>NC_071509.1:81692127-81995157 GCF_027887155.1 Malaclemys terrapin pileata | reverse complement strand
ACATCTGGACACTTACAGCGAGGCAGCAGTGCATGTGCAAAGAGGCAGGAATGTAAGGGCCTTAGGAACTTTTTCTCTTAAAAACTTAAATGCTGATTGAATTTAGGTCCCTACAAGGTTTGGGGAGAGTTTTGTTGATTGTAATAGAGCCAAAACTGGGACTTAGGCACCTAAGTGTTGGATTTTAGTGCCTAACTACTTTTGTGAATTCCACCTTCTTTGTGCCTCCATTTCCCATCTGTAGAATGGGGGTAATAGCACTTTCCTACCTCAGAGGGTTGTTGTGAGGATAAATACATTAAAGATTGCATGGTACTCAGATACTACAGTGATGCAGGACATATAAGTACCTAGGACAGGCAGATAAGAATTGATGTTTATACCATAGTGACGTGAATAAAACCATAAATATTTTTTGCTGGAAGGTTGCAACATAACACTACTTTATTTCTTAGAATTCAGCACACAAGAACCCAAAAAACAGAGAAACAAAGCAGGCTGCTCTCTAAAACAGAGGCACAGCTAACATCACCTTTCTCTAGACTGTCTGTAAACGGACTCTGTTAGGCTCTGGTTCTGTGCAGAGCCCCTTAGTTTGTAAGTAGGACCAGGATTTAAAGTGACAGCATATGATTTTTTTTTACAATTTTCAATATACCACAGAATTACCATTATCTACCTAGAACGACAGATAAGGCTCTTTCAGATTGTTGCCCTGGTTTACAGCCTTCTAAAATTGAAGACATTCTAGTTGTTTACAGCTGGCTACTTCTTACAATTAAATAATTGTAACAGAGGTTACAAATTTATCAGCCTTTCAAGCATCAGACTTTTGTAGAAGTTCTTTTCTTATTTAGTGCTTTATTTCTTCTTTATCCAAATGTTTGTTCAAACACAATTAGACTAGGATAATCAAAGGAGCTAAATACAACAGCAGTACACTCCAGAATGAATTTTTACTGAACAAAACCTCAGTACTGCAGCTGATTCATCAGCTTTAGTGACTGAGCAAACATCACAGTGGAAAGGAAATATGAATCTCGAGGTTGCTATTGTTTACTTTGTATGTGATCTATAGAATAAACTAGATTATATAGCCAGAATGAGCTCCACAATTGAACTTTAATAAATACTGAGCTATTCATCATCACAAGTATGTTAAAATAATGTATGATGTTGAAAATCATATGCATATCTGATGGTTACACATATTCAAAAGACAAAGACTGAAAGTACTCAGTCACTAAGCGTAGGTTTTTCTTCATATATACCCCACTGCTCCCAGGTCTGCATAGCACACTCCTATTTGGGGCTTCTGTTCTCTGGGCCAAATCACCCCCCCCCACACACACACACACTGAAATGCCCATGGTAATAGGTAAGGCAGGGTAGGAAAACAAGTGAGGCTCACCTTTCAGTTTTCTAAGAAGTATCCCTTTAAGGAAAGTGATTTAGGGACTGCTCAGCACTAGCTGAACAGGTGACTCTATGCTGTTAATGTAGTTTTAATGGAAATCAATGGGATAATCGAAGAACAGTGTCACACAGACAGACATCCCCCTTCTATCTGTGCAATAATTCTAATGCCATCAATAGTGAAATTTCTGCAAGTTTAGTCCCTTTATTTCTTAGTCTCTAAAAATCTGATTTATGTTGGCATATATTTGATTCAAATTGGCTTTTTTTAAACGTGTTTCAATTAAATTAACTCCACTGACTCCTCTCAAATAAGAGCACAATTCATGCCATAAACACAAAGAAGTTAGATAAAAGAATAAATACTCTTGCTGGAAGGTTGTAATGTCACACTCCTTTATTTCTTAAAATTCAGAACAATAACACACCAAGAACCCCCAAGCAAAGAGACAAAGAGGCTGATCCCTAAAACAGAGAGGCACAACTCACCCCACCTTACTCTAAGCTGGCTGTCTCCAGACTGACTCTGATCGCACTCTTCCCTACCCTCTAGCCTGCAAGCAGGACCAGGAAACCCCATACAAATTAAAGTGTCAGCCTACAATTCCAACAGTTTTCAAATATACCACAACAATCCGGTACCTTATCTTGAAATGCAGATATCTTGATCCAGGGTCTTAACATGTGATTTCAAAAGAAGCATGGCTTTTATTTTTGTTTGAAATTCTGGTGCACATTAAGTTCTATATGATGACACTAATAAAGGGAAAAAAGCCTCTTAAAAACATATCAGGTAGATGCATTTTTAGCTGTAATTTTACAAAAGTGGAATATGTGGAAGCAAATATCTGTCCAGGTTAGATGAGGTGCATTGTCCTCAAAGCATTGCTCTCTCTTGAGGTAAAAGGCAGAAGGGAAGACTTGTAGAGGGACAGTCTGTTCAACAACAAGTTTTCTCCGGCCAGAGGGCTATCTCCTGCTTTTCTTATATATGTCCCCCATTGATTTCAGACGGACAAATTGTGTAAGACAAGAAAGATTTAGCCAATAGGCTTTGGCATAACTATTGTAGATACAGCCTTTTGGCCTGATTCTTGGTCTTCATTTTGTCAGTTCTTCTTGCTGTGCCTCCTTAATTTGCATTCCCACCTTTTACATTTAGTCGTCACTAATGGAATTGCTAGACAAATCCAAGTGGTGCGGGACTGGTGGTTGAGCCTATCACTCTTCTAAATCTGTTTCTCTATCTATTCCTCACAGGCCTGATGTCCCTGGAACTTGTGAAAGAGAAAAGCCATTATTATATTGAGGAAGAGCTTATCATATACATTTAATAACTGAAAAGAAAAGACAGTGAGATTAGTATTTTACCTCCTTTGGTGGATTCTGTGCTAAAAATCAAGTACTAAACTACCTATCAGGAAATCAAAGAAGGTCCTTCCAGGCTGGTAAATATCTTCCCCATAGGATGTCATCCTCACTGATTGGAAGCAGATCTCATACACTGTGGATGACAATTACACCCATTCAGAGGGCCAGCACAAGATTTATGCATAATTTAAATCCACTTAAACCATGAAAATAGGGTTTAAATGCGATTTAGTTCATACATAAAACTTGTGCTGGCCATTGGCTAAGGGGTGAATTTCACTTTCTGTGAGGAGCCAAATTATCACTTGTTATTGATATGTAACACAAGATCATCATCTTGCTGGCTACCTGGATTCAACATTCACTATTTGTCAGAAAACAGCTAGGATGAAATCCTGGCCCCACTTAAGTCAATGACAAAAATACCATTGACTTCACTGAGGCCAGTATGTTACCCCTAGTATTACACCTCTACCCCAATATAACACTGTCCTCGGGAGCCAAAAAATCTTACGTTATAGGTGAAACCGTGTTATATTGAACTTGCTTTGATCCGCCGGAGTGCGCAGCCCCGCCCCCCCGGAGCACTGCTTTACCGCATTATATCTGAATTCGTGTTATACCGGGTCGTGTTATATCAGTGTAGAGGTGTATTATCTATTTTTTAAAGTGAAACATCAAACCCCTACTATATGCAGAGTTTTATACTTTCCCTTAGAAGAGAAAAGGTAGGGGACTATTTTAAAGTAACTTCTGACTTCAGGAAAGAACATATAATGCAGAGTTTTATTACTTAGCACTGAGGGATTGGATACCCTTTAATGCTGGTTAACAGTTGCAGAATATCATTTTGATGATATAGCACCATGATTTCATATCTAATAATAATTAAATAATCCATAAATAATTCAGAACAGTAAAGCCCTATCAATAACCTGTTAACTGTGTCTGGCATTAGAAATAGGAATAAGGCATAATGATTTGATGTTGTGGGGAATATTTTTAAAGGAGGATGTGCAAAAATCCCATGGATAAATAATGTGTACTGCTTTGAATCTTTTCCTTAATCCATATCTGTAGCTTTCAGTTAATATTTTTAATCAATAATCCTATATTGACTAAATTCACATGAAAAATTAGGTTCAAATATGGGCAAATAAAGCATAGAATCTATCCAACGTGTGTAGCAGCTTCTCAGAAAATTGTATTATTATCTCAGACCAATCCTTCTATTAGAAAATGTAGTGAGGTGGAAAAAATTACTTTTATGTCTGTGTCAAAATATTAATTTTATCTTTCCACTCTGAAATTTGAAGGAAACGATTGCACATGCATAATTTTGTAGGACACAGATATTCATCTAGAAGGCCTGGCTCAAATCCCTCTATTTTTTTTCTCACACTAGGTATAGCAAACCAAAATACTTAAAAGATTATCTGAACATGCCTTTAAAAATCTGATGACCATACAATCAAGTGCTGAATATCTCAAGTAACGAAGGTAAAAGGGGCATTAGCACAAAAATTATTCTAAACAGAACATTTTCTCTGGCCTTCTTATGTCCCTAGAAATCATGGCTGGCTAGAACCCCTTCTGCTGTGACATTGCAGTTGGCAGGAGTCAACTTGTAATGTGGTGTCTTTTATTATATACATATATCTAGGTGAGTACGTGGATTTTTTTATTAATTTTTTTATTTTTTTATTAAATTATTTTATATAGTTCAGTTTTGCAAAGATTTTATTATTGGCATAGAGCTCAAAGGAAATGTCCCGTGCTTCTATCTTTATCTGCTCAGTTAAAATAAACTAGGTCACATTCTACAACACATGCAAATTTAACTCTTTAGTTTGATGAAACCATAAATGCTTTTGTTGATGGTCAAAATGTTTACAATAATTAACCCTGAGGTTTTACTGCACTACGTATGTTTCACTTTTTAATTTGTTCTAATTCTTCAAACTGAGAGTAAGTATTTACTTACTCAAAAGCATCCATTGCTGATCTAACTCCAGTAAGGGTCTGTTCTAGGGGCGGGTCAGCAGGGCGGTCACCCAAGATGCCTGCTCCTGTAGGGCGCCATACTGCTATAATACTTTCCCCCTCCCCTTCTGCTCTGATTGGCAGCTGTTTTTGCTCTGCTGATTGACTGGCCTTTACACCCCCAACCACTTGGTGGTGGTGGGTGGGGGGCAGACACCAAAACTATTTTCTACCTTGGCTGACAAACTGGCTAGGGCCACACCTGACTCCAGAATTACCAGCCTTCACAAATCTATTGTGAGTCTTGTGATATTTGAGTTACTTAATGCCTCAGCTTCTGTAGACAAGTTATTATGCAAAAATCTCAGCTTTCATTAAAAAAAAGGAAATTCTGATTCTCACAGTTGCAGAGAAACTTGAAAATGTGATCCAAGTGCACCTAATAGCTCAAAATCCAAAAAGAACCTCAAGTGTATTATCTTGTAAATATTCCTGGATTAAAAACCATCTCTCTTATTTTTGAGCAGGTGTGTGTGTGGGGGGGTTAATTTATGATTTTTGAACATATGATGTTGGCAGTACTGTAATTCAGTTTCCACTGAAGTCAATGGTCAATCAGTCTATTTAGTTTAACAAAGAGAAGGAGAAGGGGTATTTGATCAGTCTATGAGTACCTACATAGGGAACAGAAAATTGATAATGAGCCATTCTATCTAGCAGTCAAAGGTATAAGAAGATCCAATGGCTGGAAGTTGAAGCTAGACAAATCCAGACTAGAAATAGGTGCAAAGTTTTAGTAGTGAGAGTAAACAACTATTGGAACACATTCACAGTAGATTCTCCATCACTGGCAACTTTTAAACTCAGATTGGATGTTTTTCAAAAAGATAGGCTCTAATTCAGGGAAGTCATGTGCAGGGCTGGCCCACAACATTTTGGCACCTGAGGCGGGACACCCCCATGCCCCTTCGCTTGGGCCAAAACTTTGAAAGGTTGCAATTCTGCCTTCTTCCTGTTCTACTCCTCTCATGGTACTGCTCTGCTACCTACCCCAATAACGGAGAACTAACAACTTAAAATGCCTTGTTCAAAAATGTTAAGTAACGCTTAACTTTCAAATGCCTGAACAGCAAATATAACTTTTCTTGCCTGCATAGTAAACACTGGCATTTTTATCTGTTTGAATAATCGAAGTGGTGCTTTCCATGCCTTCTTGGTTGCAAAGATTTGAACTGCTTCCTGAAGGTCCACAGTCTGGGCCAGCTCATGCTCTATTGAGATGGTTGCAAGGCTGACCAGCCTCTCCTGTGTCATTGTAGAGTGTAGATGTGTTTTTATTAACTTCAGCTTGGAGAAGCTACGTTCTCCACTGGCAGCTGTTACAGGAGCTGTTAGAAGTATGCACAGAGCAACAAAAGCATTTGGAAAGAGGGTGGTCATCTTATTTGTGCACATATATTCCAGAACAGCCTTTGGAGTTGATCCTGCTGAAATGTATCTTGAAAGGGCTTTCAGTTCATCACCTAAATCACTCGCATCAATATCACACATGTCATCATGTGTCACTGTCTCTAGTGCCCTGCATTACTGGTGTAGGTCTTCTTCAGGTATAGTGAGGAGTTTTGAAATATCATACAAAATCCCAAATATACTGCTGTGTTCCTTGAGCTGCATGAAACGTTCTTCAACTGACTGTTGAATCTAGCACCTGGTTGAAGAATTCAACTTTGAATGGTTGTTCGGGGTCTCTTATAGGATTATCCCGTGTCTCGTAATCAAAATGTCTTCTTCTTTGGTGACTAGTGTATTCTTGAATGGGTGGGAAAATAACATCAGTGTGACATTCCTCTGCCAACTTCTGTGCACTCTTCAGAACGTTTTGAAATCCCTCATCTGACCGGTAAGACTGTAGGTATGACTTTGCTTTGTTCAGTTGTTCCATTGCTCCAGATATATCAAGGCCAACATCTTGGAGTCTCTTGCTTACAACATTTATTTCAAACAGTATGTCATGCCACAACACTAAGCCACACAGGAATTTGAAGTTATGTATGTTTCTGGTGATTCCATTTCCCTCTGCCACTGTTCTCCCACGAACAGTTCCTGTCATAGATTATCCTCCATAATGGCAACTATGGCATCGTCTATCTTCCCAATTTGGTATTTGATAGGCTTTATCGCCTCCACTCGACTTTCCCAACGTGTGGCACTCAGTGGTTCAGTGTCAGAGAGGATGTTCCCAGGTGTTGCTTCAAAATTTGTCATTGATAGTTGATGCAGAGAAAAATACATAGATGCTTTGAATTACATTAAAAAATTCAGCAGCCTCACTAGAAGCTGATGTTGCATCACTGATGAGAACTGAATGAGAACTGCATGAGACAAAAAAAGCTTGAGGGTTTAACTCTTGGTTCCGTGTCTGCACTCCTCTGTTCTTTCCTCTGATGTTGGCACCATTATCGTAGCCCTGACTTCTCATGTCAGCTATCGCAATTCCCGTATCTTCCAGCTTTTTAAGAAGCTTTTGTCATACCAGCTCCTGTAGTATCATTAATATCAATAAATTCTAGAAAACACTCTCTGACAGTTACCCCTGCAGGGACGTTTTCACTAGGTTCTGTTGTTGTTGTTACAAAACGCACCATTAAAGCCATTTGTTCCATATGGCTGAGGTCAGGTGTGCAGTCCAGAAAACAGAGTAATATCTTGCTGACTTCAGATCTGCCACAATCTTCTGTTTGACTTTTGTTGCCAGTAACTATATGATCTCATTTTGAATTGTTTTTCCAAGGTAGTGATGTGTGAACATTTCTTGGGTGGTGACTCTTAGATGCTTCTGTAGTACAGCATCAAACTCAGCCATCAGCTCCACAATTTTAAGAAAGTTTCCATTGTTGGCACATACAGCTGCTCTGAAGTGCCACACCGTGCTAGGTTTTGGGTAGCAAGCATTCTCACAATGGCAGTGAGCCTTTTCAGAACATTTTTGCCAGTAAAGAGACTCTGGTGCAATCTTCTCTTGATGCTGATAATCTATGTTGGCCTTTAAGCTTAGTCTCATCTCATTCCACCTATGGAATGCTCTCTGATGATTTGCTGCCTTCTCATGGCTTGCCAGATTTCTAGCCAGATTTTTCCAGTCCTTTGTTCCTGTAGAAACCAATGTGGCTGGAACATTAGACTGGAAGAGTTTGCAACAAAAACAGTATGCAGCATTCTGGGTTCTTCAGTACACAAGCCATGGCCTCCATTTTGTCACCATTGGGGATTTCACGCCAGTAATGTGTTGGATGGAAACTTCTATTTTCATTGTTTTTGCATAACATGAAGTTTTTCCACTTGCTGTGGCCCATGCAGTATAAGGAAGTCCCTCAGGCTACTCCTCAAGTGGGTCCACAATCCTGGATCATCTAGACTTAAGAAACTAAACTCAGCAGCAGCTGTTTCTTGTGTCTCCACCACACTCTTCTCTGATCTACACTTTTCTTCAGGAATATGCATGGTTACATCCATTTGAGATGGAGATATGGATGCTGCAGTAGCTGCCAGGTCACCTGCACTCTGACTTACTGGAAGATCAGGCATCTCCTCACCACTCACATCCTCACTGGGGCCGGAAGGCTCACTGTGAACATTTGTGTCTATGTATCTCAGGAGAGCTCCTGCCTGCGTAGATAGAAAAGCTTTCTTTGCTTTCTTTCTTTTTCTGAATGCTGCCCCATAGGGGCGTTTTCTTCTTTCACTCATGACTGCTGTTCTGTGCCAGCTATAGTGGCTCTCAACATTCAATTGAAGGGGACAAATAAGCAGGCTGGTAGCAGGGCCTCAGTGAGGGAAGATATCAGCGTCTTAAGGGTCTAAACTGGCTCCTACTACTTCAGTTGACTGCCTGTTCTCCTCAAGTGGGTTCAGGGAAGCAGCAGGAAACAGGAAGTTCCCTGAGAAGCTGGTGTTAATCATTCCAGGCTCCTGAGGGTGCTAGAGAGGTACATAAGAAGCTCCTCCTCCTCTCTCTCCCTGCAGCTCCTGCTGCTTTCTGTTATTCCCTCTCACCTTTTCTCCTGCCTACCTGTTATATCTCTTGTGCCCTCCTTCCTCCAACACAGCACTCCACCATCTCTGTGCATCTAGAGCAGAGAGAATACATATGCACCAGCAGCAGACACAATTTTCTACACTCTGGGTCCTAGTGGCGCCCCCCCACAGTCTGGCACCTGAGGTGGCCACCTCAATTCGCCTCATGGTAAGGCCAGCCCGGATCATGTGGCCTGTGTTAGATAGGAGGTCAGGCTAGATGATCACAGTTGTCCCTTTTGCTCTTTTAAAAAAAATTCAGTTTGAGCAGTTAGGTCAAGATGGGGCGCTTTTGAAAATCTCACTCTTATTCCCAGTTGAATAGATACGGAAGTTTATGTTACACTTAAATTAACATCTCCTAAATCTGAACATGTCAAATGAAGATGGAACAATCTGAACTGTTACTATTATTTAATTTAAATTAATCAGCAAATACAACATCACTAAAAGGCTCTGTTTAAAAACTAGTAATTTGAAAGAAGACAATTAGGATTTTGGAAACCTTTCAAAAACCTTTGTAAATATTAACAAAAGCAGGTGGTATGATTTTTTAGGGTGAAGGTACAAATGGGTAGCAAGTTTGTCAAACTGTTTAGCATAGATCAAATTATTAAGAGTCTAATCCAAAACACCTCAAAGTCTGCAGAAAGAAACCCATTAATTTCAACGTGGGGTTTGGATTCAGCTGTAAAAATGTGCATCTTCTTTTGTAAAATAAATCTGATTTTAGCTAGATGTAGAAGAGTCAACTTCTATACTTTTACTTGTTGCAAGTCTAACTTTTATTACCATCTCTCTGCTTGGTTTAAGTCAATAATATCTGGAAATTTAAAAAAAATGTTTCTATAGAATAAATAATACATTTCCCTGTCTGCAAGGTAGAATTCTTATCTCCTCCATGCAGCATGCTAAAGTTCAAGTTCCCTCATTTTCTTCTACTGTTTTCCAGTTGGGATCTTGGGAATGTTTAGCTGCCTACTGCATGTGGGAGTAAATATCTAGAACCAATGGGTTCATTTTCTCATATTATACAGGTCAGATGCCTCCAAACACCCAGGTGATTGGGAAATTTGAATCTTCTTTTCCTTTTGTATTGACTGTCCATTGTCTCATATATGAGTTTTAACATTCTGGGCTCTTTGCCCAGGTGACCTATTTGGTTTGTGCTTCTCTCCTATCTGTAAAACCTGCAAGTATCTCTGTTTTTTGTTTGTTTGTTTATTTTGGACATCTTCACCTCTCTCCAAATTGTCCAAATGGAGTTGACTTTAATCATTTTTTGACCAAGTACTATTAATGTCAGCTGTTGTCTATTAAAAATAGGAAGTAAAGTTCCCATTGCTAAAGGAAAATGGCTTATTTGGATGACCAAGGCCATGTGAATCACTGATGTGGAAGAGGCAGATGCCAGAGGAATAGATTGTTCCCGTAGATGGGCCAACACTTAAAACTAAACCATTTTTGGAGGATTGTCGAGGAAAATGTTAGTTCAAGTATTTTACAGTTAAAATGTCAACAAAATGAAAGTAAATTAGAGAGAGCTAAGCAGGGAACTCAAACAATGTGTTTGCAATTTGGGTGCTCACTCCTCCCCTGGAGTATGCCTTTGTATTGGCAGGATTCATTCTTCAGCCGTATTTCAGGCAAAACTTCCATTGGCTTTAATAGAGAGCTTTGCATGGATGGATCTGACCTTGTAACCTTTGGTGTGAAGCAAAGAAGAAATAAGTTAACTATTGTATAAATAATTGAGATTTTGATCTCATTCCACTTTTACATCAGTGGAACTCAATTGACTTCACTGGAGTTATTTAGGATTTGCACCAAAGTAACTGACAGCACAGCAGACCAATCATATGTTAAACCAGCCATTTGTAGTAGGGCAAAACTGATTCTGCTGGCATAAAGCCCAGTTATTCAGGTTCTATATGGAGTGCAGGGTGGTTTGGGACATGAAAGCCATACTCACAACAAACTAGAACAAAGGTAGAGAGTTGCCATACAGCTCAATATGGCTGCTCTTCTAACCTGTACATAGGAACAGTTGTCATAGGCCCTCTCATTTGCGTGAAGTAGTGAGACCACTAGATCTGCGCCATATGACAAAGGTTAGCCAAGCTACTTCTCTGGATTTAAATCAGGGCAACATGAAACCTTTGAGGGGAATGAACCTAGTCAAAGGACTGTGATCTTCCTCCCAACAGATTGTGCAAGGAAGCTGACTGACTGTGGTCAAGGTGGGTACAAAGGGCTATATTCATTTCTGCAGCTGCTCTTGGTTCAGGGATGGAAAGAGACACCACCTTTGCAACATTCCCTTTCTTGGTTCAGCTCTTGGCATAGGTTTGAACGGCCACATGTGATCCATGACAAAGTTTCTAATATTCTTGTCACACGTGATTATTTTATACTTCTACACATAACTTCCCAAGTTTTGCAGCCAGACTCTTTGAAGAGTGGCTTAGGCTCAGGATATCTGATTATGCACATACACAAAAAACAACCCCCCACTCCACATCTTGGTGTCCCATATTTATTCTCTGTGACTTCCATATTACATTTTCTCAGTTTACACATCAAAACAAGATTTTTCTAACTGCCAGTTCTTCACGCTCAATCTGCTTTGTTGAAAACAAGCTATGTTCTTTTTTCTTCATGTATCATCACCATCAATAAAGATTCTGTAATCAGAATTTAGCTGACAATTTGGCTGATATGTGAGGCATAAAGAAACACACTTTGATTTTCCATAGATATGTTGCAACGCTCTGTAATACTGACAGTAGTAAAAACTGTTTTGCCAGTAAACTACACGGATATGACTTAGAGGATAACTGGGAATAGGGTGACCAGACGTCCCGATAAAATCGGGACTGTCCCGATTTTTAGCTGTTTGTCCCGTGTCCTGACCGATCTCTGGTTGGGACGCAATTTGTCCCGATATTTCGCTCCGCCAGCAGTTTTTTTTTTTGTTCCGCCGGCAGCACTTGGCTTTTTTTTTTTTTTTTTTGCTTCCCGGTGTCCCGATATTTTCTTCCTCTCATCTGGTCACCCTAATTGGGGAACAGATGTGTAATATTTTACAAAATTTTGTTTTTTGCTTTAAAGTGAGGTTCTACTTCGGAAAGTGACTGTGTACACATGGTACCATGTTACTCGATAAATCTGCTTTCTATGGCCTCACTTTAAGGACAAATATGTTTTTACTGCTTTTTACTCCTTTTAGACCTGGAGACCAAACACTGTAAAGACACTGAGCTGGATTCTATTCCTTCTTGTCATCTTCATTAAAATGGTTTATTCAATTGACTTCAGTGGAGTTTAGGATTTTCATCAGAATAACTGACAGCAGAATCAGGCCAATCCATTACACCTGTGCATACCCGCTGATGGTGGTGGAACTGCACAGGTGTCACTGAGGGTCTAACAGGAAGGCAGTGGAGTTGCACAGATGTCAGTGAATGCCTAGTTTGTCTTGCAGAATTTTATTATTGGTGATGATGGGTGAGATGGAAAGAAATCAGCTTGACACTCAGAATCCAGGCTGAGTTTGCAAGACTGGCAGTCAGAAGAAAACATCTCTTTATTTGTAAATGAAACACATTGAGTAAAGAGTCCATGATTCACAAACAACATGGAATCCATAGATGCCATTACAGAGTCACTTTTCAGAGCAGTACTGCATTTTAAAGGAAGAATTAAGTAGTATAATAGATGAATATTGTTTGGGAGGTTTAAATCAGATATTTTGGATGCTTATCTGAAATGTATCCAAACCTCTTTGGTTAGAAATCATGCTGGAAGGGTCATAAGGACAGGATTTAATCATAACATTTCTGGTAGCAATTCTTTCCAGTCAGGCAAGAAATTCTGAGAATAGCCACGTGGAATATTTTATCACCTCTAGCCTAAACCAAGAAGATATGTGGATGTGGGGAAAAACAAACCCAGTTTCTTAATTTTGAGTTTTGGTGAAGGTGATGATATCTACATTGGTTTGCTCATCCCTAATTCAAAGCAGCATTGTTGCATTGGGCTTTTTCATCCAGCTGCAGTGGTATTGAGGGGCTCAAAAAAGGACAGAAGTTTGAGTTCAATACCTTTCAGGTTTTTCTTTTCAATTTTAAAATGCTACAGCCACTGCAGCAGCCAACAGATGAAATCTACAAATGAAAGTTCTCACTCTCAGCGGCTGTCTGCTCTTCTAATCCATCTTCTATGGAAACAGATCAAAAGAGAGTGAATGAAAATGTTATACAGTAAATTCAAGCACTTGCACAGATCAGGTAAATGAGTTATGTGTGCATGACTGAGGAACAGAATCATGAGCCCTATCCCATCTGAGCTGAGCTGTCCTTGATTATTAGACACCTTTCACTATATGTATATTTATACAAAAGAAGTTTCTCCCAACACTTTATGTAGCTCAATCAGTTTTTGTTTCACTTATTAAAAAAACCCCCGATTATTCCCCAGCAGTAAGTTACTGTGGGCTAAATTTTCCTGCAGTACCAAGGGTTTCTATAAAGTCTCATAGGTAATTGAGTGGCAGCCTCAATAGGCAGGAGTCAGGATGTGAGCCCCTGGAGGAGTAGTAAAATTTCCTATTCTTCATAATAGTTTTTTAAAATATGAGGGGGGGGGGAGAGGAGTAAAGAATGCAGGGAAAAACCTCATGCCATGAGTAAATGTTATAACTGCATTTCTTTCTCCCTTACAGTTTTTACAAGCGACACCACAAATTTGCAGGGTTATTTTGAGGCCTTATCTATAATGAACTGACTGGGTCTCATGCCAGAATGTTATGCTACAAGCACAGGCTACACGTCCATTTAAGATTCCTAGCCTGCTTGTTCCCCAGTGCAGATACCACCATGTTGCCCTTCTCACCCTGCTGGGCACAAAAACAGGCCATTGATAAGACAGGTTAGCATGCTTTTAGCCTTCCAAGTACTCTGGACCATTCATTCCTTACCTTGATCCTGTACTCCTTACTCAGACATAATATGGAAGTCAATCTGAGCATTAGCTGAGTAAGGAACGCAAGCTCAGGCCCTTTTTGGGGATTCTCCTAGGTTTAGTTGTGAGGAGTCACTCTTACCCTGGTCATAATGATGATGAATTACTTCAGCAGAATCATTAAGATGTACTTACAGTATAACTGTGATCTTACTACTGTCACCCTTGTGCTCTCCTTGCTTGTAATTTCTCTTGCACTTCTATTTCTATCCAGTCCATTTGCTGGTTAGCTCAAACATAAAGCTACAATTTGAATAGTTTCATAGCACATTGGTTCAGGAATTGCTCATTTATAAATACACCTCTAACCTGATATAACGCGACCCGATATAACACGAATTCGGATATAATGTGGTAAAACAGCGCTTCAGGGGGGGCAGGGCTGTGCGCTCTGGTGGATCAAAGCAAGTTCGATATAACACGGTTTCATCTATAACGCGGTAAGATTTTTTTGACTCCCGAGGACAGCATTATATCGGGGTAGAGGTGTATTCTCATTTTTCTTGCCTTTCAGTTTCCAGTGACAATGTTAATATCAAATGTAACAAAGCTAAGTTAATTCAATTAGTGCTGGCACACCCTGTTGGTGTTACAGAAAAAGTGATAGAGTATTTAATACCCCATGCTGTTCTGAGGCAAATGCAATATATAGGTACATACAGGTGAATTAAAGGTTTAGGCTGAGATCCCCAAAGGTATTTATTTGCCTAACTCCCAGAGGGCTAGGAGTTAGGCATCTAACTACCTTTCAGGATTTGAGCCCTAGTGCTGTTTTAACTACTTGGACCAAAAGAACTAGGGAGGCAGGGCCCCAGAGGTAGAAAGTTCACCAAAATGGAATAAACCTCCTTCAAGCTTGCTCCACTGGGGAGTCCACAGCTAGCTAATGCAGCCCGGGCTCTGTTATACAACTTCTCGGCTTCTTCCAGTGATGGATATCCTATGGAGCTGTGGCTGTAATTTAAAGCTATCCCCTGTGGCAGAATCCCTATGGCAGTTGTATTGCTGTCTTCTGTTCCCCAAGGCAGCTGTACTGTTTCCACAGGCCCAGGAGGTTCCTTTTGTTACTTAGACACTTCATTTTATTTACTCTTGATCCCTTAATGTATTTATCTCTAGAACACAATAGCTCAAAAACACTTAAAGTATGCCTCCTGCCTTTTTAAAAAGGAGTGCGGAGGATTGAGCCACATGGAACCTTTTGTGCATTATCAAGACAGACTGAAAGCCATGATTTACTAGATCTGAAATTCTGCATAGCACATTTTTCCTGTCTAAACAGAGGAAATAGAACATGTGGATTTCTGTTTCTGAACCCATATGAAAGTAAATTTGATGGCACAACTTCCGTGTCTACAATTCTTTTGTGTTCCCAACCTCTTAGGATGACACAGTGGAAATTATTTCCATTGTGTAGGAAATAACCCCTGATGCTTAGTTTGAATCATGTACACATTAAGTCAAAAATCTTTGACCTTTTCTAAATGCATCACTCCATCTGTAATTTATTACATGAAGTAGTGGTATAGTTCAAGTCTCAGGATAATAATTCAAAAACACTGTGTAGGATTGAGGCATTTAAAACAAAGAGAACAAGTTTCCCTCTTATTCTATTTCCTGAGGAATTGCTTTGTACTGATATGTTACTTGCTTCCTTCACTTTGGTTCTATGTTGTATGTTTTTAAGCATCCTGAAGGCCTGAATCAGACTGAATAGCACCTTTCTCTGCAAGCCGATCTATTGAAATCAGTGGAGCTAACTGCAGCATAAGAGACTACTTCGTGAGTAAGGGAAACAGAATTGGGCCCTTCATTAATTTGCATGGAAGAATCTGTCCAAGCATGACCAGTTTTTTTGAGGGGGGAGGTGTTTAGGATTAGGGATGGTCTGATTAGAATTTCTATAATTTAAAGTGCTTATGATGCCGACAATTAAGAATTATTGCATTTATAAATCTTTTGTAGTAGTGATGATAATATGGTGCTGAGCATTTACACAATGCTTTACAAACCTAGATCAGACATGTTCCTTGCTCCAAAGAGTTTGTCTCATTTTATTAGATTATAAACAAGCACAAGGCAGCACTTGGGGAGAAAGAGGATGGGGGTGTATTTTGATTATGAGACGATGGGAGAACTAATTGCCTGAAGAGGTGGGTCTGAAGAAGGAGAAAGATAGTGCTTGGCAGATGGGGACATGGATTGTGTTGCAGATGTAGAAGGTAGCATGATAGAACACCTAAAGCATAGAATGGGAAGAAATAGGCATAGGTAGGTAGATGTAAGATCAGATGAGTGGGAATAGCATGAAGTGGGGACATGGGAGAAGAGATGTAGGTGGGGCAGGATAATGGAGAACCTTAAACAATGCTCAACACTAAAAATCACCAATGGCCACCACATAGTGATAATGAGATACCACTGTATTTTCCTGTTCTTACAATAGGAAATAAATGCAATGTGGTGACTGTAGCAACTGTTGGACATTCAGTACTGTAAGTGAGGGTGAGCAGTCACAATGTTATTCAGATAGAGACAAGACACTGGTTGATGGAAGCATTCAAAGAGCAGGGTAATGTGATGGAAGGGACTGTGGGGACCATGGAGAAAGGGTAGATGTGGAAAAAAGTAGAGAAAAAAACCACAAGAGGATTTAGTGAGAAATTAAACCGGGGTAGAGGGAGAAAGAAGAATCAAAGATCACCCTGCATTTGCAGCCTGGGAAATGGGAAGGATAATTGAGTTGTCAGCAAGGAGTAAAAAGGCAGAGGAGGTGGATGAAAAGAAAAGTCAGTTTGGAAATACTGACTTTCAGATGGCAGCAGAATATCTGATTAAAAATGATTGAGGCTAGTTCTCTAGCTGTCTCTATGGTTTGTTTTCTGATGCCTTGTGTGTGATCCCCTCAGATACCACAAACTAGACTGGCTCTGGCTTTTTTGTTACTGTCTGAGAGCCCTCCCAGGAACAGAGAGCTGCTCAGGAAGTGGTTTTAGAGGTGCTGGCCAAGATTTTCAAAAGTGACTAGTGAGTTGGCTTCCTCAAATGTGGATGTCCAACTTGACATACTTTAAAGGGGCCTAGTTTTCAGAGGACAAGTGCTCAGCACTTACTGTCAAATGAGCCTGCTTTTCAGTATCTTAAAGTGGGCATCCAGAATCACTTTTGAAAATCTTGACTGTTGTCTTTTGAATGAGGTTTCAAACCAAATTCCTGCTAATTTGTGATAAAAATAAAGTTGTAGCCTCTGATCTCTTTGCCAACATCCAGTATGACTAATTACATTCTGCCATCTACATCTCCAGTGACGTTTCAGTAGCCTCCACTTACGGTCCTAAACCATAATGTAGTAATAATAATACTATCAATAATGATATTTTCTAAGCACTATACAAACATTGGTTAACCTTCACAATGTCCCTGTAAGGGAAAGAGGTATTATCTCCATTTTACACATCAGGGAATGACAAGGAGGTTAAATGACATGATCATAGAAAGTCAGCATCAGAGAGGGATGAGAACTCAGAAGTTCCTGATGCCACACTCACTGCTATCTCTTCACTGTTACTGTGTACAGTAAACTCCCAAATAACATGGGGGACATGAGTTTTATTCAGATAATCAGGAGTTCAGATAATGGAGAGAACAGGAGCTATTCAGCAATAGGGATGGCAGTCCCCATGGCCAGACTGCTCCTTGTTCTCCTCGCAGTCCTTGCTGGAGGTCTCTGCTCACCCCAGCTCAGTCACTCATTCCTGTGGCAGCAGGAGTGCAGAGGGCTCCTTGCCCTGCTGCAGGGCACCATGACACCCAATCCCTGCAGCCACAAGTTGCAGAGGGTGGGGGAGAGGAGGGGAGAGAAGGCTGTGGTTCTGGCAAAGCAGAGCAGAGACCTCCCCAGCCAGGATTGCAGCCTCCCTTGCACCTGCAGGGATTGGATGTCACTGGCCCTGCGGCAGTGCAGGGAGCCTGCTGTCACAGCCCCACTCACTGTCCCTGACAACGGGGCTGCAGAGGCCTCCCTGCATGGCTGCAGGAACCATTCAACAGCAGCTTGGCCTCCCCCGTGGCTGGGGGCTCCTCATTCTCCTCCTTGCAGCACTTGTGAAGGGGTTCTCTGCTCTATTATCCAACCCCCACCTTATCCCAATCCCTTCCTTGTCCCCCAGCATGATACATAGGGGACAAGGAAAGGATTGGGATAATGCAGAGGTTCCAATAATAGGATTTCAGCGAAATGGGAGTACTGTATACTGTATTGTGTTCTGTCACTATGCACTGCTAAAATGATTGCTATTTTTCACCTTCAGGTTACATTTCAGTAGTGGATGAAGTATCCCCTGCACAATTTGTAGATCAGTTTAAGATTGTAAATTGCTTTTGGAGCAAATAAATAGAAGATAATATCTGTTGTAAAGCCCATGGGATCATTTTTATCTGCCAAAGGCCATTTCCTCCACTGAAGTGAATTAACGGAGGCAAATTCACCCTAGCTGAGCTGAGGATCTAGCCCTAAACTTTCTGATGTCAGATACATTTTCACTGGCTTTAGTTTTACACTTTCAGATCACCTAGATGTTTTTAATTATTAGATTGCTAAAGTTACACTAGTGGTATTTTTGTTTAGGATGTAGTTTTCACAGAAGATACATACCTTGTAGAGTTTCTGACTCATTCAGTTACTTGGTTTACTTTATTTTTAGCAGGAATCTATAATTGATCTCCAAGTAAAACAAAAAATATCTCTGGCTGGAATACAAGGGTAGCAATTACAGCTCAGCTTTTCCTAATCATCTGTCTTCTAGTCCCTTGGAGGTATTTTTAAAAGCTAGATAGAAATCTTATAGTGTGAGAGCTCAATGATATTTATGTCTACAATTGCAAGACAACCATGAAGCCATATCACAAATCAGAATTTGACACACTGTGCCTTATGAAATAAATATACTATATAGTAGTTTTAATATAAAGCCATGAATTTTAAAGCGTACTATGCCAATGGAACACTTTACACTAAATGATCTATTAGCTTTTTATGTTAGTAGCATTGAATATGGTCTCTTGTTTGAAAGCTCTATCGGAGGCCAGGTGAATTTCCACAGATTATATTTATAACATAGCAGTAATACATTTTAAGTCAAATATATATAAAGCAACACTTTTACTATTTAGGAACAGGTTCACTAAAAATTACAGTTTTGTGAGTTCAGAAAACGAGCTTAGCAAGAGTGCTCGTATTTTTTGTTAAATATATTAATTTGCAAATTTTTGAGCATTGGGAAAGTTAATTAAACTCAGGAGAGACTTTCTTTCATCTTTATTTCTGTCGTTAGCACCCCCAAAAGGAACAAAAATGGAGCTATAACTTGGTAATGGGACACATAGCTCATCATATTACTTATTCAAACAAACGCAAGCTGGCAGTTATTATAAGCTGATGGCTTATGGAAAAGTCCCATAGAATTTAAAAGAAAATAATAACCTTACTATCATTTTTGTTGGTAGTATCTACAGAATTCACTAGAGATTTATGTCCCTGCTATAGAATTCCATAACATAGTTGAAAACCCTATAAAAAAGAGATTCTTTGTTTTAAAGAGTTTTGAGGTAATTTCTATAGGACTGGATGTGCCAGATATGGCAATTTCCTGCAGTATCCTTGAAAAACCTTTTGGAATTAAGTTTAAGTAGATTTGGAGTTCATTGTATTAAAAATGCAAAGTTTATGTATTATTCTGGAATTGTATTTAAATTTTGTAGTGGGGGAGATGTGATCAAAGTAAACCCTAGGAAGTATTATGAGCTTAGAAGGACTATTTGAAACAATGTGCCACAGAAGAATGAACTTTTGGGATAAAATGGGTTTCCCAGGAAATCTGTAGGGGGAGGTGAATGCAGATTTATCCCCCTTTGGTTATGCAAAACCCCAACCTTTTGAAGCTATGCTCTGAGGAAAAGACCTTTGTCTGTGATCACCAGTTACATGAGGACAAGATCAAAAGCTGAAGCTGTATGAAAGAAAGAATGAACAGTTCATGGTTGTTGTTCTGAGGTAAAATGGTTATGAATTTGTAATCACAGAAAAACCTATGTGCAATCTGAAGGACTGGCCACCTACCAGAGCCCTTGTTGGAGCAGGAGTGATCTTTGGTAAGATGATTAGCATGTGTTTTATTATTTGTAATATGTTTTTCTGTAATGCTTTCACCTTAAGAATAAATGTGCTTCCTCAGAAAGAGCTGAGTGCTAACTTATAACTGAGGGCAATTACAAGTGTTCATAGCCTTTGAGGAGAAAATAAAGCACAGACACTGACCTGTTTAGGCAATCTGGCATGTTGGGGAACTCACGGTGTAGGCGGGGAAGTGTGCAGACTACAGAAAACCTGGACAGGAGGAAGAGAGATGAGGGTCTCTGTCCAAGGGAGGTGACAGCTAGGAGCCTAAAAGTGGGTGCCCTTGCTGGATCACAGAGGGAAAATACAGGCGCAGTTGCCATGAACTGTGAAACATTATTATTTTTTACATTAACTGTTTGGCTTCATTCCTATTACATTCTATAGGACTTTCTCATATGGGATTGTGATCTCATGACTGATCTCCCAAGTCAAATGAGCTGGTGGTCACAATACAGTTCCAAGTGGGCCGTATCACTGAGGCCACCATTCTATTGGCCATTGACTTTGTGTTAGCTGTCTCAGAAGAGACTAAGGACTGAGTTGGCATGTAGCATGAACTATCCTCTCTCACCTTGAAGTGGGACTCATCTCCATCAAGGTACCTTGGTGGGGCAACCTGGGGAAACTTGTGCTGCTTATGCCTCCAGTGTACTTGAAGAACTAGCTTCCTCCAAAGTCCTGTGCTTCTGGGAATGAGCTGAGATCTATTACTGAGATCAGGAGATCATTAGACCCTGCTAGAATATCAAAGATTTCCTGTACAAAAATTACATGAAAACTGTAATTGAAGTGTACATTTTTAAAAACCTGTTTTCAAAGACTTATTACATTAGTGTTTGATCAGGATTCATAAGTTTTAACCTAAAATCCTAATCATGTTGGAGTTTTCATGTTATTAGTATTACCTTATGGGGCTTAACAGTGATGGGAACTCTGGTGCTTCCAGCATTTTGAAGACTGAGTGGCTCATTCAAAGATGCAAGAGAAGGAAATACAGGTAACACTTGCTTGTTCCTAAAATTTCCCAGAATGTAATGGATGAAAGCTATCTTACAACATGGGAAAGGCTGGTTCCATTCATGTGTAAATCTCAGCAGAATAGCTTGATGCAGCTCTGGATTATATCTCTGTGGAGAGTAAAAATTCTTCGGATTCTACTGTTGAAAATCTTAAAGTGCTCTTATTTTTAAATGTACTGTAGTGTTATTATTCATCACCCTGCAGCCACTATCCCTCTGTTGCACACAAATCAAGTGAATTTGTTATGCACTGCCTTCCCTAGTAAACTCAATCATGGAACCTAGGAAAATGTATATTACACTGACAAGTCAAATATGTGTTGCCAAGAAACAAATGCAGCTTTTTTACTGTGCTATTTCTAGCTTTATAAAAACGAGACAAGGACAGATTCAATTTATTATTAAAACAAATCAGTAATCAAAGTTTCCATTAAGAAATGGTCCTGCTCTTTATAGAAAGGTTTTTATTTCAAGCATTTTGGACCCAATCCAAAGAGCACTGACATCAGAAGAAAGATTCCCCTTGACTTCAGTGGGCTTTGGATCAGGCATTTGAAGAGCAAAAGTGAAAGTTGTGTTCCAAATTGCTCTGTTGTGCCACTGGTAAATTTGTCTCTTCAATTCTTCCATAATATATAGGATTACTACTAATCCTATACACATGTTAAATTGGCCCTCATAAAGTGGGTCCTGTGGGAACCTTATAAAAAGATCCCATTTATTTTGCACACATAAAGCAAAAACATTTAATTGCTTGCCTATAAACTATTTAGAAACTGTTTGTATTTGAGATGGCATGTATATGGTGCATATCTTTTGCAAATGTGGAAGCATTGTTACTACTCTCCTTTGTATGACCTTTAAATATTAGTCATACTCTTAAATAGTGCTTTTCATTCACAGACCCCAAAGCATTTTACAAAGGAAGGAGTCATTATCTCCACTTTACAGATAGAGAAATGAAGGACTTGCTCAAGGTCAGAAAGTATGTCAATAGCAGTGACAGGACTACAACCCAGGCCTTCTGATTCCTAGCCTAGAGCCTTATCCATTCAACCACACTACCCTATAAAAGGTATGCTTGATTCATGGTATTGATTCCTGAAGATATTTCTTAACAGGACAGAAAGTCCTCTAAGACAGAAATAGTCCTCTCCATTTGTTAAGTTAAGACACTGTGGATAATTTATAGTGTTCAAGGCACTGACTGAGGCCTAGATATGTATTCTCTTCATTGCTTATCCACAGGGCGCTTTCATTTGTAATAGGATTGTCAGAGGATAGCTGGCTCTCTGCAGGGGTTGGGCTCAGCTTATCTCTGACAGAACCCACAAGGGGGAACAAGGCAACTCAGGTTCACATGGGACTAATTAACTCACCGGCTAGTAACTGGGAAGCAGTTAATTAGTCAGGGAAGCTCTCAGGCATAATAAAAGAAAGATACTCTGATTAAAGATAGGCTGAAGAACAGATTCTCTTAAGGGAGAGGAACAGGCTCCAGAACATAGTAAGAGAAGGGCTTTTCTGGGGGAAACTTGCAGAGGAGGCTCACCTGGAAAGGAAACTAAGGAAGAGTTCTGTTAGGTGTGAGAGGCTCTCAAAGGAGGCACTAAGTCTTCGTGGCCCCTGGCCCCTGTGGAAGGACTTCACCATAACAGCAGAAGTCCTAGATTAGAAGAATTGTTTGCTGTTCTGAGGAAGGCTTGTTATGGTTGACCTTTGGGGGGGATCTTGACCCAAGAGGGGAGACCCTTCCCCAGTTGATAAACGGCCTTGGTTCCAGAAGAGGGTTCTGGGTCAAGAAGGCCTTGCTGATAAGGGACCTGGATATAAGTGGGGTTGATAGACTAAGGCTCACTCAGCCCCTTTCTCTCCACCTAGAAATGCTGGGGTGGAAACCTATGTGTATAAGGCACTGCCTTTGAGTTAAATAAACAAATGCTCTGAAGGGGTACTGTTTAATACAGTGGTTCTCAAATTTTTGTACCAGTGACTCCTTTCACATAGCAAGCCTCTGAGTGTGACCCCCCCCTCCCTATTTTAAATTAAAAACACATTTTTATATATAACACCATTATAAATGCTGGAGGCAAAGAGGGGTTTGGGGTGGAGGCTGACAGCTTGTGCCCCCCCCATTTAATAACCTTATGACCCCTTGAGGGGTCTTGACCCCCAGTTTGAGAATCTCTGGTTCAGAATCTATCATTTACTTTTTTTTTCCTGAAGAAACAAATTCTAGTTAAATTCTTTGTTCCCCTTATCCTAAAATGGTTGTTAATGTTAAACAAAAATAAGGACTGGGTGGCTAAGCAGACTTGTAAAGAAATAAGTAGTCTTTCAGTTCTATATCACTGATCTGAGCAAGACTAGATTGCTACTGACTGACAGTAGCTAGTACCTCATATCTGTTTGGTGGCCTACATAAAGTGAGATTTTTTTTTTTTTGGTCCTAGTCTGTTTCCTAGTGGATATGGGACCCCATCACAAACAAACTGACATCCTTGTTGGCGATCTTTATAGAGACTAAATTGCTGTCCCCCAGTGCAGTGTTTTAGTGGGGATAATAAAGAGAAGCCTGAACTACTGTTGGCTATGCTATACCTGTTTTGTGACTAAAGAGAGGACTCCAGAATCCAAGTATCAGTTATGCACAAAGGCATGGGACTGTTTGTGGGTTTCATTAGTTCTAAATTACTTTTATTGGCTTCAGACCACATCTGTTTATCTTAAAGTTTTAATTGCTGCCTATCACCATAGTATCAGAGTACCTTCTGGATAATTGTCATAGCAAGGTCCATAGTGGAATTAATTGGCTCTCTTTTCTACCTAAGTTATAGGAAATTCTGTTTGGGATGGATTCTCTTTTGGGGACTTGGGGAGAGTGGGGAGGGGAACTTGTAAATATCACTTTGATTATTATGGTAAAGAGTTAACAAAGAGGAAGGTCTTTCAGGGTGCCCTAAATGTTGTGAGACTTCAGTTTAGTCTCATCTCACCATGCCCTTCAGCTGAGAATTACTTCTGTACAGATCTCAAGTGCTTCCTCCCAGGTTTTGCAATTTGAATTATCACAGAGAAGTGCAATTACATTAGTGTTTCATAGAAGGAGAGGCAGTCTGAAATGTAGCTGGGATGTGACCCATTAATGGTCTCAAATTGGTACTCCCTCTAATCTGCATTGATCATTCAAAAAACCCTGGTGGAACATTTTTAAAGCCTTAAAGGGCTTTTTGTACTAAACATATATCTCTTTACTGATATCTTATCCCCTCTGCCTATGCATTTTAAACCTTTAGACTTTCTGGTCAGCAACTGTCCTGCATTAGGTGCCAAAGTTATGAAAACTGTGATCATACAATCAAGTTGCAAAAAAAATTGACAATTTATTACCAAAAAGGTTTGGCAGTGTCTCGAACTATGAAAGAGGTATGATAGTCTTCTGCTGTCATTGATTCTACTCTCATAGGTAAAAAGGGACACTGCTGACCACTCATTTTGAGAGAGTTAGAGGTTAGAGTTATCTGAATATGGCTTCTTGTCAGGAAAATGGTGATTCAGTCACTTTTCAATTGGTAGAACTCTTCAGCCCTTCTATGAGAGGTTAGCTACTCAAAAGAAGGGATCTGTGAAGTTAATATTATGAATGAGGAAAAGAGATGGTCTGGTAGATGGTGCACTGGACTGGGACTCTGTTACAGGGCAACCATGGTCAAGTCATTTCATTTGTTTTCCCATCTGTAAAATGGGCATGATGATAGTGACCTCCTGTGTAAAGCATTTGACTTTACTGATCAGTGCTATATGAGAACTAGATTAAAGAAATAACTAGTTAAAGAAATAACTTTTATTCTCCAAACATATTTCTTTAGCAGAACCAAACTGACCATTCCTTCTCCCTGCAGCCTCAGAGATTTTAAAGATTAGAGGTAGAAATGAGTTTAGGGACAATCTTAAGAAAACAAAAGACCCTTCTTGGTTCTGCAGTGTTGGAACAGGGGCATGTTCACTTCCCCTAACAGGTTACTGCTTTGTAGTAAGTTCATTTACCAAATGGCAGGATGTACAATCTTTCAGTGAGAATCTGCAGAGGTAGGACATTCCGAGACCCACACCTGCTTTGGGTTACTTACCATTCAGGACTAGAGGTCACATCTGAACCCTTGCAGGAAAGGCAATCTTTAATCCCCTCAGCCCAGTGAATCTCTTCAGAGGGGAACCGCATGTGTGAGTTGAATATTTGGAAGATGGGTGGGAACACTTCTCTGGCAGGATGGCTTTTTATTGTTAAGAGTAGCAATCCTTTGAAAGTGCCATGTGATTTGGAATTCTAGAAGTGTTCCACTGAGAGATGGACTGAGTGTAGTGTGCAGTTCAAAGCTGAGTGATAGTTTGCATTCTTCTCTCATTTGTTATATCCATTGTAGCTATTTATCACATGGTTTTGTAATGTATCCTGTAGCTATAACCAGCAAATACATAGTGTTCGCTCTGTGTAGTAACATATAAGAGAGCTCTTTATCTCTAATCATAAAGAGAAAATGCCTAGACGCTCTTATTTCTGACAAAAGGCTCTGAATCCTACTGTTTGCTGAATCTATTTTGGCCACTGTCGGACTACAGGATACTGGCTAGATGGACCATTGTTCTGACCCAGTATAGCTGTTCTTATTTTCTTTATATCCTAACTAAGTGCTGAATTCTACCTATAATAGGACCATGACAACTAAGTACATCTGATATTGCTATGGTACCATTCTTCAGTTTTCATAGTCCTAGTCAGAGCAAATCTACATTGACTATACAGGAACTTCTAGTTAACCTGTTATAATTCTGAAATTCTATTAATTACATTTTTCATCTTTATGTAGCTGTCTGCTGTAAGACACTTAATGCATCCTGAAGACTTTGAGGCTTCTGGTCCCTGGTGTGGTAAAATCTGTCAAAAATAAATGCAAGCTAAAGGAGGAAATATCAAAATAATCAGATAAGAAAACTAAACAAAAAACCCTCTCTCGCACCCCATAAAAATAATATTGTATATGTTGACTACACTCCATATGAACTCCCTTGCCAACAATGATTGTGTCAAAATCTGTACCCTCCTTGGGCTGCAGAATGATAGAGGGATGGAGGCAGAATTCATGGAGTACTCTATCCATGTCTAATCTCGGAAATGTACAGCTCAAAATTGAGACCCAGGATATTACTCATGAAAATAGTCAAGCCTCACTGCTCTTTTTACAGTGGTATTTAGGAGTACACTGTGATGAGGTGTTCAACTCACCCCAGCCCTGAAGGGGTTCAAGTGACTCAGAGAAGGCCAATTAACTTTATAGGTTTCACCTCAGAGAATCTGGCTGGATTTATAAATTACTAACTGCTGATGAAACCCAGCTGGGTAAATTTTAAAGGCAGAAAGTTTGCAGCAAAAAGGTGCTGCAGGGAGAGAGTCTGTAGCTGCTCTTGGTTTCCTCCTACCCACCTCTCTGTGCCTCCAGAAGGGAGCAAAAGCCCTGGCATCTTGTCCCTGACAAAAGTGGTTTACCCAGAGGAATTGCAGGGAAGAAACTCTGCCTTCCACAGGTTAGGAGGAAGCCCAGGGAAAGAGCAATGAGTGTACACCCTGGCTACTGACAAGGCTGGATCCCAGAGTAGTAGGCAAGTTCAGATTCCCTTAGCTGCAGGGCAAGTAGCACTGGGAAATACAGAAGACTAGCTGGGGCAGTGTATGGACGGCTGGTCCAGAGGGACGGGACTGGGTTACCCTAGAATGGCTAGAACTATGTAGTGATCTGTCTGAAGGGCTGAGTTATGGAGAGCCCATCCTGAGTCTTGGAGAGCAAGAAGGGCTATGGGGCATGTGATGGAAGGGGGTGCTTGACCAGATGAGAGCTGATCCTCAGATTCAGCTACAAATGGATACCCCAGCGGTGAGTGAGCCCTTTAAAATCCCAGAACGCAGGTAACTGAACAGTTAGTTCCTTTTGAGTGGCATAAACCAATCTGACTGAGGGATGGGGAGAGGGAGACAGAACAGTTCATAAATGGAAGAATAGCATCTCCAAGATGTAATATAGTTTTTAAAGATTGTAGCAAATAAGTTGGATATAGGAGAGAGAGAGACTCCAGGTTCTTTCTTCCAAACCACCCTCCCCTTCTCCCCAGCCCACTTATTTTAGTGGCAAACTTCTAACTTCAATAATAACTTTTAAAAATGTTTAGAATGGCTTTCTTGGAGAGATTCTTGGACTTCTCTTTCCAGGGCTATATTATTTTTCTGAAGACCCTCTTTTTCTCCCCACTGCCTCTATGTTCATTGGGACAGGTATGGCCGGGGGAGTTTCCAGTAATGTGGCTCCAATGAAGCTGTGCTTCCAGGGAACTGGGGTGGGAGGACTACCAAGGGCCAGAGTTGGTTTGGTAGCACATGGGCTTCACATGAGTTGCCCTACTCTCATGGGGAAGAGGGCAGAGTAATATTTTGGGTTGCGTTCTGTGACCTTTCACCAAAGGGCAACTCTCCACTCCACAATGGAGTGATCAGAGAATAACTCTGTGATAGAATCATTACTGAGACTTCCTGCCCCAGAGCCCCTCCTAAGGGGTTTACCACAATAGTTGAGCCAGTGTGAGGGTGGCTATTCTGTCTGGCCCTTACATGACTCATGCAACTGTAAAGGAAGGGTCCTTATTCCCTTCTGCACCCATGTATAAACACCAGGTCAATTTGGTCCTGATCCAAAGTGTAACAAAGCTAATAGCTTCCTACTGATCATTACTATAAAATATTTTTAATTGGGAAACCTGAGCTTGTGCCATCTTAAAAAAAGGATTTTTTTTAAACCTCATCACACTCCTTATCCTTGTTCAAAATCATGTTCTGGATTTTCAAGCCTTTTGATAACTTTATCAGCCTCTGCATTAATCATTTTCTACCATTAGATTCCTTGATCTTCAAGTCAGTGTTGCCAGCAGTCAGTAAACTTACAGACCTTCAGTAAAAATGCTGGCCAGAATTGCCTGTCACTATAGAATCTGTCAATAAAAATAGAAAGATATATGCTAGGAATCTTGTTCTCTTGTGCCTCTAGTTTTAACAGTAAACTTAATAAAGATTATTATAAAAAACCTGTCAGCTCTCATGATAGAAAACTTGCTTGTGTGAAATGGGACCTGGGAAAATAACCCATTCAAATAGTAGTGTTTACAGAATCCACCATGTATGACCTTGAGCAGCAGCTACTTAAATGAAATATCTTCTAGAAGAAATAAAACCCAGATTGTCAAAGAGATCTAGACATTGAACTTTGATTTCAGTGGAAATTAGCTCCTTAAATACTACTTGAGGATATGGGCCTTAGAAGATGTTTGATTCAACAGGTTTTTAGTCATGGTCATACACTGCAGTACTTACAGAATCTACCATTGAATGGTAGATTCTGTTTCTTGGTCCATTTCACTCAAAGGCTCAGTTCTTCAAAGGTATTTAGGCTCCTAACTTGTTGATTTCAGTGGAAGCCTAAATACCTTTGATCTGGTCATAAATGTCCCAGCAATTTTTAAATTTAAATCTGTAATCTGCTCTACAAGCCCCACAATGGGCATGTGTTAGGCAGTGGAACTGATGTGGATCCTCTGCATGGTAGAGTGTCTGCACCGCCCACATCACAAAGCATAACTCGACAGGCACTTTGTCCATGTTAACTCTAAGAGTAGCTTTGGAGATGCAGAAGGGAAAGAGCTAGTAGATCTGCAACTACTCAGACTAAACCTAGGTTCCAAGGCTCAGTCCTTATTGACTCATTTGAGAGAGTGATGGCTTGTCAGTAATTGCTTGTATTCTGAGTTGGCAAACCTGTTCCAAGCCCTCATACGTGAGGGATAATTAATGTTACTGGTCTGTATTTTGATTCTGGACTGATTGCTTTTTTTCTGTCTGACTTGTCCTTTGATTACTGTATATATTTCTCTCCCCCGCCCGCCCTCCCCACCCACCCAAGCAATTGCATTTTATTTTTTTTGGTGTGTCCTTTTGTGTCTTTCCTTGTGTGGACCATTACTGTGCATTGCCTGACTGGTAACTGTGTAGTCTGACTCTTTCCCTGGAGACCACTGTGGGTAGGAATGGGGTGGCTATTGCCTTCTTTATGTTTAATAAAAAAAAACAAACTTAAAAGAATAAATCCAGATAGAGACTTAGTAATATTAACAGAAGTTAAGGAATTAGTCCCTTTGTTTAATCAGTAGGCTTGAGTCTAATTTAGATGAGAAGCCTGTGCCAGCATATACAAACCCCACACTGACCAGGAAGCAGTTTAAGAGCAGCTATGGGCTGAAGTAGCCTTGCCCTGCTACACCCGCAAGGCATGTGAGGCCTGGAGGAGGGGCTTTAAAAAGGGCTAGGCCAGGTCAGTGGTGAGCAATACTAGGAGAAGAACAGACATCTGTCCTCCATCTTTTTCTCTCTGGGAGCGGAGTATTTGCATGCTCATGGCTATTTTGAACGTCTTGAGTAGATGATGGGCCAAACCTTGAGTATCTGCTCTGAACTACTGAGAGTACTGAACTGTTCTGTGGGCCACTTGTGACTCCTTGCCAGAAGGAGGGGCCTACTGCCATCTTTGGTTAGCTAGTTTCCTTTCCTTTGCCACTTTAGCAATTGTAGGGGGCTTGGACTGTGTCTGAGAAAGGTGGACTGGGTCCTCAGTGACTGCCTCAAGTTGATGTATTGACTGATATATTGACTAAAAGGAGTAGCCTGTTTGACTACATGCTGTGACAGAACACACCCCTCTATTCACATCCTGCACTATTGTAGTCTTGGTACAAAGTATGCCTTGTAAGGCATTTGAAAACTCATAATTTGCTGGTCAGTATTGTCCTGACAACTTCACAGGTTTCAAACCCCACAGCGCCCCCCCCCCAACAGAAGTTGGCAAAGAAAGGAATGTGTGCTCTGCGTAATATTCATCAAGCAGGAAGGGAAGACAAAGGGTGTTCAAACACCCAGCATCATTCCACATAGATACTTTGTCTCCTAGCGCCCAGCTGGAAACATTTTTCAAGAGGGGGCCTGAAACTATAAAAAGGAGGGACAAACTCCCCAAGGCAGCCCTCTCTCCCTGCCAACTATCTCATTCACTGCACTTGAAGAGACAAAGGAAGCAGGCATTATACTCTGAGAGAGGGGTCCGGACCTGAGATTTTTGGTCTGTAATCTGCTGGAGCATATGGTGAGAAACTTTGCTTGAATCTAATATAGTTAAGAGATTTACTAATGTCTCACTTGTCTTTATTTTCTTGTAACCATTTCTGACTTTTATGCCTCATTACGTAATCTTTAACTATAAACTTATTTTACTGTTTTATCTAATGGTGTGTTTAAACTGAAGTGTCTGAATAACTATTTGAGATACTATGCTGGCATATTCCCTAATGGAATAACACTTAATATTCATACTGTCCAGGAATGGGCAAAACAGGACAATCTGAGACTGGGGGTGTGTTGGTTACCCTGCAGTATAACCAAGGCTGGTGAGAGCCAGAGTGTAACACAAGTGTAGTTGGAAGGTTGTTTGAGTGGTTCAGGTGGGAGCTACTTCACAAGCCATTGTAAGGTGCACATGATTGCAGGGTAGGGGTCTGGACTGTACCCTGGTATGTCTCTCTCAGTTCAGTTATTTGGTTTTGAACACAGCCAAATTAATTGTCTAAAGACAAACAGTACAATACAAAAAGGAAACACATGTACCCTCCTGGCAGGGTACATTCTTATCTTGTAGCATGTTTTACTTTAAAGGGGGTTCTTCAAATCTACACATTTCAGCTAGTAGAATTGATAGTATGATTTTACATGTCACTAAAATCCAACCCCCATTTCATAGCAGTTCCTTAAATATTTGTTTTTGTTCTGGACTTTTCTGAGTTTTGAATACTCAGGGCTTGTCTACATTACCTGCTGGACTGATGGGCAACGATCAATCCAGGGGGGTCGATTTAGCGTGTCTAGGATTTATTGACGCCACTAGCCAAAGTTCTGCAAATGTTGGTGGCTAATGCAAGGTGAAGCTGTCTTGCTTCTTGTGTTAACCCCTATAAGGGTTGATCCAAAATGGGAGGGTTTATGAATGCTGGTATGAATTTTTTTTTTTTTTTTTTTACTTATATACTCAGACTCAGACTCTAAGGTCAGAAGGGACCATTATGATCATCTAGTCTGACCTCCCGCATGATGCGGGCCACAAAAGCTGACCCACCCACTCCTGGAATAATTCTCTCCTTGACTCAGCTGTTGAAGTCCCCAAATCATGATTTAAAGACTTCAAATCACTGAGAATCCTCCAGCAAGCGACCCCTGCCCCATGCTGCGGAGGAAGGCGAAAAACCTCCAGGGCCTCTGCCAGGTATGTGCTCTTCAGTTGTCTGGATTTCTCAAAGTAGTATGCTGTCAATTGGGAAATTTTCAAATGAACAAGGTACTCTTCAGTCCTATGAGTAACTGTTACTATAAGAAATATTCCTTCAGAATATCCACTGTATTACCTTTGAAGTGCAATTATCTTTTTTCGTAAGAGTAATGTGATGTAAGCCCTTTGATAATACTTATCACATTTTAGTGGCTCTTGTAGAGGTGGTTAGGAAGATTTCTTCTTTCCTTGGCATGTCCGTAGTAATATCACATCTTTAGGGAGATGGAATTTAAGAGATGTCGTTTTCTTCCATAGAGGAGGGATTGAAGGTTGAGTGGTGGTCTCTTGATCACATGCTATTTACCCTGTTTGTGAGCGGGGACAGTTCTTTCACGCAGAGTAGAATCAGTGCTTAGAGTCTTGGCTTGTGGTTAGTTTTTATCATTCTTTTTCCTTTGAAGGGAGTGCAATGAGACAGCAGAAACAGAAGGGATTGAGAGAAGCAACAAATGTAGATTGATGGAAATACTTCCATCTGGAGAGTTTGAAATGTCTGTCTCGCTTACAGAAGAGATGGATGTGTGTGTGGGGGGGGAGGGATAGAGGAATATAAAATGAGCAACTTGGGTACACTTATTCTCATGATACAAGAACAAGGGACCGTCTAGTTTCACTGAAGGTCCCATCAAATTTAATAGTGAATAAATGATACTCTTACATAGCACATAATTAACATGTGGCACTCACTGCCAGTAGATAATATTGATGCAAACAGCCTAGTAAGATTCAAAAAGGGATTAGACACTTATGTGGATAATGAGAACAGCAACGTCAAATAAGATTAAAATTGTCCTTCCAGGACAAGAGTCCACTAAGCAACAGGGGTTAGGAAAAAAACTTGCCCTCTGGCAGCAGATTATATTACAACTTTAATATTCCAGGGGGCTTATTGCATCTTCTGAAGTATCTAATACTGGCTGCTAAAAGAGATGGTATACTGGACAGATGGACCCTGGCTTGATCTGGTATGACACTGGCTACGTTTCCGTTTACGTAATGCTCTAATATTTAATGCTAGCAGATATTTTTATATGATCTTTGTACCCAGGAGCAACAAGTAGACTTAAAAACAGAGCAGAACAAATTTGTCAAATACAGTGTAAAAAACTGAATTAAAAAAATTCTGAATCCAAGTATTTTATCTTCTAGTGCCTCCTTCCTGCATATCTAGTGCAAAGGGAGAATGCCTGTTGTGTGGCCTATTTCAAAAGGCTTAATGTTAAAGGTTTATGTTCTATCTGACTATACATATGAATGGAGAATATTTGTTTTACATTTCATTTTCATATTACAGATTTTGACACGTAGATACACACCAAAAAATAAAGCCTATTGCACATGAATTTTTGTGAGATAAGAGTCCCAACGCATCACTGAAGCTAATAAGGGCTTAAACATGCCTCCTAGAAATTGTTAATGGTGCTTCTCTTGGGTCAGATGAGTGGGTGATTCAAGAGTCCAGGGAGGGGTTTCCCCCTGAATTCTGGAGCTAAATATGCTGCCTTTGCAGTACTCCTATCTCCTGTCAGACCAAAGAGCAAGAGACTAAGCTTAAACGAAAGTCGGATCCTCCCAGCCTATTGGGCTGGCCCTGTAGCAGGTGGTCTTGTTAAATTTTCCTACGGTGATGGAGTGAAACATGAAAAGCTAGCTTCTCAAATTTGACTAGGGGACTTTTTGTATTTCAGACTGCATTGTTGAGAACTGTAGTGTCTGTATTTCACTTATAACAGTAGCGCCTGAAATTTTACTACGAAAGTGCTAGGTGACCACTTTCTCTCCCCCCGCTCCAAGTATGGGTATTCTATGTATAGCTGCCAATCTGTCCTATTAACAGATGGTTTCAATGTGTTAAAGTGTAGTTAAGCTTATGAAAGCAAGATGTAGCAACAAGAAAAAAATCTTGGTTCCAAAAGCTTTAGCAGATTAAGTTCACTCAGTCCTAGTCAAACATCATGCACTGGAAGATCAGATCAGTAAGTAATTGATTCTCAAGGGTGGTCTGCACAGTGCAGTCACTAACCCAGCTTCTAAAAAAAATCTCCAACTAAATAGAAAATTTCTCCAAGCGAAATTCGCTCCTGTGGGAGCGTGGGGAGGACAATATTGTGTCTATCTTAGCAGCAAGTTCATTCAGGTCCAGGTTTGTTCTGTATTTGAAGCAAAGATATATTCAAGATGTGTCTAGATTCATAGATGGTCTAGGTTGGGGCTTGATCCAACTCCCAGTAAAATCAATGAAAAGACTCCTCAATGGAGCTCTTGGTATTATGATTTGGTTCATTTCATAGATTAGCCTGAATCTCTGGCATATTCAAAGTGCATAGGGAAACAGTTGATTCAGGTGCTTAGTGATGTAATGCATACAGTATGGAAATATGAGGGAACGAAGTCCTATCCAGTGATGTAGTTCAGGCTTATCTGTAAAGTAAAACTGCTCTTCTTCCCATTTGGGTACTATGTCTTAATAAAGTACTTTTTACCCCTGCAAGTCTCATTAACTAAATAAAACGTGAAGGACTTAACTGAAGACATTTGGTGGTTCTCCCCTCTCCCTCAACTACTCCCTTTGCTGGAGATGATCATTATCTCATGCATATAAAATTACATTACCAAGTTGCTGATTTTTCTGTGTTCAGTATTTTTTTTTTTTTTTTTTTTGGTGTCATTTAGTCTGATCATGTTTTCTTGCAAATAGGATTTGTCAGCATTGCCTCCTCCCGGGACATAAATTCATATATTCTAGGACTAGAAGGGACCTCGAGAGGTCAGAGTCCAGTCCCCTGCCCTCATGGCAGGACCAAATACTGTCTAGACCATCCCTGATAGACATTTAGATAGATTTGATCTGAGCTTGCTATTGTCATATGTTATTGCCATGTCACATGAAGCGAGAGCAAAGTACTTGAAGAAATGTCTTTCAGTGATCCTGGGCAGCTGTAGTATGCCCTGTGGTTAGTTATTTTCCAAATTTCTTAATTTGGCAGTCTAAGATGCAATCTAGCCTGCAAGTAGTAACTCTTGGTGCCTAAATAGAAAAGGCACAAATCAGAGAAGACTGAAATCTGAGGTTATGGAAGCATATTAGTTTGAGGGAACTTTATAACCTGCAGTTCCATGAACCAGAGTGAAATCCTGAGCTTGGAACAACTCCTGCATAAAAGCCTCTTGACTCAAAAGTCACAGGACCGAGGAATGGAATCCTCAGCCCCAAACTGTAGTACTGGCCTGGGAGGAGCTCTGTGACTGCTGCTATTGAGTATGGAGAAAAATGGTAGGTGTAGTTCAATGGTTATTCTCCGTGGATACATTGTTCACCTATACAGTCACTACACACCATCACTTCCAAAATCTATCCTCAGTCATACCCCCTACCACAGTTTAGCTAGCATATTTCCCTTTTCTCTAAATCTGAATTACCACCCAAAAAAGATGGGGAGAGGAACAAAGAAAAATCTAAAAATAAAAGCATTCATTGCAAATGTGGAATAAATACCCATCCTTTTTGAAATCTACAGTATAAAGTTATCAACACTTCTGAATTTTAATGAAAAATCTTTACCACTTTTTGATTGATTCTAGGTGTTAACTTGGAACTAACTTATAATGAGCAGAAAAAGATGGCGATATCTCATAAAAAATGACAAATTAAGTAGTGGGTAAATAACCAAGTGAATTTATCAAAGGAGGCATTTCTTCTGTTTGGGCATGTCATTATTTTTATAACCCCACTTTAAGCCTTGAACTTTAGATCTAGCTATTCATTCTTCTATAACAGTGGCTTTCAGCCTTTTTTCATTTACTAAACCTTACATTTGATATGGAAGTTCAGACCTCTTTGGCAATCTTAGACGTAGTCCGCAGACCTCCAGGGCTCCATGGACCACCGGTTGAAAACCACTGTTCTATAACTTGGGATAACTGGCATTTTTCGTTTCCCTAAGTCTAAGGGACTCCATAGTGATAAGCATGCAGTCTTTTTATGCTACATTGAGCATGCAATGCTTTGCCCAGCAAACATTTGACCTTAAAACACTTTGCACTTGGGGGAGGAGGAGGGAAATGTCAAGAGTGTTGTTTCTGTAACTACAGTTGAGTTCTATCACTTTTTAAAAGATGTCAACTTTACAGCAATGAAGTGACTAAGGGGATCTCACCATAGAGACGTTAACTGAAATGTGTTTAAACAGAGTTTCTCTGAATTTCTGTGTATCTTTCAGAAAGATCCTTTTAAAAGGATATCTGCGTCCTTTGGCTGTGTGGGATTGTGGGTACCTGCCAAAAATGGGAAGCAGACAGATGTCATCTGGACTAGCTATTTCAGTTTGCTTTGCATGGAGCTCTATATGCTGCTTGCCAATACATCCTGTTTGTTGACAATTCAGGAGAATCTCTAAAAGACGCTCTAAATAGCAAATCTGAACTTAATACATATGGACAATAATACTTATTGTATTAACATCTCCACTGTCATACTCTAGTGTGCACATTATGCCTTCTTAAAAAATTCTGATACTGTTTTAATTAGGCAACTACTATGGGTAAAGTTCCCCTACATAGTATCCCTCTGCCTGTTAATCCCATGTTATCATACTTGGGATTTTTGAAAAACTTCCTTTCGGGGGCTTAAGTTAGAGACCAGAATACCACCACAGATAGCCACTGTTTCTTCGGAAATTGTATTGAACCTAGAAATGTTCATAAAGCTTCACTTTTCAGAGCCCAAATGTCACTTGCCCTTCACTCTGGGCTGGACCCTGCAATCTCTGATTAGATCTTCCATTATCTATCGTCCTTCCCCCCCCCCCCCCCGCCCCAACTTGGAGCTCCAAGTGTGCCAAGAATATTAGATAAATAGAGACAACATCCATGCTCCAAGAAGCTTATAGTCTAAGCAGACAAAGGATGAAAGATGGAATGCAACAAGATGAAAATGCCAAGGTAGTGATGAGCAGCATGCATTAAGCATATATTAAGACTTCACTGAGGTGGAGGAAGGGGAGCAGCTGCTGCTGGGGTTAGTTTCTATCAAATTTCTTCACAAAGAGAAAGGGTGGAAGGGGAGACAGGGTCATGGTGAGCTTTCCAGGCAGAGATCCACATGTGAGAAGACTGACCACTTGTTTTCAATCAATTGCTTCTTTGGGACCACCCCAGTGAAACCAGAGTGGAACTGAAAAGGGATGAGAACAGGCTGGACATAAGTTCTTCATAGCTTTGAAAGCAAGGACAAAGAGTGACATGCTGACCCCATGGAAGTCAGTGGAAAAATTCGCAGTAACTTCAGTGGGGTCAGGATTTCAAATAACAGAACGCCACTAGCCGTTCACCTTCAGCCCCCAACTAAAACCTCTCCAGCGCATCATCAGAGATCTACAACCTATCCTGAAAAATGATCTCTCTCTCCCACAGATCTTGGGAGACAGACCAGTCCTCGCTTACAGACAGCCCCCCAACCTGAAGCAAATACTCACCAGCAACCACACACCATACAACATAAACACTAACCCAGGAACCTATCCTTGCAACAAAGCCCTATGCTAACTCTGTCCACATAACTATTCAAGTGACACCATCATAGGACCTAATCCCATTAGCCACACTATTGGGCTCATTCACCTGCACATCTACCAACGTGATATGCCATCAAGTGCCAGCAATGCACTTCTGCCATATACATTGGCCAAACCGGACAGTCTCTACGCAAAAGAATAAATGGACACAAATCTGACATCAGGAATCATAACATTCAAAAACCAGTGGGAGAACACTTCAACCTCTCTAACCACTCAGTGACAGACTTGAAGGTGGCAATTTTGCAACAAAAAAAACTTCAAAAACAGACTCCAAAGAGAGACTGCTGAACTTGAATTAATATGCAAATTAGATATAATTAACTTAGGTCTAAACAGAGACTGGGAATGGTTGGGTTATTACACTAATTGAATCTCTTTCCCCATGTTAAGTATCTTCACACCTTCTATAGGTCATCTCAATTATCACTTCAAAGGGTTTTTTTTTCTCCTGCTGCTAGCTCATCTCAATTGATTGGCCTCTTACAGTTGGTATGGCTACTTCCATCTTTTCATGTTCTCTGTATGTATAAATATCTTCTTTCTGTGTGTTCCATTCTATGCATCTGATGAAGTGGGCTGTAGCCCATGAAAGCTTATGCTCAAATAAACTTGTTAGTCTCTAAGGTGCCACAATTACTCCTGTTCTTTTTGCAGATAGACTGACACGGCTGCTACTCTGAACCCTAGAATTGAAAACTGATTCAGAAGATGGAATGAAGGTCACAACAGCACTCACTCAAATTTTGGGCTGCTGCCATCCCAGCAGCCAGGCCAAATTTGAGTGGTGGTGCATTTGCAGCCTAGCATACAGGGTTGCAGCGCTGCTTAAGTTTGGCTTGTTGTAATGCCACCCTGGTGATGGTGAGAGCAGCCTGAGATGGGGATCCTGTGAAAATGCACCAAGTGTACATTGGTTAATCTGGGCCTGGGGAAGCCAGAGAAGGGATTTCAGGAGGGATTAAAAATGACTGGAGCAGCAGGCAAGGCATCTAATTTGTAGGTGAGGCAGTTTGGCTAATATTGTATCTGGCCTTTTTTTGACCTTTCAGACCATTTTTTTTAAAATGTGCTTGACAGCCTCTATATTTCTTGGTTTTAAGCAAGAGGTAGAACTACTGAATTATCTGAGAAGCTGCTCTTCCTGATCCAATGGAAACAGATGATCTTAGAAAGCCCATGAATCTGACTGATTTCCAGAGCAAAGATGAGCTGTGAAGTTTGTCTGGAGGATGGAGGTTGCCGATGGAGATCTGCTCCATCATGCTGAGTTCTGCAAGGTCCCTTCCACTTGTGGTGTAAGTTAGAGCAGCCAAATGGATGCCCTGGCTCAGGGATATTGAGTATGCAAAGTGAAGAGCTCAGACTGGGGGATATAAGCCAATATCTTATTTACTGAAATGTATAGTTGGGGCTGTCGAGTGATTAACTGTGTTTTATTGCACTGTTAAACAACACCAGAATACCATTTAAAGTATTTTGGATGTTTTCTACTTTTTCAAATATTGATTTCAATTACAACATAGAATACAAAGTGTTCAGTGCTCACCTTATATTTTTGATTACAAGTACTTGCACTGTAAAAAACCAAAAGGAATAGTATTTCAATTCACCGAATAAAAGTACTGTAGTGCAATCCCTTTAATGAAAATTGAACTTATAAATGTAGAATTATGTACAAAAAACTGTTGTTTTTGAATGCAATGTAAAACTTTAGAACCTGCAAGTCCACTCAGTCCTACTACTTGTTCAGCCAGTCGCTCAGACAAACAAGTTTGTTTACATTTGCAGGAGATAATGCTGCCCACTTCTTGTTTACAATGTCACCTGAAAGTGAGAACAGGCATTTGCGTGGCACTGTTGTAGCCAGCATGAGTTAGGGTTCTCATCACTACATTAAGCTACAACTGGAAACTCCAGATTCAGAATTCCAGCAGAACATTGGGTCTGGATCCCATGTTTACAGTGCTTTTCCTTTGTTGATTAGCATACATCAATAGGGTGATGGGCACCTACATATAAAGAAAATGACTCGCTAAGCTTGGAGGCTTGTAGTAATTTTAGTAAAACATCTATTTTAGTTTTAAACATCTCTCTGAAGGAATGTTTGAGTTTCCTGCCATTCAATTACTGGATTTAGTTCTTTTAATAAATTTGCTGTCTGGGATTTCTTATTTGAGTCTCTAGGGAGTAGGTTTTTGCTTTGCTTACCATATTTTATTCCATCTGTTAAATTAAGTAACATTACATAAAGTATTTTCAGTTTTTGGTCTCACTCGCTCACACCATAATGTGTGCCAGTCCTTCAGACTCCTAATACAATATCTGATTTTCTTTTAATTATCTTTCCATGTCTCCCATTCTCCATTTCTTTTCACTTAGTTATGCAGAAAATGGAGTTGGTGTATATTCAATACTTGGTTACTAACTGAATAAATCCGCTATACCCAAACTGCTAAAAGTGTGCCTAAATGGTTGGAAATACAATGTAGGTCCATTATTTCTGTTTCTAATAGTACTGATTGTATATTACTTTAATATTTCACAGTAACTCAACTGTTTGCATGGCTCTTGGCTACTAAAACTTGAAAAGACTTCTAGAAGGGCTCGACTGAGCCCATCAATGCAGCCCTACGTAAAGGGGAGATGCAGATCTGCACAAGAGTTGTACTTGGACTATACCTCTCCTTTGGATAAGATGAAAGCAGTTCTTGTACCAAGGAGTTAACATGCAGCTCTTCTAAAATACACTAGAACCTCACTGACTGAGAGGCTTATTGCAGATGCCTGACTTTTGTGAACTAGACCCTAATCCTGCAATGGCTCCTTGACTCTCATGTGGCATCCCATGCAGAGCTCTATCTAAGTTAATGGCTGGACTTTTACTCCCCCTGGAAGACCCATTGAATCAATTGGATTCAATGCAGGCAGAAAGGTCCAATTTGTAAATCCATTACAGGACTGGAGCTGTAGGCCCCAATTCTGTAAGTAACTGTGCTAGCAGCTGCATGGTGTTTCATGGATTTCAATGGGATTTCACATGGATGTAGGGGTCCTCTTATATTCTGATTGCAGGATCAATCCAGTTTGAGCAATGCCCAAATACCTTTAACAATCTGGGCCTAAATTTACACTACAAGAGAAGGAATGGCAAATAGTCATGATATGCAATCAGACTTTAGTTTTAATTGCTTTTAACCATATAGAAGAAAGTGTTGGATAGTATTTGCAAAAATAATGAATTCATGGAAATGAGACCATCACTGTAGTTGTGTATTTAATCTCTGCTGGGAAAAGCTGCTAGTAGATGGATTATCAAGGGTACCAAAAATAAATACAGATTAATAAAGTTCTGCTCTATTTAAAAGCAACATAAAATTTTTCTGTTTTGTATAAAGTCTGGTTAATTCATTGTGTGAGAGGCAGGCAATTCCTTTCAGTTGTTCCTCTTTCCAATCATTGTTTTAATGTTTCATACCAAATGACACATCAGGGAGAAGGATTGTCAGGAAACTTCCAAAATAGACATCAGAGTAATTAGTGTAAAAGACTCACTGGAACACTGTGGCTCATGTTGAATATCACTCTCCATTCTGCCCTCAGTTATACACATGCAACCTCATTACAGCTAATGATCGGTCTACACTACAAAATGTTACTTGCTTATCTGCTAGCAAAGCTAATGGTTTAATCTCTGATCATACAAAGCTGAACTCATTTTTCTCCTGGCTTATGCTGACTGCTAAGGTCCACACTCTAATACCCTTACTCAAGGGGTGGGGGTGTAGCAACTTACTGCACAAGTAGTCCTATAGATTTCTATAGGACTGTTTGTACTGTAAGATACTATTCAACTTAAGGGGATCAATAATTGGTCCTGAATCATGTGCAGCGTTGTCAGTTGACATGATTATTAGCAACTGTTCAAATATAGTAACATTTCATAGTGTAGATGAGGGCAATGGCTATAGTGGAGTTGCATGGGTGTAAATGAGGGCAGAATTTGGTTTTTGTATTGAATATTGCGTGCCAATGGCCATATATTTTTCCCCCAGGAGTCTTCTCTACTCTATTTCACTCCCTATCCCAACCCTAATTTGGTAGTCTGAAGCGTCCTGTGAAGGACTGTACTACTCCTTAAGGGACAACCTGGAGTCTATAGCTGGGAAAGCCTGGGGTATAATCAAGGAGACCTGCCCCCATCCTAGAGCTGGGATAGAGAAACAGGAAGAAGAAGAAGAATCTGAGCAAAAGGAGGAGTAGAAGCTCTGCAGGCTGACGTGGGCTGTTTCCTCTGACTCTAGGAGACCAGCCCAACTAGAGACTTTGAATTAAAGTTTGGGAGCTTAACCAGGGCCCTGAGGTGAGACTGTGTATTGTAATTGCTCCTGTCCCTGAAACCTGATTAAAAGGGAACATGTTATTTGTTAGTGTGTTGGCATCTCCTTGCTCTGGGCTGTTGATATGAACCTACTACTGCCCCCACTGGGGGATGTTAAGGTGGGGTGCACCCATATTGCCACACTGAACCACAAGGGAGCATGTAGGGACTAACCATACCGTTACAACCCCAAACCTGAAGACAAGCCAGTCAACGAAATTGCAAAGATGTACATGAGGGCAAAACCTGGCCCTCAAACATTTAGAGGAAAGGTAATTCTATGGAAAGTCAAAGTTAAGACTAATACTGTCCTTGACTCAGTTGGAAGGGGGGGGGGGGGGAATCCTTAACAGTTTGGTATGGAATGGGATTTCAACTGTCCCTTCTGAATTTTCTGGCTTTTGTAAGTTTTATTTAAACATTTAGATAGCAAAGTACCTACTGCCTAGAATGTTTTAGTGAAAGATAAACCTTTCTTGTGAAGATAATCCTACTTTACTTGCTTAAATAATGCCTAATTATACATTTTTATAATTGTATAACTTGCATGATACACTGAATCTCATTCAGAGTGGAGTGAAGACCTAATTGTAATTGTACTAACTGAATTAATTATAATCAACCAGGTAACTGCATAACCAGTGGGGATAAGTGAAATAGTTGAGATAAAATATGAACCATCTTTAACAAACATTGAAATTTAAATGAGCATTAACAAAAGCGACTCTGGAGTCTCAGTTGTTTTGTTATTTCTGGTTGCCCAGGTGTACATACCTTCTCTTGGGGGGCCAATCATGGAAGTGCTTGTGGCTGCCCTAAACTTTGAAGGCCAAAATCACCCCTTCCTGGTCCTAGGACTGGAAGTAGGCATAAAAAGGTATAAAGGTGGCAAAAACTCACCTTCCATTTTGCTCCCTGGCTCATCCTCTGGTTCTGGGCCAAGCACTACTGAGCTGGTTTGGAGAAACTAATCTGGCATTTCTTAATTTAATTCCTTGCTTTAGGTCCCCTAAATTTCATTTTCTAATAAGTTTTGATAATATACAGGGTTTTTTAATTTGCAGACAATGCAAAATCCACATGTGTATATAATATGAACTAAGATAAATAAAAAAACATGATTTGTTCCCTGGTCTCTTAAATCCGCAGGATTAGATAAAGCAATAACACCTTCTAAATGAAAATGGCCTTAAGTTGTCAGTCCCTAGTTCATACAGCATAGAAAACTAGCAACATGTGAAATGAACAGTCCCATTGACTTCAAGTTGACTAGTTACATGAATAAGAATGACCAGATCCAGACACGGATGTATAATAGTGAAGATTATCTATACTTATCAATAATGGATGAAGAAACATATCAAATGGGGGAAAATTCAATAAGTTGTTTCTGAGTTGTATAAATTGGGAGGGGTGGGAGGCTTTGAAAAAGGTACTAGCCTGGGGGGATTGGAGACTTCCCTCTTCTCAATCTGGGCTGGTTTTGTCTGTCTTGTAAAACTATCAATCAAAATCTGTAAGAGGCCTATGGACCTCAACCTGTGATGTACATGGCTATATAATGGATATGATTATTTTCAATTTGAAAAATCAAAGCTACGTCTGAGACTTGGAGCTCAGGAGTTTTCATCTGGTGTAAGGCATGCCTAATTTGGTTCAGCCTGAGAAATTATTCAGCAGGCAACTAGACACACTGAAATGTTGCTCTAAGGATGTTAGAAAATAGGCTTTAGTTGCTGAAATTAATCACTACTTTATAGTTGCTTACTTATAGTAAAATGTTCACATCTCAGATTGATCACTTTTTTAAAAAATCTGAGTAGATGAAATTATGAACTAATCCGTGTTAAACTTTTGTTTGAAGTACCAGAAATTCCCATATCAGGGAGAATCTCTTCCTTCTACACACATGCATAAAATAACTGAAGCAATTTGTTTTCACTTGCTTTCAGATTCTTTCATGCTGAAGCATTTTACTTTCGTGGCTGAGTTAGTCTAACCCATCTGGAAAATGGGGTTAATTAAAATGCTGGCAAAAGCTTAAATGTACTGCAGTTGGTGTGACACTATTAAAATAAAATGGAAGTTTTTATTCATTTTTATCAATGTGCAACAGACCTTATCAAAAACTACCATAGTACTACAATTCACAGAATTCAGCTGAGTCTCAATGCATGTCTGTAATTGACTCCTGGATTGATCTTCATAAATGATTTTAAATGTCCTTAAATATAATTATTCATAAACCTAGATCAATATCTGGCACATTAACAATGGTGGTAGCATTGTACCTAGTTTAGAGCTTCCTTGAAACAGACAAACTTAATTAAATCCCCCCAACGCACAAATATTCATCACTGTGATATGTCTCCTTTACCAGCTTGTTAAATATTGAGTTCTTGCCTCCTTTCATCTTTCTTCACAAGACTCCTGAGAAACAAACTGTTTGAAAAAAAGATGAGTCAAATGGCTCTACCAAAATATACATCAACTTAAGCAAAAAAATTGTTTGAACAGGAACGTTCCTGTTCTCACTACTACACATTATATAACAGCTAACATTTTAAAATGAATTAGATGGAAACATTTTTTCAGAATTTGGGTCAGGTTGTACAAGCATGCTTTCTTTCAGTATCAGGCATTTTATTTAACTGCATTACTATTGCTCGTAGGAGCCTTAATCCTGGAGCCCACTTTCTGTTCTGTAACTGTACAGTTTCTTGCAAAGAGCTTACAGTCTAAGACTAATAGAAGTGGACAAGGGAATACAAAAACAATTAGACAATATTGGTCGGCAAGATAGGGTCTGTTCTCGGCACATCAGTGCCTAACCATTTTTGTGTGTGTGTGTGTGGCATCGCAGTGAAGAGTTTAAGGAGAGATTTGAAGGAGGATATTGGGAGGCGCTCACGCTATACATCCATATAGTTACCTCCAGTGTGGTGTAGTATAGGAGAAAGTACAAAGGTGCTTGTTTGAAAATGTAATGAGTGGGCAATGGAGGCTGGCATTATAGGCTGATGGGAGTCACTATTTCAGTGCTGAATGAAAGATGACAGGTAGGGTGGGGATACACCAGACTCTTCTCTTTCAGCAATCATAAACATAAGCTGATTGGAGGAGGATTCAGTGAAGGTGGACAAAAGGGGGATATCCAGTCAAAGTGAAGATGGTCTAGGAAAATGGTCTCTAGATTGTGTCCTTTATCGAATCAAGTTGATGTAGTTTTTGCAATGAGGTACTATGGAAGGACTCTTGCAGGACAGTGATTCTGCAATCCTTTTCTCCTTTACAGTTTAAACAGACTCTCTCCCATAGTGTAGCTACTTTGTTGTGCTTTTTTTTCTTTCTTTCTTTTTTCTCTCTACTGAATGGACAGCTGTGTATCAAGTCAACACTCTTTTTCAGGTACTTTATTTTGCTACCCCTTTGAAAGATAAACACAATATTAATCAAGAGAAATCTGCTCCACTCATTCAAGTTCTTATTTGTGAGAAGGTGGTATAGATGTAAAATATTCAATAAAAATGACAGTCATTAATCACAATGTCACCAGGCCTTTATCACAAGTAAAAACCATGGAATCTTTCAGATAAAAACTAAGCATTACAAAGAGAATGTTTACAGCATTTCCTAGAGATCAATTCTTCCACTTGGGTATTTTAAGAAAAGCCAATATTCATTATACCAGTTTCCAGTCATTATATACTTCATCAGAAGCATATTCTGCTTCATCAATCACGTTTTATTAATCTGGAGAAAGAGAAATGTTATCATAGTCATGATATATTTATCTTGGTATAAGTGATAAAATTTCAGCACAAAGTGTCAATTGTTTTATCTGGGACTTCAGCAGGCTTGGTAATATCAGAAAAAACATGCAACGGTTCCCCGGAGCCTGGGTATTCACCCCCAATTTCTAAATGCATGATGTCGCTTACTTCCTATCCAATGATGCAAATGCTACTATTGTTCTAGTTCTGCAAAAAGTGTTAGATGAAGTGCAGAAAAACATTTTAAGTAATATAGTACATTAGGTGCTGTCATGTCAGAGCTGCTATAATGTGAGGAATATAAAGTAATGTATTTTTTTTAATTAAATGAGTCTTATTTAAAGTTTCTGCTTCATCCAGAAAAGAATCAACTCTGTGCTTGTATCTATTTTTTTTTAAATGAACTAGGGATCTTGTTGCTTATGCGTATGTGCGCCACTTCCAGAGGAATCTGGAATTATCTGATATACTCTTTATCAATGAATCAGAACAGATGGTGAAATTCTGGTCCCATTGAAAATGCCTAAACTCCCATGGACTTCAATGAGTGCCAAATATCACCCATAATATGCTAAGGTAACTTCCTATTGTATTAGCTGATCTTCAGATCAATGACATTATGGGCTATTTCTCCCTCCCCTCCCCTCCCCCAAGCGGAGAACCAACATGTCCCATTAATTTGGAGAGGTGCTCAGAAAAATCAGGCTGTTTCTCTACCGACTGTCCAAATGATACGACACGAACACATTTTTACTCCCTTTTCCCTTAGAACAATTTGCATTCTACAGTGTAACTGCTTGAAATGAAATAAAGGCTGGATGTCAAGCAGAAAGTCCAACAAGAAAGGTGTGATGCTACAGTTGTGGGATTTTTTTTAATAGATTCAGTTAGTCTGTGTCTCCTGAAATTCGAATGGTCTATACAATAGCAGTTCTGCATGGAGGAGTTTGTATTAGGATTATTCATAGATCCAAATGTTATTCACGTTGCTTACACAAGTAGTTCCACTGTCTGCAGAATTTGACCCACTGTGCATTTATCACTTGTGCAAACATAAGGTACTACATTTTTCCTTAAATTTTTATGATAATTACAGTGCCCATAAAAGGAGCTATACTGATACCCTAACAGACTGAAGTTCTCTATCCACAACGTGTAGCAGAAGCAGCAGTGTGAAATCTCACATTATCAAGGAAGGGGAAGAGCATATTTGGATACAGATTGGCTAACGTATTGAGGAGGGCTTTAAATAAAGTTCAACAGGGGCAGGTGACAGAAACCTACAGGTAAGCCAAAAACATGGAGATCCAAAGAAGGGTCTGAATCTGGGGGGATCATAGGCCATTATAGCAGGGATAAGGGAGAGACAAGAGAACATGGGGGGAATCAAATCAGTATCTTGGATGTCTGTATACTAACTTGAGAAGTATGAGGAATAAGCAGGAAGAACTTGAAATGTGAATAAACACAACTCTGACAGTTTGCATCACAGAGACTTGGTGGGATAATACGCATGACTGGAATATTGGTATAGAAGGGTACAACTTGCTCAGGAACATCAGGCAGGGGAAGAAGTGTTGTCTTATGTAGTAAAATGTATCCACTTGGACTGAGGTTGAAATGGAAATAGGAGATGTGCTTGTTGAAAGTCTCTGGGTAAGGATAAAAGGGTAAAAAAACAAGGGTGATGTCATGGTATGGGTCAACTACAGACCACCTAACCAGGAAGAAGAGATGGATGAGGCTATTTTTAAACTAACAAAATCATCCAAAACGCAGGACTTGGTGGTGATGGGAGACTTCAACTACCCAGACATCTGTTGAAAAAATAATACAGCAGGGCACACGTTATCCAACAAGTTCTTGGAATGTACTGGAGACAAACTTTTTTTTTTCAGAAGGTGGAGAAAGCTACTAAGGGAGAGGCTGTCTAGATTTGTTTTTGACAAATAGGAAGGAACTGGTTGAGAATTTGAAAGTGGAAGGCAGCTTAGGTGACCGTGATCATGAAATGTTAGAGATCATGATTCTAAAGAATGGTAGGAGGGAAAACAGCACAAAAAGAGAATGGATTTCAAGAAGGTAGATGGTTGGCAAACTCAGGGAATTGGTAGGTAAGTCTAAGGGGGAAAATAGTTCAAGAAAGTTTGCTCTTGTGCTCTTAATAATGTCTCTTTGAAAAACTGCCAACTATCCCATTGCATAGCAAAGATAGGTAGTGTGGCAAGAGATCACACTGGCTCAACCAGGAGATTGTAATTTGACCTAGAGTCCTACAAAAAGTGGAAACTTTGAGTTTCAGATCATTAGCAAAGGATGAATATAAACAAAACACAAGCATATAGGGAAAAAATTTGAAAGGCCACGGTATCAACTAGCTAGAGTCATAAAGGGAAACAAGAAAACATTCTAGAAAATATATTAGAAGCAAGAGGAAGACCAAGGACAGGGTAGGCCTGTTACTCAATGGGGGAGAGGGGGAAACAATAAGATAAAAATGTAGAAATGGCAGAAGTGCTAAATGACTTTTTGTTTGATGAAAACAAAGAGGTTAGTAGCAATTGGATGTCTAACATAATGAATGCCAGTGAAAATAAGGTAGGATCAGAGGCTAAAATAGAGAAAGAACACACCAAAATTACTTTGACAAGTTAGATGTGGGCCTGATGAAATACATCCTAGAATACACAAGGAGATGACTGAGGAGATATGAGTCATTAATGATTATCTTCAGAAAGTCATGGAAGACTAGAGAGATTCCAGAGGACTAGAAAATGACGCTCGCTATACTTGCCCATCTATAAATAGGGGAATAAGGACAACCTGAGGAATTACAGACCAGTCAGTTTAACTTCAGTACCTCGAAAGATGATGGAGCAAATGATTAAGCAATTGATTTGCAAACACCTAGAAGATAAGCTGTTCACCAAAATAATAACAAATCAACTGTCACAAAACTTGGATGAACAGCAACCTAGAGAGCAGGCCGGTTTTTGAAGAAATTACGGCACGATAGACCACATCTTCACTCTAAACCAACTAGTAGAGCGTTGGAAGGAATACAAGTTCCCTTTGTGCATTGCCTTCATGGACTACGAGAAGGCGTTTGATAGTGTGGAGACTAACGCCGTTCTTGAAGCTCTTTCAGAACAGGGCATCAGCGCAAAATATATCACATTATTAAAGGAAGCAAACTCTGGCTGCAGCACGGCTATATTGCTGTTCGATACTCCCCTCTGAATCCCCATCGAGAATGGTGTGAAACAAGGAGATACAGTTTCACCAAAATTATTCACAGCATGTCTTGAATTGGTCTTTCAATGAGCAAACCTGAAAGGCAAGATTAATATAAACGGTGAGTGGCTAAACCATCTTAGGTTTGCAGATGATATTGTGCTGATAGCTGAAAATACAGTCCAGCTTGAGAGAATGCTTAAAGAACTGAACGCGAAAAGTAGTAAAGTCGTATTAAAAATGAACCAGTCGAAAATGAAATATATGAGATCGGATGTTCTGTCAAGATCCCAAATAACTCTTGGAGAAGAGCAGATCCAAGAGGTCGACAAATACGTTTATTTGGGCCAGGAAGTCAACATGCGCCTCGATCAGAAAGGCAAACTGTCACGCAGAAAAAAAGCTGGATAGTGCACATTCAACAACATCAGGGACATCCTCCAAGGAAAGATCAGCAAAACAACTCGTGCAAATCTTTTTAACTCGACTGTGCTTCCAGCGATGCTATATGGCAGTGAAACATGGTCGCTCATGAAAACTGAAGAACATCAACTGTCTGTCACACAGAGGGCAATGGAATGAACATTTTTTGGGCATTTTGCTCTGCGATCGCATCCCCAATGAAATAATTAGGCAGCATTCTGGAGTCCGAGATGATGATGTCGAAAGCAGGCTCAGCAAAATGCAGTGGGCAGGACATGTGGTCCGACTCAGTGACAATAGATGGACTGCAGCTATATCTAAGGGGTATCCGCGAGAACTGAAATGGTCACGCGGTCGGCCTCCAAAGAGGTGGGATGATTTCTTAACAAGGAGATATGGACAAACATGGCGAAGGATGGCCAGAGTGAGAGACAATTGGAAGATGTGTTGTGATCGGCTCAGTCTTAACTGATGAAGGACCGACAGTCTACGCAGTCTATGCAGAAGATAACAAGGTGACAAGTAACAGTAAGCCTAGATTTGTCAAGAACAAATCGTGTCAAACCAACCAAATAGCTTTCTTTGACAGGGTAACAAGCCTTGTGGGTAGGGGGAAGCAGTAGATATGGTATATTTTGACTTTAGTAAGGCTTTTGATACTGTCTTGCATGACCATCTTATAAACACAGCCTGGATGGAGCTACTATAAGGTGGATGCGTAACTGGTTGGAAAAACCATTCCAGCTTGACTGTGAACCACTGATGATTACTCTCTTGGAAGAGCCTATCGAGTGGGGTCCTACAGGGATCCATTCTGGGTCTGGTTCTGTTCACTATCTTCATCAATGATTTAGATAATGGCATAGAGAGTACACTTATAACGTTTGCAGACGATACCAAGCTCGGAGGGACTGCAAGTGCTTTGGAGGACAGGATTAAAATTCAAAATGATCTGGACAAACTGGAGAAATGGTCTGAAGTAAAATTGAATTTCATCCTAAAGGACAAAAGCAAAGTACGCCACTTATGAAGGGAACAATCTGTGGCACACAATCAAAATGGGAAATGACTGCCTAGGAAGGAGTACTGCAGAAAAGGATCTGGGGTCATACTGGATCACAAGCTAAATATGAATCAACAGTATAACACTGTGTGTGTGGTGAGGGGTGGAAAGCAAACATTACTCTGGGATGTATTAGCAGGAGTGTTGTAAGCAAGACACGAGAGCTCTGCTCTATGCTGATTAGACCTCAGCTGGAGCATTATGTCCAATTCTGGGTGCCACATTTCAGGAAAGATGTGGACAAATTGGAGAAAGTCCAGAGAAGAGCAACAAAAATGATTAGAGGTCTAGAAAACATGACCTATGAGGGAAGATTGAAAAAACTGGGTTTGTTGAATCTGGAGACAAGGACATAAAAGGTTGCTACAAGGAGGAGGGAGAAATTGTTCTCCTTAACGTTTGAGGATCGGCCAAGAAGCAATGGGCTTAAATTACAGCAAGGGAGGTTTAAGTTGGACATTAGGAAAAACTTCTGAACTGTCAGGGTGGTTAAGCACTGGAATAAATTGCCCTGGAAGGTGGTGCAATCTCCATCATTGGAGATTTTTAAGAGCAGGTTAGACAAACACCTGTCAAGGATGGTCTAGATAATATTTAGTCCTACCATGAGTGCAGGGGACTAGACTAGATGACCTCTCAAGGTCCCTTCCAGTCCTATGATTCTGATTGTTTTATGAATGTGTCTTGGCTCTGACAACTTCAGTTGCCTTGAAAAAACATGCTTAATGGAGATAGTATGCAAAATTCCCTTGGAAGAGTAAGCTATAAGAATTTAAAGCCACTTTACTCCTGAATGAGAGCATCCACATGGTATATGTGTGTTTGGGGTGGGGATGTGGTTGTGACCCTAAGCACCTCTGTGTTCAGACCCTGCACACTATTGTAGTAATCTTGGTACAAAATACACCTTGAGGTGTCATTTGCTTTATCTATGCATGCAATGAATATTGGGAGTTATGGATGTACTGGAATTATAAACCAGGCATATCAGGGGAGTTGGTTAACAGGCCTGCTTTAGACAAAGGAATGTTATTTGCTTCTCTCACCACACTGTTCATCAGGCATAGACAATGAAGATCCGTTTTTTTTTAATTATCAGGCAAACACCGCTATCAAGGAAATAAGTGGGAGGAGACAGCATGGCATCTACACACAGCAGGAAAGAAGTTTGGGCTGGGTTTTAGTTTTTGAAAGGATACATTGCAGAGGGCTGCTGGTCTATAAAGACTCAATTTAATTGCTTATCATTTGAGATTTAGCCAACTGATTGTATACAATAGAACTCTTAAAAATGAGCAAAGTCTTTTCTGAAAACTAATGGTACATCTGTGGTTAATATTGTTCTATGTAAATATTAACATTGAGGAAAATATGGACACTTAATGATATGATTTAAAATCTGAGGCCAAACAGAGAAACAGGTTCTGTCCCAGACAAAGACAGCTATTTTCCTGTCACCTATGTAAACTAAGCGTGGTGAAATCAAAACAATAGAAGTACAGGGGAATGGGAAGCCCATGGGAAGGGAAAAACAGCATGAGATGATCCTGCCTCTTGGTAAAAGTCATTTGAACTTTGGAAGATATAAGCAAAGAGAGAAGCCATCGTTGACATCCATCAGTAGACAGACACAAGGGAGCAGCTCTTGCAAGCTGAGAAAGATGGACCCTTCAGTCAATTGCTGGGTCGAGGTCTCTGGAAACAGCATATCAGTGAGAAACTTGCTTAGGCAAATATCTTTCCCCTAGGAAGCCAAGGCAAGCCAGGATCTTGTACTTCTGTGGAAGGTCCTGACTGAGGGAAAGTAAGCCATGACTGGGAAGAAGGAAGATTGAAAAAACATCTTAAACAAAGCCTGTTCCTTGCTGGAGTAGTTCCAGATTTTTAGATGTGTGGTTTCACTCTGATTTGCTTGTAACCATCTCTGTGCCTATTTCTTTTACTTGGCATCTCTTAATCTGTCCAATTTATAAACCTGTTTTTACTCTTAATATAAACCAGCTCAGTATGGTGTTTAAATGGAAGAGTGACTCAACCCTTCACTGCTCTGGGTTACACCTTGAACCCTGTCACAGGGTTCAACTCTTTTTTACTTATGAGCATAGATATCACCCCTTTAGTTGATTTCCCTTAACTTTCCTGAATATCCCTATGTAGACATCCCTAAGAAATGGAGTCTCAGAAACCAGAAAGATGAGTGGGGAGCTGCTTAGGTTAGTCAGGAGTGAAATGCTGAGTAGAAGGTTGGGGAGAAGGAATGGATTAGGCACTTAAGTGACTGACCTGGTGCACTTGGCTGATGGACCAGAGATAGATGCCTCCCTCCACTTGGAATCCTCAGGCATGAACCTGCTTTTGGACTTAAGCACATAGGCAACTGTCTGGACTTAGTTAGCCTATGCCCTAACAGCCAACACCATCTCTCTGTCTTCTGCTCAAGCACCCTAGGTTTCCATGTGGACCCTGGTTACTTTCTATGCAGGTGCTGTGCTGCCCATCCAACTATCTCTGGCCTACATCTGGGCCTTCTGCTGCAGGGTCTTAGGTGTGCTCCAAACATGCAATTAGGATGAGGTCCTGCTGCAAGATACACATTCCACCATCTAGTTTGAGAATCCTCTTTCAGGGCTTCCGAGATGCTTGCTACTATGGAGTAGGGGCAGAGGTTAGATAACTCTGTGAATGCTGACGAGCAGACAGGGCCGGCTCCAGGCACCAGCTTGGCAAGCAGGTGCTTGGGGCGGCCACTCCGGAGAGGGGCGGCATGTCCAGCTATTCGGTGGCAATTCGGCGGATGGTCCCTCACTCCCACTCGGAGCAAAGGACCTCCTGCTGAATTGCCGCCGCAGATCATGATCGCGGCACTTATTTTTTTTTTTTTTGGCTGCTTGGGGCGGCAAAAACCCTGGAGCTGGCCCTGCGAGCAGAAATTTAGGCACTATTGGGACGTAGGTGTCTGGGGGTAGGTAGCAGCTGAGTGGCTGCTTTGGAAGTGTTCGTGACCTCCTAAATGGTGTACTTAGGCATTAAAAGGCTGTTCAGTGTCTACATATCTTAGAAGATCTGGGGTTCACTCTTCCTGATGAATAACACCTGAAAGAAAACTGAATAAGGATCTCAGGCCTTGGTCCTAGAAACACCTCTCATACTTCTGCAGCTCTTCAATTTTAGTAGAATTCTGGGGCTTCCTTTGCAAGAAGTCTGGCTCAGTGGGGAGAATTTTTTTTTATCTTGCTATACAGCTGCTACCTACCAGAACTAACTAAATAATATTAACTGGATAACTGATCTAAAGCCAGATCTTGCCATCAATGAGTAAAGTATGACTGACTGTCCCTGGGCTACTCCATGCAGGAAAGGGATGATCAGAGTTAGTAAGTATGGCAGAGTACTCATATTTAAACTTTCTAATAAGTCATTTGAAGACTTGCTGCCCTTTCACACACACCCCTCCCCCTGTGCCCCATTATTTGTACATCTCTTCTATACTTGCAGCCCGGGAGGAAAGCAGGGCTCTTAAGAAAAGAAACTTCTTGACAGAAGATAAGTGATAGAAGAGCTGCAGATAATTCTCTTTTGAACTTCAAAAATGGTTTGATTCAGACTTGATGATTCAAGTTGGTCCTTATTTTGTCTGAACCGATTTGCCCATCTCTAACTGCCTGGCCCATTCCTTCTGTATCAGCTTCAAAACAATCCTCGTTATGTAAATACAAGTTTGTAGATGTGTGACTGCAGTGCAGCATTTTGAGTGGTTAGCCCTTTAAGGTCAAATTTTCAATGCAGCCTCATCATGGCCTCTAAGTTTGTGCTTAAACTTGATTTGCATAATTGTTCAAAAACGTTTTCCCACTGAAATGCCCTGTGGATATATGTATGTGGGAAAACTTGAAAGTAAAATATTGGATGCAAATTGGAAGCCCAGATTGAGGCCACTTTGAAAAAGTAGCTTTTAAGGCCTTTCATTATTCAGGGGTTTTGCATTGAATGGAGGGGAGGGGAAAACAGTAATTTCATTATCTCTCTCTAATTGCATTGAATAATAGATCCACACTTAAAGGAGATTAGTTCAAGAATTGTTGCTTTCTTGCAGTTGGGTGTTTTAAGGAGAGGTTCTACAGAATATCCAGAAGCTGTATGAAAATGAGAATGGAGGTGCTGCAACAATGAAGGTGCTCGATTAAATGATCTAAACTGTTTGGAGCCCGTATCTGTAAATCTTCAATGCAGTTAAGGCACTCTTCATTTTAAATGCCACACTTTCTTATAGAGCAATCTTTCTTACAGTCAGACACTGAACTGAAAGACCATCCATCCCCTTTTCTCAAGCAGACAAATACAAAACGACGTGGATGCACCCTAGGTCCAAACAGTGGCATCTGATAGATTATGCCATTGTTAGAAGGCGAGACATCCGAGACGTACTGATTACCAGAGTAATGCGAGGCGCAGAGTGCTGGACAGATCACATATTAGTCAGGACGTCTCTTCAACTCTACATTGTTCCTTCTCGGCACAAACCCCCTAAGCATGTGCGACCTGCTTTCAATATAGCCAAACTGAAGGATGCTCAATGTTTCAACAAATTTCAGAAGACATCCCACGGACAACTGATCGGTACTGTAACCGAAAAGTGGGACTAGTTCAAGCAGATAGTGACTGACACAGCAATAGCATCTCTTGGACCAAAGAAAAGAACACATCAGGATTGGTTTGATGAGAACCAAGAAAAAATATGCTCAGCATTGGAAGTAAAGAGAAAAGCCTTTATCGAATGGCAGAATGACCCCTCCTCAGTCTCTAAACAGGAGCATTTCAAGTACCTTTAGAGCAAAACACAGAAAGACCTCTGTTAGATTCAAGACACCTGGTGGGAGAGCAAAGCCAAAGAAATTGAGCACTATGCTGAGACCCACAATTTAAAGATATTCTTTAGTGCTATTAAGACTGTCTACGGACCTTCTAAACCAAGGACCACCCCATTGCTCTCATTAGACAACACAATGCTGATTAAAGATAAAGATGGCATCAACTAAAGATGGCAAGAACACTTTAGCAACTGTCTCAATAGACCATCAACCGTGAATAATAATGTCCTTAATGAAATTCCACAACAACCTGCTCTGACAGATCTTGACTTTCCGCCCACTATAGATGAGATTAAGAAAACTGTTAGCCAGATGAGTTCAGGGAAAGCTCCTGGAAAAGATGGGATACCAGCAGAGAGAGATATAAAGCAGCAGGTCCAGCAGCACTAGCAGCGTTCCACAGCGTGATCATCAACATCTGGGAGGATGAAAACATACCACAGGACCTTCGCAATGCTACTATTGTCTCTCTTTTCAAGAACAAGGCAGCAAAGCAGAATGTGGAAACTATAGAGGCATATCCCTCCTCTCTGTTGGAGGGAAGATCATCGCCCGCATCATCTTGAACCGCCTAATAGCCAGTATTTCCAAGGCAAATCTACCTGAAAGTCAATGTGGTTTTCGACCTGGCTGGAGCACAGTTGACATGGTGTTTGCTGTCAGACAAATACAAGAGAAGTGCATTGAACAGAACATGCACATGTATGCTGTCTTCATAGATCTTTGCATGTGTTCTTAACCATGCACTGAAAGATCTGGACTGAGGTATATACTTGAAATACCGGCACGATGGTTCACTTTTTGACCTCCATCGCCTGAATGCAAAGACTAAGACAGTGCAGAAACTCCTTCTTGAGGCACTCTTTGCTGACGACTGTGCCCTTATGGCTCACACTGAAAATGATCTTCAGCACATTGTCAACAAGTTTGCTGAGGTCTCGCAACTTTTTGGACTAACTATCAGCCTTGGAAAGACAGAAGTTCTCCTTCAACCTGCACCTGGATCAAATGCTTCTGTCCCGAGTATCTCCATCAACGGCACTCAGCTGAAAGTAGTGGAGAATTGTAAATATGTGGGTAGTGTCCTATCCAAGCAAAATAAAATAGAACACACGAGTCTATGCCTAATACAGTAATAAAACTGAATACAAATAAAATCTCACCCTAAGATGTTTCAATAAGTTTCTTTCACAGACTGGATGCCTTCCTAGTCTGGGCACAATCCTTTCCGATGGTACAGTCCTTGTTCCAGCTCAGGTGGCAGCTATGGGATTTCTTATGATGGCCATCCCCTTCGTTCTGTTCCACCCACGTATATATCTTTTGCATAAGGCGGGAATCCTTTGTCACTCTGGGTTCCCACCCCTCCTTCTCAATGGAAAAACACCAGGTTAAAGATGGATTCCAGTTCAGGTGACATAATCACATCTCACTGTAAGACTTCATTACTCACTTGCCAGCACACACTTATACAGGAAGACTTACAAGTAAAACAGAGCCATCGACAGTCAATTGTCCTGGTTAATGGGAGCCATCAAGATTCCAAACCACCTCTAATGGCCCACACTTTGCATAATTACAATAGGCCCTCAGAGTTATATTTCATGTATACAAATAGGATGACCACACTCAGTAGATTATAAGCTTTGTAATGATACCTTACAAGAGACCTTTTGCATTAAGCATATTTTAGTTACATTATATTCACACTCATCAGCATAAAGTCCTATAGAATGCAACTTCACATCTGCATTTGAACAATCTGGTCCAGATATTTAAATCTAGTTATCTAAAATTAGTAGCTGCCTTATTCTGTGACAATTGGAAAGTCTTAACCTACTTAATGCAGTATAGCTGCCTCTCTTACATGATATTTATATCTGGTATCTGTTGAACACCACACTTGTTAGAACTTTGATACAATCTGGTTATAAAATTTCAATTGAGTTTGGAGTGAGGTTTTTTGTTGGCTTGGTTGTGGCCATGATGCATATTAGTGATCGGCATGTTTTTCTACTTTCTCCTAGTAATCCATCTGCTTTCACTCATGTCCAAGGTGCAATTCTTGTGATCTTTCTCCTTTAGCTGGATGGCAACACTTCCCTTTTTGTCTGCCTTGGACTTGTCAATTTTGACATTGCATTTTATTCTACCGGGACACTTCACAGCAAAGAGATTACATGCATGAAGACATCTCAACTAAAACACCAGTGTGAAAAGTGCCCTTTAGTTCTCTGTTCTCTATTGCAGATGTCTGGGGGAAAATAGGCCTGTAGCTCCTTTTTGAGGATAAATGCTTGCCTCAAGCTCAAATTTGCATAAAACAAACCACAATGATGCTGACTGCAGTCTTACAGACATATAATCCATCTTCATAATTTCTCTTCTCATATGATTTTTGTATTATGGCAGTGCCTAGAGGCCCCAATCAAGATCAGAGCCCCATTGTGCTGAGTGCTGTACGAACACATAGTAAGAGAATCCCGGTCTTGATGAGATTAAATCTAAATAGAGAAGACGGAGTGGGAGGGAAAATGGACTCAGTGTTTTCTGTGTATGGGGAGCTGAGATACAAAGAGATGAAGAGCTATATCTGCCAGGAGGACTGGGGGCTTTTGATTCCCTTAGGCAGTAAAGCTGAGCCTAAGTTAGGCACCAAGGCTCCCTATACAATGCATGGGGAGATTTAGGTGCCTAAAAGGGGGATCTGAAAAAGCCAGCAAGCTGAAAGGGGCACAACCTAAGCTAGCCAATAGGAAATGGGAGTGGCATATGCCCTTCCCCTCAAAGAGGAGAGTGAGACTATGACATCCCCAGAGTATCCTGTAGCCCAATGATTTGGGCATTCTCCTGAGGTGTTGGAGACATGGGTTCAAATCAGATACAAGGGAGGATTTGACTTAAGTCTTCCATATCCTGGGTGACTGCACTTGCCATTGGGCTAAAAGTTACAATGGGAGCACCATAACATAAGAGTGACTATACTGGGTCAGACCAGTTGTCCCTCTAATCCACTATCCTGTCTTCTGGCAGTGGCCAATTCCAGATGCTTCAGATGGAATGAAAAGAATGGCCATTTCAAGTGATCCATCCTCTGTCATCCAGTCCCAGCTTCTGGCAGTTTAGGGACATCTGGGTCACTCCTCTTCTTCCCCCCCTCCCATCTGTTTTGTGCTGGAGCTGATCAGTTAGGTGGCCTCTGGGAATGTGTACTAGATCAGGCCCTGCAGGCAAAATAGGCAGGAGAAATACCTAGTTTGAGACTGTTGTTGGGGCTTAGGCAGGAGCTGGGAGTCTTGGTGCAGGACTGAGGTGGCTGTGTGCATGCCAAGCGGCAGATTTTTAAACACCTCAGGGCCTTAACCTGTAGGCAACGATGTTTCTGGTGGTAAGGTAGCAGCTGAGCAGAAGTCTGAGGATTTAAATTTGGACTTGTGCTCCTAAATCCCTTTGTGGATATAGCCCTGAATAACTTGTCCAAGACCACACACGATTACCAACACACCCTAACCTCTTTCTGTGTAATACTCTTGATAAGAAATGTGAGAGATTTTTTGGGGGAGGTGGGAGGAGAAGAAATATACATAAGGGTAAACTTGTTCATTGTGTCTGACTTGGCTCATGTGACAACTTAGATGGAAGAAATTAGTCCTTGAAATCTGAGCATAGGCAGATAGCCCTCAAGTGGGCTGGAAAAAAAATACAGCTGTTTTTGATGGGCATTAACTTATGTGGTCTTTTCATCATGAAACTTAATATTTAAATCAAAAGATGACAACTGCCTCTCCCTCTCAGTTAAGAGCTCTTCCTATAGAGAAGTCGGAGGCTGAGTGTTCTAGCAGCTCCTGCTTTCCTGAGTTCTAAATGTAAATTTAAAGGTGTTTTATGTACTTTCTCCAAATTTTTGATGGCTTTAAGTTACCTCTTGGAATTCTGACTTCTAGAATTTTTCACAGGATTTACATAAGATGTACATATGTAATGCACGTCTATATATGTAATCTATGTAGAGTTATGTAAGGTATTTGACATGGTACAACACAACATTTTGATTAATGTCCTCTTGTTAGTATATTATTGTAATTTTGGCTAATTGCTAGGTCTCAATGTAATTGTAAATGGGGAATCATGATTGAGCAGGTAAGGTTGTTTGTTTTTTGTTTTGTTTGTTTGGTAGGGCCCTGCAGGGATCTGTCTTGGTCCTATACTTACCATTTTTATCAATGATCTGGAAGAGAACACAAAATAATAACTGATGAAGTTTGCAGATGGGGAGAGTGGTAAATAATGAAGAAGACAGGTTACTAACAGTGATCTGGTTTGTTTAGTAAACTGGGCACAAGCAAACTGTATGTGGTTTTTCTTTTACAGCTAGGAACAAAGAATGTAGGCAATACTTGCAGGATGGGGGACTCTATCGATCATGATCCCCAAATCTTGTTTCAATCAGTTGAACATGAACTCTCAGTGCAACGCTGTGGTCAAAAGGAATAAAGCAATCCTGGGATGCCTAAACAGGGGAATCTCAAGTAGGCCTCTTATTTTTTTTTTTTTTAAGTAAGTGGTAAAATAACCTCAACTCGCATTGGTGTGACCATTGCTGGAATACTCTGTCCAGGTCTGGAGTTGAAGGTTCAAGAAGGATGATGATAGACTGGAGAAGATTCAGAGAGAAGAGCCATGAAAATGATAAAAGAATTGGAAAACATGTCTGATAGCGATAGATTTAAGGAGCTCAATCTATTTAGCTTGAAAAAGAGAAGGCAAAGGGCTGAGCTGTATAGAGTTTATAAGTATCTACTTGGGGAACAAATATTTAATAATGGGCTCTTCAGTGTAGCAAAGAAAGGAAGGATCCAGTGCCTTGAAGTTGAAGCTAGACAAACACAGACTAGAACTAGGGCATGCTTTTTTTTTTTAGCAATGAGCAATCATTGGAACAACTTATCAAGGGTTATAGTCGATTCACCATCATTTTTAAAATCAAGATTAGATCTTTTTCTGAAAGATAAGCTCTAGGAATTGTTTTTGGGGCAGTTCTATTGCTTGTGTTATCGAGGAGGTCAGACAAGATTATTACAATGGCCTTTTTGGCCTCATGCTCACTGCATATTTGCAGTTCCTGCTCTATACTCCATGCAGTTACCACTTCATGGTAGGGCTCTCTGGTATACTAACAACTCCAGCCCTCTGAAATAACCCAATGAAAGGGAAGATGGGGCCATGCCACCTCTCCCCTATATCAGCTAGAGAGAAGTGTGTGCTGCTTTTTCCTTGTGAAAAGGTGCAGTAGGCCCATCCCTCTGCTAGACAGGTTGCTCCAGAAGAACTGGCTGCATGGTGTTGGCCAGCTCTCATAATTTCATTGAGTCTTGTGACTTTCATAAGAACAGCCATACTGGGTCAGACCAAAGGTCCATCTAGCCTAGTATCCTGTCTTCCGACAGTTGACAATACCAGGTGCCCCAGAGGGAATGAAGAGAACAGGTAATCAAGTGATCCATCCCCTGTTGCCCATTCTTGGCTTCTGGCAAACAGAAGCTAGGGACACCATCCCTACCCATCATGGCTAATAGCCATTGCTGGACCTATCGTCCATGAGTTTATCTAGTTCTTTTTTTTGAACCCTGTTATAGTTTTGGCCTTGACAACATCTTATGGCAAGGAGTTCCTCAGGTTGACTCTGCACTGTGTGGGAAAAATACTTTATTTTGTTTGTTTTAAACCTGCTTCCTATGAATTTCATTTGGTGACCCCCAGCTCTTGTATTATGAGGAGGAGTAAATAACACTTCCTTATTTACTTTCTCCACACCAGTCATGATTTTATAGACCTCTATCATATTCCCCCTTAGTCGTCTCTTTTCCAAGCTGAAAAGTCTGTCTTGTGCTCTCCTCAGATGGAAGCCATTCCATACCCGTAATAATTGTTGCCCTTTTCTGAATCTTTTCCAATTCCAATATATCTTTTTTTGAGATGGGGCAACCACATCTGCACGCAGTATTCAAGATGTGGGTGTACCATGGATTTATATAGAGGCAATATGATATTTTCAGTCCTATTATCTATCCTTTTCTTAATGATTCCCAACATTCTGTTAGCTTTTTGGCTGCCGGTGCACAGTGAGTGGATGTTTTCATAGAACTATCCACAATGACTCTTGAGTGGTAACAGCTAATTTAGACCCCATCATTTTTTATGGATAGTTGGGATTATGTTTTTGAATGTGCATTACTTTGCATTTATCAACATTGAATTTCATCTGCCATTTTGTTGCATAGTCACCCAGTTTTGAGAGAGCTTTTTGTAGTGTCTGACAGGGACTTAACTATCTTGAGGTGTTTTGTATCATCTGCAAATTTTGCCACCTCATTGTTTACCCCTTTTTCCAGATCTTTTGTGAATATGTTGAATAGGACTGGTCCCAGTACAGACCACTGGGGGACACCACTATTTACCTCTCTCCATTCTGAAAACTGACCATTTATTCCTACCTTTTGTTTCCGATCTTTTAACCAGTTGCCAATCCATGAGAGATCCTTTCCTCTTATCCCATGACTGCTTACTTTGCGCAAGAGTCTTTGGTGAGGGACCTTGTCAAAGGCTTTCTGAAAATCTAAGTACACTATAGCCACTGGATCCCCCTTGTCCAGATGCTTGTTGACCCCCCTCAAAGAATTCTAGTAGATTGGTGAGGCATGATTTCCCTTTACAAAAACCATGTTGACTCTTCCCCAACAAATTATGTTCATCTATGTGTCTTTACTATAGTTTCAACCAATTTGTCTAGTCCTGAAGTCAGGGTTACAGCCTGTGATTGCTGGGATCACCTCTGGAGCCCTTTTTAAAAATTGGCATCACATTACCTGTCCTCTAGTCATTTTGGTACAGAAGCTGATTTAAATTATAGGTTACCGACTACAGTTAGTAGTTCTGCAATTTCACATTTGAGTTCCTTCAGAACTCTTGGGTGAATACCATCTGCTCCTGGTGACCTATTACTGTTTAGTTTATCAATTTGTTCCAAAACCACCTCTAATGACACCTCAATCTGTGACAGTTCCTCAGATTTGTCACTTAAAAAGAATATCTCAGGTTTGGGAATTTCCCTCACTTACTCAGCCATGAAGACAAATGAAAAGAATTCATTTAGTTTTTCCACAATGGCCTTATCGTTTTGGTGTTCCTTGAGCATTTCAATTGTCCAGTGGCCCCTCTAGTTGTTTAGCAGGCTTCTTGCTTCTGATGTACTTAATTTTTTTTGCTTTTAAAGGGCCAGCTGTTGCAACCACAATATTGCATGAGAATCTCAGCTTTCATTCCAAACAGTTGTGCTTCAAGCCCTCATGATTACAGAGAAATGGTTGAAGACACAAAGCAAGTGCACTCTATAGACTCAAACCAGAGGGCAAAGAAAAAGAACTCAACATCTATTGTTTAAAGCCTCACATAGGTGCTGGAACTAGTGGTGCTGGGGATGCTGCTGCACCCTCTGGCTTGAAGTAGTAGTAGCCCAAATACGTGGTTTATGCTGTTAGCACCCCCACCATGAAAATTGTTCCAACACCCCTGAAAACTCATTTTAAAGCCATATTATATTTTTGGGGGGAGTGGCCATACTAATTCTTGAACTTTGGGGGATACGGCGCCCCCTTGAGGCACAGCTGTGTAAATGTCATACCATATATAAAGTAGTGTAAAACTGGCTAACTGTACTATTAGAGCTAAATATAATATTTTAAAACCAATATAAATGGCATTATATCATTCATGTATATGCACCTTTCTGAATTAAGAAGGCTGGGATGGCATTTTGTTGTCCTATGTCCATCTTATCAAAGGGAACGCTTGTCTGCCTCCAGACATACCAGTTTTAAAATTAAATCAGGGCATTTTTAGGTAGCTTTAAGTCTTTTAGTCCAGTGGTTCTCAACCTTTTCAGACTACATTTGAGGGAAGATTGAAAAACTTGGGTTTGTTTAGTCTGGAAAAGAGAAGAGTGAGAGGGGAGATAACACTTTTCAAGTACATAAAAGGTTGTTATAAGGAGGAGTGAGAAGAATTTTTCTTCTTAACCTCCAAGGATAGGACAAGAAGCAATGGGCTTAAATTGCAGCAAGGTTGGTTTAGGTTGGACATTAGGAAAAACTTCCTAACTGTCAGGGTGGTTAAGCACTGGAATAAATTGCTTAGGGATGTTGTGGAATCTCCATCATTGGAGACTTTTAAAACCGGTTAGACAAATATCTGTCAGGAATGGTCTAGATAATACTTAGTCCTTCCATGGGTGCAGGGGACTGGACTAGATGACCTCTCGAGGTCCCTTCCAGTCTCTGATTCTACTGAACCCCTTTCAGAAAACTGATTTGTCTTGCATACCCCAAGTTTCACTGCACTTAAAACCTACTTACTTTTGTATTTTTATGTCTGATTTTGTAAGCATCACAGCTCATTATTACTGAAATTGCTTAATTTCTCATTTTTAACCATATAATAAAATGATTGGAATATAAATATTGTACTTGCATTTCAGTGTATGGTCTATAGAGTATTTTAAACAAGTCATTTTCTGTATGAAATTTTGGCTTGTACTGATTTCACTAGTGCTTTTTATGTAGCCTGTTGTAAAACTAGACAAATATCTAGATATATCCCAGGGATACTGGTTGAGAATCAATGCTCTAGTCTATCCAAAGATTAGTGTGGGGTTGCTATTAAACTGCACAGAAGGTAGTTTCATTCGTATATCAATCAAAAATGGAGACTATTTAGTAGAAACTAAAAATAGGAAACACTTTAATTCTGGGCCTGACAGGATGCCTGATTTTTTCTTTCTTTCGTACCTACATACTATATTTCATTTTAAAATGACTGAACCCTTTCATGAATGTTTCAACAAAGAGTTGATATTTTTTTTTATCTGGTTGTGTTTTTGACTTCATCAAAGGTTTTAATAGGTACAAAAAAGCAATTGACAGCTGTGTACACTCTTCCCATTTGGCACAACAGGGAGGAGATTATGCCAAACTGATGATTTGATGACAGACTGCGCAGGAGAGGTGGGTTATATGCATGTCTAGTCACTAAAAGAAAAGTGATCACTCTATAGCAAGCTGTCTGGCTGAACACGTCAGAAGCTTTTGCATTTTGGTTTGATTGATAGGAGGGGATAGTGAGACGGAACTGCTGCTTTAAAGTACTTTGTAATTAAGTAAAGTGCCAACTTGGTTATGCAAACCTGTGGAAGAACTGAAACAATTTTAATAAGCATTCCCCCCAGAAATAAGGAACATAAAACTAAATGCAGGAAATGACTGGAATATAGAAGAAGAATATGAAATAAAACTAATCAGTCTTCACTGGGAAATGTGTTCTGGTGTGGTGACATCTTGCATGGATGGGCTCTAACTATAGTCTGAGCTGAGACTGGAAAAAAAGGTCATATTTATGTACATAGAGATGAAGTAGAGACTAACTTATTTCTATTTAATTCAGGACAATATTTAGTTTTAGTCTATTCCTCTGTGCAAGCTGTAGTTGTTGGTTAAATGCGGTAGACTGCAGTCAGGTGGAAAGAAGGCTTTTCTGCAGATATTTTTTGGAGCATTTTTATTCTATAATTGATTTTGTGTTATAACTGTGATATTTGAATATTCTGTGGCATCTTTGAAACTCCCAGATAAAGTACTTTACAAACATTTATTAAACCTTACAATGCCCCTGAGAAGTTGACAAATATCCTACCAATGTTACTGTTTGACAGAAATTAGGGATTTGCTCATGTTCAAAGAGCAAGTCCATGTCAGATCCAGGAATTAGAGCCCAAGGGTCCTGACTCTCTTAAGAGCAAATCCTACAAAACACTGTATATCCCATCAGACAGTAAGTGGATACAGATGTTCTAAGCTAGTACAAACAATATGGGCCATAAGCATGTGACTTCTGTTGGGGGAACAATGAGATCCTTATTTCTCTCTGATTATCAAAAAGCCAGCACAGGGCAGCTAACTTTTTGCCAAGCATCTTTTAAAGTGCAAGAATGAAATTCTGGCCCCATTGAAGTCCAATGGGAGTCATGCCATTGACTTCAAGGCCAGAAGTTCACCCTGTGAATTAAATAAATAGCCATAAGTCACTGAATAATTTGAATCAAACACATTTTCTAGTTCAAATATCAGAATTTGGATGGAGATGTAATGCTCTTTTTGATTGTTGGAGGAAACACAGTATATGCTGACATTACCACCGTGAAATGTGAGGCCTTAATGGGCCAATAACAAGAGTTTGTTAGTGACTGGATATTGATATTGCATTCTCCCAAGATACCAGTTTAGTAGGAGATTAAAATAAAAATTCTTAGGAAAATAGGGATAGTTCTTGAGGAGTAGCGGCAAAGCTAAATTAAATACTCTAGATTGCTTTATAACACTAGCACACACAGACCATTCTAAATTCTGGAAATAGTAATATGGAATACAGGATGATAATGGTTATGGGCTAAACGCACAAGTATATCATCTAGTATAAGATTTAAATAAACATAATCAGAATGTAGACAATATCTAATCAGTGGGGACTTGAATTCTACTTTTAGATGTACATAAAGAATATGTCTGGGGCCAGGCGGGAAGCAATGTGGAGCAAAGTCTTTCCTTATCCTTCTAATGAAATTACAAGAACAGATCTTTTATTTACACCAGAGGGGTAGAGCCAGAATTTTCAAATTTGGGTGTGAGAAGCAAGGCACTTAAAATCCGTATTTAGGCACTCATAGTGGCCTGATTTTTCATAGGTAATCAAGTGTAGTTACAAAAAAGGCAAGCAGAATATTGGGAGTTCGGGGGGAGCATGGGCAAACTCCTGACTGTCTTTTCTTTGAAAACTGTATAGAGAGAATGAATGAACATCAGAGATCAAAATGAGGAAACAGTTGATTTACCATAACTTTATATGCTTTGATTATGCCCCAAACCAGAATAAATGAAAACTGCCACAATATTTGAGGATGTTTCTTTAATAAATTACAGACCTCACAAGAGGTTATAAATGACATAAGTAAAGAATGCCATATAGTTCCCAACTGGGAAAACCATCAGGGATGAATGATCTATCTGAGCAGTTCATGCTAAAAGCTAGATGGCCTGTATCAGAGGTAGGAACTGGACTGGTTCAATGGTGTGTAGCTATAAGGCCCTACTTGTCTATGACCTCCATTTTCCAGTCATATTCTGTGTGAAGAGCCCAGGATAGTGGTAGAAGTAATAGCTAAGAGTTAGAGGGGAAAACTCTGTTCTGACAATTGAGATGCCTCTCAGGGAGAACAATCTACATAATTTATACAAACTGAATAGTATTATGTAGGCAGGAGGAAAAAATGAGAAACTAATGGTTGCCCCTTATGATGCCCAAATGCTATTTAATACCACTGATGGGGGTGGGGGTGTTGGTAGAATGACTTAGGTCAAAGATTATCAGATAAAACTGCTATCCTGTATGGTAAACATGATAGGAATAACAAACTCTCTATTTTAACAGCTATTGAGTCAAAAATGAAAATTAAATTAGGGTTCTCTTTGTCATCCCTATAGAGACATTTATGACAGGTCTCTGATGTTGACCTTTGATTTGTGTGTTGTAGATCTCATTTGTGGTCCTGTTTCGTTAAGGTGCTGAATGTCTCCTGAGAGGAATTGAGTGATCCCAGTTCCCAGTGAACTCAGTGGGAGCTGAAGGTACTTGACAACTCTCAGGAGATGGTCATTTGGTTGCTGGATTAGCCCACATATCCCTATAGTTTTATCATAACTTGCCTGCCCAGTGATTTTATATAAGAGGTTTAGCAATAATTTCTAACTGAGTTTGGAAATTAGTCAAGAAAAGACAAAATGGAGGAAATCTGTATCACCGCCATATGTAATTAACTGCAGTAACTCCCATTTTAAGAGAAGATGGTGAAAATGTAAGCATTTGGGAATATGGATCTTTGAGAGGATCAATATTAATTTAGCTCAATTGAAAATAATCTGTGGTTGAGAGAACTTGCCTTTGCTCCTAGGAAGGGTAAACTTAACCACAAGTGTAAGCTTCTACATACTTTTTTTTTTTTTTTTTCTGGAACACTTGTCAGTTAAAAAAAAAAAACCTTGTGGGACAGAGAGCAATATGATAAACAATAACATGGATCACTGCTTAACAGCATGCTGGTTCTTTCATTGTTAGTGGAGCAGAAAGAGAGCCTGAAGCATGAGGCCTGGTACAAGACCTGAGGCCTGAACTAAAGTGAGCAAAAGTCAGGCTCTGGTGACATAATGCAAAATTAGCAATTGTCAGGCTATGAGCAAAAGTCAGGTTCTGTTACAAAGCAGATGCCCGCTTGAAGTTTGATGTCCGATAGACTAACTTGGCAAGAACAGGGCTGGCATTACAAAAACACAAGTGCTCCTTGGCACAAAGTATTCACATAAACACATTCCAGAAGGGTAGTACCAGAACACCCCAATACAAAATTATGGTATAATCACACTCCTGAAGATGATACAGAGACACACTGACCTTTCCTAAAGATAAGGTCAGGATGAGAGGGTGATGGATAGAGATGTTTTGATCAAACCAACAGGTACAAGGTAAAGAGTTGCAACTACTCACATCAAAGGGGCAATACGGAACTTGTTTGTATCTGTGTATAAAAGAGGAGTCACCAGGGGGGATCTCTGGCTGTCTGGCCTAAAGGTGAGAGGAAAGTCCTGCCACTTCTTGAGCTGGTCCATTGTAACAGGCATACATGTGTTCATGGTCCTGTGCAGTCTACAGGATACTGGGACTGTACTTTAACAATAAACCTGGGAGAACACCTTCATCACTGACCTGAGTCTGTGGTTGTCTTAGCAGACCAGTTGAACTGCCTGTGGCAGCCACCTGTGCAGAGCTGGTGCATTAGAGAGAGAATACATGCTGCTTCTTCCTTATACAGGCAAAATGCCTCCAGCCAATTACACTTTAGTATGATGCTCCTACTCTTCAGAAATGCCTCTGGCTGGCCATGCACATTCTAAATTGCAGTTATAATAACCATCTTTGTCAGACCCCTCTATGCATTTATTATCCTCTGTACACAGTAATTCTGCCAACAATATTAATATCTGCTTGTCATGTCATTCCTCGGCTTGTCTACGTTTGCAAAAGGGCAGTGCTTTACATTTCATGATTAGTCCTGTTTATCACTACTAGTCCCAATCTTCCTTACAGTACTTAAATCAGTGCCACATGTCAGGGGTCAGTATTAGCCTTTAGTAATCTTGATCCAAGTCAATTAACTGGTACCAGTAAACATAGATCAGTCCCTTAAGAGTATTCACTTTTGTTAGCTTTTATGACCGCTTATGTTACTAGGTTTTATCCATAAGTAAATATTTGTGTTCTCACTTAGTATACTCAGCTGAGTTGGCCTCCTGGTGTCTATGTAAGCCCACAGCACCTTCCCTAAATCAGCAACGGGAGGGAAATAACTTCATGCATACTAGGTGGAGGGAATATTAACAAATGTAATGAAAAGTTAAGTCTAAACGATAGAGGTAGAAATGCAATGTTTCAGGAGCATAAATCTGTTTCTTGTTCAAAAACAATTTAATGATTTGACTCTAAATATTTAAATGTAAATTACTTGTACTGCACCATTACTGCCAATGATATAAAAAGGAAATACTATTAGGTTAACAAAAATAAGAATATTCTTTATCTGGCAGGACTTTAGAAAATTATTCACTTAGTGATGAATCAGGATTTTAGATTTATGATATGCTGTCAGAACTTTGATAAATAACTTCTGTTCCTGTATCGTAATGTGCATCATAAATCATCACCTATATCTACCTAACTTTTTCCTCTGCTACAGTGAGAGTTCTGAGCCCCTAACTGACCATGAAGCCATACTTGGATGAGCAGATCATATTTTATCTAAGTTATTATATTGGTTGCTTGGAATTTAAAACCTCTGAGCAAGGTAAGCAACCACTTCATAAAAGGTCATTTGCAGTGTTCTCTAAATGGACATTTTTTTTTGATCCATTTATTTCTCTGGATCTTTAGTTGTTAAATTTAATATGCACTTAGCCAATTACATTCTAATACCATATGACCCAAATTTTGTCGTGGAGCATAATGGTGCTTGGATTTTCAGTTGTTACAAACATACCTTGTTCAGGAGAAGACAGCAACAATGCTCCATGTCCTTAATAGTTTCTTTGACATCTTTCCAACAGAGACGGTGCCACAGTCATCTAAGGCTGTCTGTTCTGTGCTTTAAGTACAGCACTTTTTGTCAGAAATGCTTGCTATCAGTAAGCTGGGTTTGTTTTAATATTCTGCCTAAAGGGATGCCAGGCTTTTAGAGTCCATTTTGTTCATATACAAAATTTGAGGATGTTTACATATGTGGAAGTAATTAAAGTGCAGTAGGACCTCTGTTATGAACACCAGAGTTACAAACTGACAGGTCAACCACACACTTCATTTGGAACCGGAAGTATGTAATCAGGCAGCAGGAGACACCCCTCCCCTCGCCCTTCCCCCCCCCCCCCCCCCCAAAAAAAAGCAAACATAGTACTGTGCTAAATGTAAATTACTAAAAAAAAATAAAGGGGAAAGTATAAAAAATTGACAAGGTAAGAGAACTGTTTCTGTGCTTGTTTAATTTAAATTAAGATAGTTACAAGCCGCATTTTTCTTCAGTCTTCAGTCAGGGCCAGCTCCAGGCACCAGTGAAGGAAGCAGATGCCTGGGGCAGCCAATAGAAAGGGGCGGCAGTCCTGTCTGTTGTTGGGGCGGCACGTCCAGGTCTGCAGTGGCAATTTGGTGGTGGGTCCTCTTCGCTTCCTCTTCGGCGGCAGCTCAATTGCTCCGCTTCAGTCCTCAGTGGCACTTCGGTGGCGGGTCCTTCAATCGTGTGTTGTTTTTGTTGTTGTTTTTTTTTCCCTTCACCACTTGGGGCGGCAAAAAAGCTGGAACCGGCCCTGCTTTTCAGCATAGTAAAGTTTCAAAGCTGTATTAAGTCAATGTTCAGTTTTAAACTTTGAAAGAACCACCATAACATTTTGTTCAGAGTTATGAACATTTCAGTTATGAACAACCTCCATTCCCAAGGTGTTCGTAACTCTGAGGTTCTACTGTACACACTAACATGGCTTGCATGTGCAAATTTAATGTTTGTATGGACAACTACAGACTGCATATTCAAACAAGTGTTTCCACAAATTCAGGATGTATAAACTAAACAAAGGCCCTCTGGAAATCATGCTTAACTTTCATAGGTACTAATCACCTGCAACTTCCACCGATTTTAATTGGATTTGTAGGTGCCTATAGTACTGATATATATTTTTAAAGCTTTTACCCTGTGTCTGACTGGACTTTTAGCAATTTATTACATATCTTCTTAATTTGACTTTTATTTAGAAGTCAGGGTGAGATCAACAATAGAGAGGGCGGAAACTGTCTGATGTGAACAAATATCACTGAATATGTTGGCCTTTTCCTTTTCATTGAATCTCTTCAGCAGATCAGGAAGTCCTGAGCTCAGGATAGAATATGAAGGTACAGAGTTCACAGCTCATCAGACAGCCACAAATTCCATTTCAGAACTTGATATGGCTGGCTTGTGTTTGAATGTTTATCAGGAAGGCAGAATGCAGTAGGTTAAATATTTGCAGAATAAATGGCTTGATGCAGTGCCTCTGCAAGCTGGAATTGCATCTAAAAGGCTGGAAACCTTACTTCTGGTTAGCTTAAATGGCAAAAAATTCAAGCCAGACTCTCTCTCTCTCTCTCTCTCTCTCTCTCTCGTACTTCTGAGTAGTATCTTACTCAGTATATTACCTTACAACGGGGATAAGGGTGACAGAGTCTGGCTCTTACTTGGCTAAATTAATCCTTAATACAAATCTATTGAGGTCAATGACTGGAGTTAAACCATAATGAATTTGGCCAAATATTTTTTTAAAGTACATTAACTTTTCAGCAGTCACTCTTAACAAAACTATCAGCAGCCATGCAGCGTATACAGAACTCCACAGGCACATGCTTTCACTGTATATTACCTCCAGAAAACTCTTTAAAAGAATATTAAGGTTGCAAAGTCAAGCACTCTACAGTTAAGAAATGCCACTATTAAGGTTTCCTGTGCAATGTTAATTCTGCCACCCCGTAAATATACCTTATTATAGTCTTTAGTTACATGATCACATGTCTCCTGAGAACACCGCTCAATTGGCTGGGAGAGATGGGAGCTCTGCCCCACCCAGCAGAATAGGCTCCTGGTCCTGGGCCCTTAAAGGGACAATATCCTAGGTCCCCCTGCCCCATTCAACTACTAGTTCCCCAGGACTGCTGCTTCTTTCTTGCTACAAGTCCATTTACTTGGTCTTTGTTCCAGCTTCTTGGAACAGGGATCTTCTGGCCTCCTCTGTTCTTAAAGGGCCAGTACACCTTTTTACACATGTTTAAGTGCTTTAGTGAATAAGGAACTTTTCTTGAATTGGGGGCCCTCATGATCTATATCAATTTTACCAATGCAGAGTTTATCGATGCTGTATGTCTTTTGTGTGTGCAATGAACCAAGTATTGTGTATTCAAATTTCTATTGCTACAACCTGTCCATAAAATGATAGTGGCCTCCATCTAACTTCTGGTAGAAGTAACTTCTGGTAAACATATATCACTGAAATATCTCTCTTCTTAGCAATAAGATAGAGGATTATTTTATAATGAAATCAGTGTAACTTTGGTCACAGTCTTCAGTATAATTTAGATTCTAATATTTTTTTCTACAAAATAAGATTTACATTATAGGTATTTCTCTTCCCTGTCCCACCTTCTAGAATAGTGAAAATATTACATAAATGCAATTTTTCCAATCAGTATTTGCAGTAGCAACATTAGAATGTCTCTGTGACAGCAGACCTTTGCAGCATCTTATAGGAATAGGCGTTTTGCTACAGAAACACCATTACTGTTGTTGATATTAAGCAGGCTAAGTGCCTGGGGAACACTTGAATACCCAATTTAAAATCTACTGTGATATGTGGTGGTAAGATAAACTTGAGGGACCGTCTTGTTGTTCAGATGTTTCATTATAATATGGTTATCTGAACAAAAAGACACCGCTTGATTGCTCCTGTAGTAAATCTCAAATCAAATTTGGCAAAAACCACACACACTAATTAGCACATAAATATCACTCAGCACCATATTGATAATAAAATAGGCTATAATTACCACCAAGTGTCAGTTCTGTATGCATAGGCTATGAATTAGGAGCCTGATCCTGCAACGTCCTGTGTATATCCTGGAAGATGTTAACCAACTGTAACCTCTAGTGATTTCAGTAGGAATTCAAGTGCCCAGCACCTTCTGAGGAAGTGTTTTGCAACTGACGGGTTTGGATCCTCAGGGTATGTCTACACTGAAGTTAGATACCCATGGCTGGTCTGTGTCAGCTGACTCGGTTTCGCGGGGCTCGGGCAAAGGGGCTGTCTAATTGTGCTGTAGATGTTTGGGCTCCAGCTGGAAACCAGCCCAAAACGACCAACTCCCCAGTGTCCTAGAGCCTGGGCTCCAGCTCCAGAATGAGCCTGATTCAGCTGGCACAGGCCAGCCATAAGTGTCGAATTGCAATGTAAACATATCCTAACTGTACAAGATTCCCTTCCACTCCTATGGAGTCTCTCTTCTGTCTTGTGTGTAGGACCTGTGTTTTGGCAAACATTTCATTAGTCTGTGAAATCTATAGCTAACTTGCAAAAGTAAGGCAATTAATTGTTAACATAGAAAACATATCCATACTGTGAATTACCTTTTTATTGCCTTGGAGAAGGAGGCATTCTGCATCTGCTGTCCATTTTCCCTTTCACACCCTTATCCTAAAAGGATTTGTGCCAGGCCTGACTAGCCATCTGACTAAAGCAAGAAAGGACTGATTATAATGGGGTGTGTAACATTTAGGGTGAGAAATTACTATTTGTAACCAGTTTCTTTAGTGAATTAAGCTTAGGTTGAATGTTTTTGTTTTGCTCAGTAAACTGCTTTGTCCTGTTTGCTATCCCTTATAATAGGATGACCAGATAGCAAGTGTGAAAAATTGGGATGGGGCTGGGGGGTAATAGGAACCCATATTAAAAAAAGGCCCAAATATCGGGACTGTCCCTATAAAATCAGGACATTTGGTCACCTACCTTTATAATCACTTAAAATTAATCCTTTGTAGTTAATAAACTTGTTTTGTTTTCTAAAACCCAGTTTGTGCAATTCATAACTGGGGGAGGGGGGCAAAGAACTGTGCATATCTTCCTCCACTTTGAGGGAGAGGGAAAATTTATGAGCTTATGCTATATAGATCTCTCTACAGCGCAAGACAATAATATAATTTTGGGGTTTGCCTCCCAAAGGAGGTGTGCACTTGAGTGCTGGGCAGCCCCCGAGCTGATCTCAGTTCTGTGTCTATTTGCAGCTGGGTGTGTCCCTGCCTGTGTGTGTGCTGGAGAAGGCCTTTTCTCCCTTCCTTCTTGCAATCCAACACTTTTCCCATTGCATCTGGGTTCACATAGGCTTTAACATTGGCGTGTGAATTGGGGAAGGGTGGTATTGGCTCATTTTAAGACAGATTCTCTCTGCAGATGGTTTTAAGTAAAACAGTCACTCCTATTGGTCAGAGGCCTTCTTTTTCAAAACTTCCCCTTATCTCATTAGTTATTCTTTGAGTCAGACATCATCCCTACTTTATTTTTTCTGGCCTTATCACTTATTATTTTCAAGGCCTTCCTTCTACTTGTTAGGGACTTTCTTTACAACACGTATGTTTCCTTAACTTAAATTTGGTTAACTTATCCTATACCCCGTATCTGATTTTCTTCCTCTCACCCCCACTTAATCCTCTGAAACTGTCCCTTTCCCAGTTCTTTCCTCTAACTGTCTTAATTAGAATAAATTCTTTTGGCAGAGTAGTTTTCAATTCTTCTCTAGCTGTCTGTACTGCTAATGCTCCCACTGGGGTACTCTCTTGCCAGCTCAGAGAGATTTGGAGGATCAGGAGAAACAGGGAAGGCAGGGGAGGGTTTGCATATTTTTGTTTCAGTAGCTGCTTCACTTACAGTGGCACGTGCCACTGTGATTATTTCCCTTTGGAATGTACAGAGGGACCCAGAGTCTGTCGGCTGGCATTCTGGCACATGAGTTCTCATCCCAGTTAGAATGATCAATCAAGCTAACTAAGCTTCTTTTCATTCAATTTGGCCCCTCATCTGCAGCCAGCGCACACCTGATCTTCTTAAAGTGTCTGGTGCATGAATTCACGTGGAGAGAATATTAATCAAAAGCCATGCAAGACTACAAACCTGATCCTCAGAGGCACAACTCCCACGCTGCCAAAGGGCCTGAAGGATTGAGCTCCGTGCTTGACTTTTGTCTCATGGCCATGTCCTCCAAAAAAATCTAGAAACAAAAATTTGCTTGTTAAGTTGCGCACAAGCCAGACCGTAATCAATCAATCAATCTCTATTACTGTACAGATCACTAAAAATGTAGGGGCCCAATCCTGAAAACACGTATTCAAGCAAGTAAGTGCTTACTCATGTGTATAGTTTCATGGGACTACTTGCATAAATGAACAGCTGTAGTCTGGGCCCCTGAGCTACACCTGGTGGTGACATTGTGGGGAAAATGTTGTATAGACCACTTCCTCCTGTATTTCTTTTCAGTCTCTGCCTCACATTGTTAAAGTAGCTGCACTCGCGTGGGAGCGGAATATGCTTAGTACTACACAGGAGGCATTCAGAACCATACAGGATAAGAACCTCTATGAGGGTGCTCAGAAAAAAAGTGTTATGTTGAGAATGAAGATAACTAGTTTCCACAAGTTATGGGCAACAGCTTTGCTTAATAACATAAGAACCCACCTAACCTTTCATCCATCACTCACACCTTCTATAAACCTTTAGCAGTGTTTAAAAGTCCAGGGAAGGAACCCATCATCCTTTCCTTCCTCTAACTTCCGTCCCAGGAAAAGAGACTTTACAACATGGCCATCATCCACTTGATACTCCAATAGACCCTACCCACCTGGAGGAATGGCAGCTTTGCAGTCTCTGCTTATTCCTCCCAACCCAGGCCCAGACTCATACTCAAGATCAGGTTAGGTGCTTCATGAATATTTAGGGGATGTGAGCCTGACACCCTCTTACTTTCCTGTGTTGCCATGTAGGAAGGAATCATAATCTGCCCCCCAAATTAGTAATGCTAATGTTTAGATTTTTTTCATGCAAAAATATGTATGTCCTCAAGCCAATCACATTACTCTGCTGGACCATGACTCTACAGCAGGTGTTCTTCTCTGTGCTTCTAAAGAGATTGCACATAGGAAAAAATAGAAGTAATTATGATTCCTTTCACGTCTGAATTGGGATTTCCAGCTGTGAAGAACTAATGCAGAATATGTATCTGCCAACAGCACCAGCCATGGATCTGTCAGCATCCAAGGATTTGTTTAAATTTTAGCAGATGGATTCTGTATTAGTATATTATATTATATTATACCTTACTCATAATGAAGTTGGTCTAAAAGGAACATACACTCATGACAACTAATAAAATATATTTATTGAACTTATTCAGCCAGCTCTCTTTAATTTTCTTTAACAGAAAATTCATTAAAATTTCTGAGTCAGGGAAGTTAGCTCTAGGACAAGAAGTTTCAATATAGTAGATTAATGAAAAGCATATTCTTCCTATTAGAATACTATTACTTGGAACATGCATATTAAAAACCCATGGATTTTTTGCTGTTTTGTAAATTATAAAGAACTAGCAGTATCCATGTCAAGTACTAGAACTGTGAGTTATAATATTTGTCCCAATCCTGTTGAGGTGCTGAGCACCTTCAACTCACATTGGATCAAATCCTCAGTCCTTACTCAGGTAAGCTCCAACTGTGTTCACCTTCCAGGATTTGTCTCTGTACTAAATAAATATTCCATACTATACAAAAATAGCTGCCTCTTTTCAATAAAATATATTAAAAGAATGTTAATGCTTATTTTAGACATTACTTATGAGATGGAGTGTGTGACTGATTGGCAAAACTTCCAATAAGCTGGATACCTGGAATACTCTAGTTGTACAATGAGTACTATCTACTTGTGTGTTAGCCAGTTTGTCTCCTTAAACACTCTCTCTCCTCCCCCCCCAACCCTCCTAGTTTGAAATACTGTAGACTTCAGAAGCCCAATATTAAAAAATTGTAGCAGGTAGCTAATAGCTGAGATTGATGGGGTGAATCTTGGCTCTCACTCCGGGCAAGAGTTGTCTCCTGCTACTGCCAGCTTTCCAATTCTGAGTCTGTTCTTAGGAGTGAAAACAAGATATGGAGGTATTTATAAAAGTCTCCCATTTTAATTTCATTGCTCCACATTGTTTCAGAGAGATGGAAGCAGAAATAACTGGAAACTGAAATTGACTCTTCTGCTGTGGCCAGTTCTGTTTCTCTGGGAATAGCCATAGTAAAAATGTTAAACTCTTACCTTTTAAGATTGAACTTTAATTTTGCTCCTCTGATCCAATTTCAGGACGCTGGATAGTTTGCTATTAGCAGCAGAGTGAAAGTGAGAACACAAACTTGTACATTTCAGTTGCTATCTCACTTTAAGAGTGAAAGATGGGGTTTGTAAATTAATACCAACAGACAAGCTGCTTAGCTATCAAGGTGATAGGTGCCATATAAATATCATGAATTACACAGGATGGAGTCAATTAAATTAGATAGGATAGGATAAATTGGACAGGCTAGATTAGATAAAATAGGAGAGTAGATTAGATAGTATGAGATTAAATAGGAATGATGACTGTGTCAAAGGCCTTGTCTACACTACGAGGGAGATTGATCTAAGTTACGCAATTTCAGCTACATGAATAATGTACCTGAAGTTGACGTACTTAGATCTACTTACCATGGGGTCCACACTACGCTATGTTGACGGGAGACACTCTTCTGTCAACTCCCCTTATGCTTCTTGTTCAGATGGAGAACAAGAGTCAACAGGAGAGCAATCTGTAGTCGATTTAGGAGGTCTCTAAATCAACCGCTGATGCATCAATCGCCATGCATCGATTCCCCGGCAAGTGTAGACAAGCCGTTAGAAACACTAGGTGAAATTTTGAGGGCTTGCAACAGTTTCCAAAGAACATTCTCATGCTATATATTAATAGCAACATAGATTTCATTTATTTTATGCCACATGCATTATAAATTTTCATATAATTGCTTCTCTTCTGAAATGTAGTAACAGAGTGGGAACAGGGGAAACTTTTTTCTTATAGAAAGTGTCACAGGATCTCCATACACACAGCTGAGGCTTTCCCTAAAAGACCCTATGCACATTAATCTATGTGGAATTCTATTTATCACTTGTCTGATTCTCCTGGAAGGATCCTACTGTATAATTCTAGGGAGCCTAGGTTACTGTCATCCTAAATCTTATGCCACCATGCTATCCTGCTATCTCCTCTGGTGATTTAAAACATGGTTTTCGGTGTATGCCAAGAATAAGGAAGATTTCTTTAACATAATTTTACACTTGATCATGGTTCATTCTTTCTTTTAACTTAATTTATGGATTCCCAAACACTATGTAGTAGTGTCCTTTCAGAGCGATCCAGAACATCAGTCTGAAATCTCTTTTAGAAGACACATTAGCTCTTAGTGATGTCAGGGGAGGTTTAATCACATTACTATTTGTTTGTTAAAAAGCTAATTTAGGCCTCTGTGGAGTTGTCTAATTGTTGGTTCTAAGAGCAACAGGTATGAGATGGAGCTTAAAGAAGTGAAGTTTCTGTGGGAGAGGAACATCTCCTGCATTGCTGTAATGACAAAGGGGCTGTAAAGCTGGTTGAGCAGCTGAAGATTCACTCTACATGGAGGAAACTCTGGCTAGGGTAGTGCCAGCTGTTTATCTCCCTAATCAGGCATAGGGTTGTGTGGAGGAGGCTTGTTTGGGGCAAGATGGCAAGGTCAGAGCACCACTGTGCTCCCCAAATCCCCAGCTGGCATGATAGCTCCATGGGGGCCTGATAGCTCCAGAAGTCATAGAGGGAAAATTTCACACAGATCTCCAAAGCATAATACCTCGGTTGCTTGTGTCCCAGCTTGCAACAGCCTTCTGAAATTCTTCCTGGGGAGGAAAGGGAAGAGAGGGAGAAAGGAGAATAGAAGTATACATTAATTTTTAAGAAAGTGTCAGTAATTTCAGGTGCTGTTTAGTAGTGTAGATAAAGACACTTTTCTTTAAATTGGGTCTTCTACCCTTCTAGTGCTGTTTAAAATAACAATACATCAATTAATATTATGGGTCTGATTCATGTCCTGTAAGTTATCTTTATGCCATTTCCCTAATGCAAAGCTGCTTGAGCATAGCAGTTTAGTCTTGTGGAAGATTCTCTGGGTGAAATCCTGACTCCGTTGAAATCAAAGGCAAAACTCATCATGACTTCAATGGGGCTAGGATTTCACCCTGTATACACAGAGCTGCTGTGCCAATAAAGGATTTCCCCCGCCAGAGTGGGGTGGATTGGGGAGTGTGGTCCCTGTGCACAGCAAACCTGGATGCTGGTACTGCCTTTGGGGGCTGTTTGGCAGCCAGTGTTTGAAGTAGCCCTGAAGCTGCTCTAATCTCTGCTATGGACTGGGCTAGCATAAAACCAGCTCCTTAATTCAGCTACAAACAGTTTCTATGTGCCCAAGCCCCAACTTGGCTAGTGGTCCATGTGCACAGTTAAGACCCTGCCTTTACCCTCTCCCCCCCCCCCACTTATCCTTATGTGCTAGGATCATCATTGAGGTAAAGGTTGCTCTTTCACTGGATAGGGTGCAGCTGGAAGGTGGGGAGTCCATGCAGCTCCTTCTCCTCCCATCAGGTTCATTGATTTTTTTTTTTAGCTCTGACTCTCCCCTCATGGAGTCTAGACTTGCTCTTACAGAGCCATCCGCTTGCTGCTCAATGCTTCCCCTAGTTACAATCTTCCTGTCGGAACCAGGAAAGTGTATTCTGTGGTGCTGTATGCACTTCATAATAGGAGCCTCATTCTGCAGTCATTTCCATTTCATAGAGTTCAGAGGCCAGTATATAAGCAACCACAATCCTCTGGCACACAGATGAGAGATCCATTCAAGGCATAAAAACTCCAGGCATGGCAGAATGACATTCACACTGATCAAGAGGCAACATTCAAGGTGAGGAGAAAACGAGAGCACGACTTGACACCCACACTGAAAGAGAAGTTATAAACCTGAGAGTGTTGCTCATATAATCGCCTAACAGCATATGCACCACTAGTAACACAGTGCAGCAAAGGAAAATAAAAATCAGTTTGTCTTACTTGCTCAGCATTTGAACTTTCTTGGCCAACAACCCTCTAAAATATACCCCATGTCCTTGTTACTTGTGTTGAGTCATGCCACATTTAACAGTCTGTTAAACTGCACCGTGGGGAGCCAGAACCTCATCTGGTGTATATCAGCATAGCTCCATTGACTTCAGTGAAGATGCATTGATTTACACCAGCTGAGAATCCAGCCCTGTATCCTCAGACCACTGCACAGTGGTGAACTATAATTTCTTCCTTATTGTATACACTTAATGAATTAAGGTAGATAGCTACAACCAAGGAGTGATTTACTTAATTTCTGTGTCTAGAAAACAGAGCTAAAATGTTTTGTGCTGTACCATGTGAGGTGTCTTCTGAGCAACTTCCTGGCTATGCAACTACATGTCTTGCTTCCTTCTCCTACTTCATTGCTGGAAATACTTGGGCATCAACAATTAAGGCCATGGATACTGATATAACAGATGTTAAAAACAGTAACTTTCTGGCATCTCTGCTCTACAAATAATCATATTGCCAATGACCACAGGTAGCAAGAAAGGAAATAGTCAGAAAAATGCATAATCTCAGCGATTTGGCTCATAATGCGAGCATACTGGAGAGAGTGTGTGTGGGGGGGGAACTGGATGAAACAGCTGGTATATTTAGACTACATATTTTACTGTGGCAGGCAGTAAATTAAGAAAGATAAAACTGGTGACAGAGGCAAAATGTTTTTTTATTAATAATGAGATTACAGCTATTGCAGAGTCTAGAATATTTTTCTTACATTCATAATTATAGATAACCTAAGTTAGTCAATTGGAGAAACAACCATGAAGAGTTAGAAACAAAACTTCAAATTTCAACGTTAAGATTTTAGCACAATCTGTTTATTTAAAAGAATATGTGTCCACTGCTTGATTTTTAATAAAACCCACATTAATCTGTATTAGTATAGTACCTAGGATCCCTAGCTGTGGACCGAAACTCCAGGAAGACAATGAGATAGCTCTAAGGATGTTTACTGGGAGTTCCTCCCCAGCATAAGGGGCAGCACGGGAGACGGCACGAAGGTGCTTGTTTAAAAATGTGGGGATCAGGGGCAGGATATTACATCTTGTTAGTGAGTGAGAGATGACAGGTTGTGAAGGACCTTGGAAGTGAAGACAAGCAGCTTATGTTTAATGCAACAGAGAGTGGGGAGCCAGTGGAGGGATGTAAAGAGAAGGAGAACGTAGTCTAATGAAGGGGTAAGAAAATGATCTTTGCAGCACATTCTGAATGGATATGAGGGCATTTGTCACAGCCAGAGAAAAGAATGTTGTATAATTGAGATGCAAGATGATGAGAGCCTGCACAGTTTTAGCTGTGTGGATTGACAGGAATGGCTATATCTTAGAGAGATTATGCAAAAAAAATCAGCTAGATTTAGACATAGCTAAATATGCAGTTGTGGTAAATTGAAAGGTATACTGAAATTGTAAACTGTCAGTTTAAATGGTCAGTTTCCCCCCCTCCCCTGGTCTTGTTGGGGGCTCTGTAAGGAAATGTGTGATCTGGGTCTAGCAACAATAATCCAGCAGATAGCCTAGAGTAAAATGGGGTAAATTTGTTTTAGGGAGCAGCCTGCTTTGTGTGTCTCTTATTTTGGGTTTTTGTGTGTTTTCTGCATTATAAGTATAATTCATTAGTGTTACTCTTACTGGAAGGTCACAATGTATCTTAGATTAAAAAAAAAACATAACTTTGCTGCATGTATGCCATGAGACATAGCAGAGGTGAGGACCAAGAGAGAGGTCCAAGATGATGTCCAGGTTTCAGGGCTGAGTGACCAGCAGTATGGCAGTGTTGTCCACAGTGATCTAAAAGGGAGGAGGGAAAGTGGGGAAAGATTAGGAGCTCAGTTTTAGTCATGTTGAGCTCAAGCTAGCAGCTAGGATACGTCAGAGAGACAGGCTGGGATTCTAGTTAGGATGGAAGGAGACAGGCCTGGAGTAGTGGTAGATGTGTGTCATCAACATAGAGATGGTGATTGAATTTGTGGATGAGATTATTCAGCGATCAGGTATAGAATGAGAAGAGAAGGGGACCAATAAACAGCCTTGTGGTACCCCCACAGAAAGATGTGGGAGATGGGAATGGATGAAGAGGGTCCTTAAGTGTGTTGTTGGGAGGAGCAATTAGAGAGGTAGGAGGAGAATCAGGAGATGATGGTCACAAAATCTGGTCTTCCCTTGGCTTCTAAGAAGAGCATGGTTAGTGGTGATGAAGGCTGCTGACAGGTCAAGGAGGATGAGGATAGAGTACAGTTTCTGAGACTTTGGTGAGAGAAGTTACAATTGAGTGCAAGGAGCAGGAGCTGGATTGGCAATGATCTAGGATGGAATTGAAGGAATGGAACTCCCAAGATAGTAAACCATATATCCAATGAGCTTAGAGATGGAAGGGAGAGGAGCAATAGTTGGAGGGGCAAGTGGGGTCAAACATGTCTCCCTGGTGCTTACAGCAGGTCATCCTGCTAGGCAGCAAGAGTACATTGCCCCACTCTACTAAATTCAATAAATAAATGTGGTTAGCTACCATAGATTGACTGTATTTAAAATGTTTCCAGTAAATGTCCAACTGCAAATGTAAGTCTAGTTTATAAAGGACACTTTTTTCCATCCTCCCATGAAGGAAAATTAGTGTTGCTATACTCCCTTCCACTTATCATCCAAACTCTCTCTTAACTCTAGAAATGATATATGATGCAAATGGACTTAATAAGGTTTCAGGTTTCATTTTTAGAATGTTAAATAATCTCTTTTGTTGTTGCCCTGGCCACTTTATCTGTGCATTGAGCTCTGAACATATTTTGTGATTAATCCCGTGTTATCCATTTCATTGGGTGGCAATGAAAAATCGTGGTTTGGTAAATTAGACATTATTCATTATACTATGTATTTAAAGTGGGGTTTGCAAATGAATCATGCAGTGTTGCTACATGGTTGTTGTGACATTATTGACATGAACTGTGACCATATAGATCATCGTTGCAACCAAGGTCCTATAGTGGCACCAAATATTGTACAAAGTAGATCAAGTAAGGTGTCTATGGAAAAGTTGTAATTGCTGGTTATGGTTATGCTGTCTGTATGTGTGTATCATTTTTGTATTTGAAGTTATGAATATTGGCTATGTACTTGTATCTCAATGTGTTTGATTCTAAGAAGCATCAGTGAAGCATTTGGTCAGCTTCTTGAGAAAGGACTATTCTGAGTAAGTGCCCAATCAAGAAACACTTAACAGATAATGGATTTTGGGAGACGCCAATCCACATCTGAACTTTCCTGTGAACATTCAAACTAATATGTAAACAATGGGGTCGGCCTGCAAAAAGCTGAATCATTCATGGACATCTGACTTGCCCAGGTGTCAAACTCCATCTTGTTGCTGTGATTTTGCAAAGGAGAACAAAGGGGTTTCTGCCCACAGGAGAGAGAATATAAAAGGCCCTGGAAGCCTCTCCATTTGATCTTCAGCTGGCTCAAGAAATGGCCTCTCCGCCCCAAAGAGATGCCTGAAAGAAACTGGGACAAAGGACTGTAACTACTGGAGTGTGGGTGATTGCTGGACCCATGCCATAAACCACAACTTTGGTCTGAAAAGGATTGGGACCATACTAGGCAGGAGTCTAGTCTGTGAAAGAAACTTATTGGAACATCTCTGAGGGTGAGATTTACCTGTATTCAGTTTCCTACTGTATTAGGTTTAGACTTGCATGTTTTGTTTTATTTTGCTTGGTAACTTACTTTGTTCTGTCTGTTATTACTTGGAACCACTTAAATCCTACTTTTTATATTTAATAAAATCACTTTTGCTTATTAATTAACCCAGAGTAAGTAATTAATACCTGGGGGAGCAAAAAGCTGAGCATCTCTTTCTCTCTCAGTGTTACTGAAAGTGGACAATTTATGAGTTTACCTTGTATAAGCTTTATGCAGAGTAAAATGGATTCACTTGGGGTTTAGGCTCCCAGAAAGACTGAATACTGGGTGCTGGGAAAGGCCCTGTTAACTGAGAAACTCCCGGGCTAAGTGAATCTTAGTTTCTGTGCATTGCATGGGGGCGTGGCCCAGCTTCTTGGTCTGTGCTATAGCTGACTGGAGTGTCTAACTCAGTAAGACGGGAGTGGAGGTAAGCCTTCTCTGGCAGGGGATTTTGCTCTCAGCGGTATCCCAGCAGATCTAGTGACCCAACCCATCACAGTTGTTATCAGAGCCTCTGTATTTTTGACAAGTCTTTAATAGTTTGTCAATGCTAGAGTATTTTCCTATGAAAAAAATATGGCATAAAATCCCAAGGATTATGCTAGTTTTTTGTATATTGAGGGAATGGAGGGGTTTACCTGACATTTAAGTAACCTAAAGGAGAGAGAACACCTAACATGTAGGCACATCTGATTTGCTGTACATAAATATTTAAGTCTATATAGCATCTGGAAAGAGGAAAATTCAGTACTATTACAGCATTCACTTATATTTCACATTTGCTGTTGATAATGTGGTCACTATGGACAACAAATATAACACTTGGCAAATCTAGAAACTGATTTCTGAAAGCAGACATGGCAGTCTTGTTAACAGCTATAGATTTCCCTGCAGTAGGAAAGTCATTAGTCAGAGAGGCAAAGGCCAAGATCTATTGATTAGAACTTGTCATGGATCACAGTGACATAGAGTAGAAGACCTCCAAAGGGTTCCTTTCTCTCTGTCCTCCGCAAGAATCGCTATAAAACCCATGCCTGTATTTATACATGTATCTTCCATGCAGGTTGTTTATTGGTTTATTTAAAAAAAGGGTCTTTGAGAGCAGGATTCCTAGAGAAGGGAGAGCAAAAAGCTCTTGTTCCTTTCCTTGCGATGTCTGCACATTTCCTCTCTCCACTCTTTTTAAGTGAATGAGTCAGTTGTTGCAAGCTGTTGGATGCAGGGGCCATATTTTTGTTATGTATTTGTACAGTGCTTAGCAAAATAGGCCCCAAATCATAAGCATTACTGCAATACAAATAAATGATGATAGAATTGTGGGAGTGGGATTGTATTTACATTTTTGTTAACTTTTCCGGTCTTTTTCTTCTAAATTATTTTGTCACATCTCCCCAGTAGCCCAGATATGGTTGCTTGAGCACATTAAAATTACTTATAAACTCATGCATCTAGGAGCTCTGGTGTTTGCTGCTCTGCTATAGCACTTTTAAGTGAAAGTCCCCAAATCCTTTGCAAACAGAAGATAATCCTCACAGTGTCCTGTAAACCAGGAATAGATTCCAGAGCTCATAATGCCCAGTTGTGTTAATTGTTAGAAAAAATCCTTCTCTCTTGGTCTCAGTATGGAGATCTTGTATCTCACGAGGAAAGAAGAATGGTGATGGTTAGCTTTGCAGCTTGTTTGGAATATTGGTGACTACTTTTGTTTGTTGTGGTCACCCTTCCCTACTTCAGAGCTTCAGCAGTGTTATGAAACACCTCAGTGTGATCAAGTTGCTCAATTAGCTTCATGCATCTTGTTTGAGATGGTGGTGTAGCCATGTTGGTTTAAGGATATTAGAGAGACAAGGTGGGTGAGGTAATATCTTTGGTAATATCAACTTCTTTTGGTGAAAGAAACAAGCTTTCGAGCTTACACACCGCTCTTCTTCAGGTCTGGGAAAGATCATGCATCTTGTTTAATAACTTAACTTGCTATTCCTTCTGCCCCATATCAGATGAGCTTCTTAGGTCCATTGAGGTAGTTAAACCTATAAATCTAAAAGCTCACATAAGTGGAAGGACTCTTTACCATTTGTAAAATATGATTTGTATTTGGAAATGAGCATGTATTGTTATAATGCTTGCAGTGGGGATAGCAAACTGGATCCAGCTCCCAATGAAGGTCACTGATCATTCTTCCCATTTATTTAAATGTGAGCTGAATCAGGCCACCTGGGAATGGCTGTGACACTAGTGGTCTATAACAATATATTGAAAATTAGTTATTAGAATCATTAGCACAGGAAGGGACCTCGAGAGGTCATCTAGTCCAGTCCACTGCACTCATGTTGGACTAAGTATTATCCTTCTAGACCATCCCTGACAAGTGATTGTCTGTCTAAACTATTCTTAAAATCTCCAGTAATGGAGATTCCACAACCTCCCTAGGCAATTTATTCCAGTGCTAAACCACCCTAACAGTTAGGAAATTTTTCCTAATGTCCAACCTAAACCTCCCTTGCTGCAATTTAAGCCCACCATTTTTTGTCCTATTCTCAGAGGTTAAGAAGAACAATTTTTATCCCTCCTCCTTGTAACGACCTTTTATGTACTTGAAAATTGTTATCACGTCCCCTCTGTCTTCTCTTCTCCAGACTAAACAAACCTATTTTTTTCAATCTTCCCTCATAGATCATGTTTTCTAGAACTTAAAAAAATGTTGTTGCTTTTCTCTATACTTTCTCCAATTTTTCCACATCTTTCCTGAAATTTGGTGCCCAGAACTGAACACAATACTCCAGTTGAGGCCTAATCAGTGAGGAGTAGAGCGGAAGAGTTTCTTCTAATCTCTTGCTTATATCACTCCTGCTAATATATCCCAGAATTATGTTTGCTTTTTTTGCAACAGTATTACACTGCTGACTCATATTTAGCTTGTGATCCACTATGACCTCCAGATCCCTTTTTGAAGTACTCCTTCCTAGACAGTCAGTTCCCATTTGGTATGAGTGCAAATGATTGTTCCTTCCTAAGTGGAGTACTTTGCATTTGTCCTTATTGAATTTCATCTTATTTACTTCCGACCATTTCTCCGGTTTGTCCAGATCATTTTGAATTTTAATCCTATTCTCCAAAGCATTTGCAACCTCTCCCAGCTTAGTATCATCCACAAACTTAATAAGTGTACTCTCTATGCCATTATCTAAATCATTGATGAAGATATTGAACAGAACAAACCCAGAACTGATCCCTTCGGGACCCCAGTGGATATGCCCTTCCAGCTTGACTGTGAACTACTGATGATTACTCTCTGGGAATAGTTTTCCAACCAGTTATGTATGTATCCACCCTATAGTAGCTCCATCTAGGTTGTATTTCCCTAGTTTGTTTACAAGAAGGTCATGCGAGTCAGTATCAAAAGCTTTATTAAATCAAGATATACCACATCTACTGCTTTCCCCCCCCTTATCCACAGGGCTTGTTACCCTGTCAAAGAAAGCTACTAGGTTGGTTTGACACAATTTGTTCTTGACAAATCTATGCTGACTGTTACATATCACCTTATTCTCTTCTAGGTGTTTGCAAATTGATTACTTAATTATTTGCTCCATTATCTTTCTGAGAACTGAAGTTAAGATGACTGGTCTGTAATTTCCGGGGTTGTCCTTATTTCCCTTTTCATAGATTGGAAAAGGGTAAATATTGTGCTAGATCTCTGGAATCACTCTCATCTTCCATGATAATCGCTAATGGCTCAGCTATCTCCTCAGTCACATCCTAGAATACCTAAGAAGCTATTTCATCAGGCCCTGGTGACCTGAAGACCTCTAACTTGTCTAAGTTTTAACTTGTTCTTTCCCTGTGTTAGCCTCAGATCCTACCTAATTTTCACTGGCATTCACTATGTTAGACGTCCAATCACTACTAACCTTTTTGGTGAAAACTGAAACAAAAGTCATTTAGCATTTCTGCCATTTCCGTATTTTCTGTTATTTTTCCGCCCTCGTTGAGTAACGGGTCTACCTGTCCTTGGTCTTCCTCTTGCTTCTAATTTATTTGTAGAATATTTTCTTGCTACCCTTTGTGTCTCTAGCTAGTTTAATCTCATTTTGTGCCTTGGCCTTTCTAATAGTGTCCCTAGATGCTTGTGGTTTTTTTATCTTCATCCTTTGTAATTTGACCTAGTTTCCATTTTTTGTAGGACTCTTTTTTTGTAAGTTTCAGGTCATTGAAGATCTCCTGGTTAAGCCAGACTGGTCTCTTGCCATACTTCTTATCTTTCCTACACAGTGGGATAGTTTGCTCTTGTGCCCTTAATAATGTCTCTTTGAAAACTGCCAACTGTCTTCAATTGTTTTTCCCCTTAGACTTGCTTCCCATGGGATTTTACCTACCAACTCCCTGAGTTTGCTGAAGTCTGCCTTCTTGAAGTCCATTATCTTTATTGCGCTGTTTTCTCTGCTACCATTCCTTGGAATCATGAACCATTTCATGATCACTTTCACCTAAACTGCCTTCCACTTTCAGATTCTCAACCAATGCCTCCCTCTTTGTCAAAATCGAATCTAGAACAGCCTCTCCCCTAGTAGCTTTCTCCACCTTCTGAAATAGATAATTATCTCCAATTCATTCCAAAAAATTGTTGGATAATTTGTGCCCTGCTGTGTTATTTTCCCAACAGATGTCTGGGTAGTTGAAGTCTCCCATCACCACCAAGTTCTGTGCTTTGGATGATTTTGTTAGTTGTTTAAAAAAAGCCTCATCCACCTCTTTTTCCTGGTTAGATGGTTTGTAATAGACCCCTACCATGACATCCTTGTTTTTTTACTCCTTTACCCCCTGCAGAATCTTTGAGAAAACGAACTGTCCATAGGTCACCAGGCTTCCCCACTGCTAGTCACAAATGGTTGTCACAAAGAGTAGATTAACCAGTGCTAACTGAAGTTAAAAAGAAATGTTGAAATATATTTCAACAATGTAACACTAAAGTGGAAAAATACATCTCACCCAGTGAAGTTTTAGAATTCTGCACTAAGCAAAATAAACAGTTTTAATTGAATTTTATGGGACCTAATTATAAAAAGGGTCTCAGCTTTGCCTCTGTTTTTCAGCTGCTATTTTCCACCTTCAAATAACAGAACCTAAGAGTAATTTTTCCCTCAATAAATTTCAAGGGTAAATTCCATCAAAGACATCTCACTAAGTGATCTATGGGCATAGATCTGGTGAGAGGTATAAGCAATTTATGTGTGCAAGCAAAATTAATTGTAGAAGCAATATATGGTGTGAGCAAAATCACACCCACAAAAATAGGGGCTGCTTTTTAAAAATCAAGCCCATATATATATATATAATCTACTAAGGTAAGACCTTGCTGTAAGATGCACAATTTGATTACTAGTGGTACTTGGCTTCTTCACAAAGACATGCACAAGGTTACATGGAACTCACCAGATGGTCAAACCAAAAACCAGATTAACCACAATATCAGTAAAAGGCATAGAAGATGGTCACTGTTGAATGTTAGTCTACAGAAGTGCCATGTGGCAGTGATTATAAAGTACTAATGGAAAAGATTAAGAATAAGTTGGGTGCAACTAGAGCCAAATTTGATCATAAGTTAAAGGTAGGTATACAAAGTGACCCCTGGAGGGCATTACAGGCCATTGATTGCGATGAGGAAGACATCTCACTATAGACCAGATAGGAAATATTCATGGAAGGAATACAAAACACAGTGGAGGAAGTTTTTGAAAGGGGTAAATAAACAAGGAAAAGCTGGACAAGCACTGAAACCAGGCTGTTACAGAAGATGTATAAACAAGGCTGCTGGGAAAGTAGAAGTAGTAAAAGCATTATTGGACAAGCAAAAGTTGTGTAGAGAAGAGGCTCAGCAAGTAAAGGAGGTGTCAAGAAAACAAGATATATAAACATTATCCAAAAAAGACTAACTTGTATGGAAACCTAATCAGGCCAGTGATATAAGTGGTTTTTAAACAGGCTACCAGTGAACTGATGACAAATTCTGAAGAGGTGCTGGAAGTGTGGAGAGAGCATTTTGACAAAGTGTTGAACCCTGGAGTTCATCCAGATTCAAGCACTTTAGATTTGCTAAAAGCATCGCTGGGCAGCTTACAAGGCAGAATGGATATCAGCACTGAACTACTGTCCGAAGAAGAAACAGAGTAGTGAAGTAGATAAAAAAAAAAAAAAAAAGAAAAGCTGCATATAAAAGGTGAGCTGCTAGAAGCTGGCAGGATAAATGCTATCAAAGCATTAGAGAAAACATACAAGAAAGTGTGGGAGCAAGAGGAGGTACCAGATGATTGGTGCAACTATTATCTTTGGCGAATATTGAAGAAAGAAGATTCTGCCAATCTAAATAAATTTATAAAGGTATAAATGTTAGTAAGGCCCAGGAAAAATTATAAAGAAAATAATTGTCATCAGGTTAAGACCAGTTTTAGAGGAAATAGTAGGCAAGGAACAGTGCGACTTCAGACCCAGCTGAAGTTGTATTGATTAGTTATTCATGGTCTGGCAGTTGATTGGGATGGGGGAATGAGAACTGGGATAACTGATCTTTGCTGTTTTCGTCAACTTCACAAGGCATTAGGTTTGGTTTGGAGGGAAGCACCCTTGGAAAGTAGCAAAATCGAATGGAGCTAGATAAAATAATTGCAATTAGTCAAAGGGGCCATGGAATCACCTTTTCTTTTCATTATATTCTTAAACTGGACATTAAACATATTAGTGTTGGAGGGCATGACATTGGATGATCTAGACTTAAGCTTCTTAGTTTATGCAGATGACCTTCATACAACTGGCAGACGCATTTGAATTGATGATGATACTCTTCACTCACTTGGAAAGTTGATGCAGTCAACTTGGACTTACAGTAAATGCCAAAAATGAATAATAGATAAAAAAGAAAAGAAAATAGTGTTGAAATACAGAACTCACGAAGTTGTACAACAGTAGAATCTTATGTGTATGTAGGTAGCTTGATCAGTGTTGAGGGTTGCATTCAGGATAAGGTTAAAAGGAGATGTTCCTTAGCTACAAGTGCTGCACAGGAACTCAGGAAATTATGGACTGATAAAAACATTGGTTGATACCAAAGTGAAAAATTTACCAACCAGTGTCCCAATGGTATTACTTTATGGTCTCGAAGCAGGTGCATTAAATGAAACCGACATCAGATGGCTGGAGGCCATAGAGATGAGTTCTTCAAAAGATGGCTGGTGTAAAATGGAATAATTTCTAAGACAAATGAGGTTAGAGGGAGAGTAGGATGTGAATCAAGGCACAGGATTGGCTTCAACTGAAAAAATTACAGTGGTGTGAATGCTGCAGAAGGTGAACAGAAGATAGGACACCAAAGAAAATAATGCAGACACAGTCAAGGTCAGTAGACCTAGAGGCTGACCACTCGCTAGATGGTGGGATGTACACATGGATGTGAGCAGGCTGGGCTTAATGGAGGAGCCAAACCATGGCCAGGAATGAATAGTGATGCTGTACTGCTCCCTGTGTCTGTGCCCTGGGATAAAAAGAAGAATGTATCTGTAGAACAGAGTTTTTTCTATTTTGCAAACAAGTATTTTAAAACGCAGAAGACAAGCACAAGCTAATAGATATGTAATGTCAGAACCATGATAGTAGGTAGAAAAAAATGAAATTTATACCATTACAGATGTTATTGCTGAATGTATATGTTGTGTTGCAGCTAAGTACTCGAGTAGGAGAGAATGATATATACTATAATGTGTGTGCGCATATTTTTCCAAATTGCCATATTCATTTTTTTTTGTACAGGATACTAAATGGCCTAATCTAGCAAACAAAGTTGTTTCAATTTTTGCAAAGAAAATGTATTTCCTTTGTCTTTTTATACAGTGTTATGCAGTGTAATTTAATTCAAAATAAGGTATTTAGTGATAAGAAACACAAAGATAATTGGATTTCATGAAAAATATAGGTATGTTGGGGAATATTTTGAATAATAGTTTTTCAGTGGAAATTTATCAGAATGCAATATTTTTCAAATCCTGAGGACTAGATTATGTGCTTAAAGTTAGGTACATATCTGAGTGTTTGCTGGACCTCTGTCTCCAGGATCCCGCCTCTCTCCCTTTGAGGGTATTATTGCTAAATCTTTTCTTTCTGCTTTTTTTGGGCCAAGCCTTCTTCTCTCCTCTGGGGTGAAATCCTGGCTCCATTGAAGTCAATGGTAAAACTCCCACTGACTTCAGTGGAGCTAGGATTTCACCCCATATTTCTGTATCCTTGAGATCTTCACCACAGTTCCTTCTGTAAGTCCCCACAAACTTGATATTCTGTGTCCTACCTCCACATAATAGTGAACAAATGCTGAATAAAATGTCTGGTGCCTCAGCAGCAGTAAAATTACCACAAGCTTAATTTGATGTAAACACTTATTTTTTCATTTCAAGTCTGTTCTTTCTAATACTGCATCTTTACTGTGAATGCAGCAGCCAAATGTGTGTGTGTGTGTGTGTGTGTGTGTGTGTGCCGGGGGGGGGGGGGGGGGGGGGGGACGGAGAATTATGTACATTTACCATTACATTTCATTGTCACTTTGCAAAGGCTGGATTCCATTACGGCACATTCATTATTTAACAGGTAATATTCACTGAATCCTCCTTGACATTTTCTTATTTTTGTATAATTACTATTCAAGTACAAACAGGTCAATCCTAGAATTTTAAGGCCTGGGTCCTAAGTAGCTTTTGGAAAACATAACACAACAAGAATTAGCTTCGTCCAACATGTCCAGCATTTGTTTTGTGAAATCTGAGAGATCATCAGAAAAAGAAAGCAGCTAATCCTAAAAAAGAAATACTTTATACATGGAAGAGACATGAGCCTCACCTCAGATCTTTGATTTGTGCCCTGCACATTAAACTGTATAGAGATTTGAAAGTAACGTATAGCACTTGTTCAGTATTTTATAATTGCTAGCGATACATAAAAGCACTGTATCTTATCTGATATATTTGCTTGTTTACAACCATGAGGTAGAGGGCAAAGCACTGATCATTGAAGAAATCTAAAATACATGAACACTGAGATGAGTTACTGGAAAGAGGACCAGCTCTTTGATCTCTCTTTAGCCCCATTCATTCCAACTGCTCTTCTTTTTAAATATCCAGGCTCCCCCTTTATGTCCTAGAAGTTTTATAACTTCTCTTCATGACACCCATCTTGTATCAGTTACTGTAGAATAAAGTTCTTTTCAATACCCAAAGGAAGAAGGGAGGGAGTTGTTTGGAAACATTCTAGTTATACACACAGACAGCAGTATTTTATTACCTATGAACTATTCATCAGCTGTCACTTTTCCTTACCATTCCTTTGCTATATAGTATATTATGTATGTGATTGCAGTGAGGAATCCAGATAATGCTTTAATTGATGCTATGTTCAAAGATGTCTACAGAAGCAAAAATCTCAATACCTATAGAAAATGTTCTCTATCATTTATTTAAAACCAGCTCATATAGTTTGTACATGAAAGATAATTCTATTATCTGTTCTGAAAGTAATGAGGGTACTACATAGTAATATACTGGGATGGATTGTGATTTGAGTTACATCAGAGTAAATGCACTGAATACTTTGAAATGGGACACAATTTTGACCCACAGAACTTTATAAACATGAACAAATATTGGTTGATTTTGAGGCTATTTAATCACTTCAGTGGCCATCCTTGTGTCTGAAAAAAACATTTCCATCTTTGGTATGTTTGACTAACAGCAGTGAAAAAAACTGGAATATAGATAATGAACTATGACACGTGTATCTGTTGTTAATGCCATTAGTGCTATAGATAAAGTGATTCACAGAGCTGCAACCTGTTCTGGCAGCAGCTGTTTCAGTGAAAGGGACATAATAATTTTGACTGTCTTCATGCTTTATTTTAAATTGCAATGGGGTGTTGATTTGCAAGAATAAATCAAAGTGCCGGAGAGAGAGGTTCACTCTGTTTGTTTATCAAAATTCATACCAGCACAAAATAGCAATACAAAAATGAGAAAGAACTTGATTTTCTTTCAATCTGAAAACACTCCGTGAATGCACGACTTCAGAATTTGGCTGCTCTCTTCATGGCTCTATATGGAAAAGCAACTTGGAAAGCTGGAAGATGTGTTAGAGATCATCAAAGTCTTTCTTAGTTATATTTCATTGTTCTTTGGTGTGCTAATGAACCGTTCAGCCTTGGTAAACTTTTTTGAAGAGGAAAAATCAAAATGGGACATTTTCCTATCTATCAGTCTGTTTCAAATCACTTAACCTCCCTGGTCATCACACTTACTATGGGAAATGTCTCCTACTTCCCTCTTTTCCCTAAACAAGTAGGAATGTTCACCAAGAGAAACTTCTGGACATTCCTAATCTTTAGTCATAAGTAGAGTGTCTCTTGACTCCCTGCGGAGGACCCAACTCTTTCAGGTGGTCTACAAAGACAAAAATGGAAAATATTAGATTAAGACAAAGGGGGATGAAAAAAAGCCAAATTGTAACTCCTGTCTCTGCCAGTGTGTCTTGACCCTCTTCTAAACTGTAATCTGAGGGACAGGGTCCATCTTTATAAATGAGCTTTTTTTAGTGCTAAGCACCTAGTAGTCCAGTGCTCATGAACTCACTGGAAAATGCTCCCCTTGACTTCCGTGGGAACTGGTTCCTAAATAATAGTTATTAGAACAATGCTTGTAACACGAGACCATTCTACTGGAATTGTACTCTAGGAAATGTAACCAAAAAGAAAATTGCAAACTTTAGCAAACCTGCATTTTAAAACAAGCTGCTTCTAGGGGTGTTATATAGCAACTTGTTAGTGAATGGATCAGGTCTGGTTTTCCTCTGGAACAGAGATACTAGGATAGCTAACCTACTGATGAGAAACCCTTTAACTCAGATGCAGTTATAAAACCTCTAATTATAGAGAGCGTTCACACACTTCTATCATTACATTCTGGTGTTACTTAGCAAAGGAAGATTATAGCACGGGACTGTCACTATTTAACAGGGAATATTCATCCACCTGTAATTAACAAACAAGAACTGCCAACTAAAATACATCCTCGATTTTAACATATCTGAGCCCTCTCTATTCTTGGCAACTTGACAGCAAAAGTGTTGTAAACAAAGCAACTTGATAAGTTAAACCTTTCATGTTTTTACTGTTGCGAGGCTGTGAAATTAACTTGTAAAAATATGTATTTTTTTCCCTATAACTTTTCAGAGCACTGGGTGAAGTTTTGGCTACATGACTCCTGCTTAAGTTTGTGGTGGTTCTGTGGTCAATCATCATGCATTTCCCTGAAAATGTAAGGGCTGACATTTCATTCTATAGTAACTGGGGAAAAAAATCAATCTTTTGCAATGTATTTGTTCTTGTGTCTAACTATTGGCTGGAAAAAAGTACTTACCATTTTAGGGATGCATAGTCAGTGGCCAGAAAAATAAATGACAACATACACTCAGCTACTGCAATCCTCAATAGCTGGAAATCATAAATAAAAATATATCTAGGGATATTTATATAGGGCTCAATCCTGCACCCTCTACTCAGGCAAAATCCCACTGAACTCAATGGGATGTTTTGTTGGACTAAAGGGTACAGAATTAAGCACATACAGACTGAGCCCCCTATATGCAAGGAAAATCTATTTAGGAGCCAGGAAACTTGGAATTTCAAGAGATAGAGTTTCTTCTTAGTCATTCCAGCAGGAGGGAGAGATGGGCTTTGCCCCACCAACATCTCAAACATGTAAAGAGGGAAGGGAGAACAACTCTCAGATCCTGTAGGTTTCCTGATGCCCAAAATGAATCTCCTAGATAGTAGGGGTGATTGAGGAAGTTCAGGCCGTCTGTGCTTTTCTCCAGGACCCTACTCCACATCTTGGCAATACAGCTTCCTCAGAAGTTACTTTCCCATTGACTACCAAGTGTCCACCCACGGGGAGTTTCACGTTATGGAACTCCTAGTCGGAAGTGCTTACTAGCTCACCATTATCATTACCTTGTAAGGATGTTACCAGCAGATTGGGCAGGGTATTGCTTCAGAGTAAGAGACTGGACATTCTGCCCTCCCTGTCCCCAGACCATCCTCTCCGCACCCACAATGCCTCATCTGCACAAAAGGTAGGGCAGAGAGACTTTTGCAGGATTGGAAGCCTTTTGCATAGCCACTGTTATGCTTATGCCTCCCTTTCCACTAGCTTTTGTATTCCCTGTGCTTATGTTCATGGAGTGAAAAATATGGTCCAGGACGGATAGTATTATCTATTTCCATTACTAAAAATCAGGGGAGTTACACCTGGATACTGAATGAAAAAAAATTATACAGTATTTAATACTTAGCAGCGGTGTAGATACAAAACTACATACAGAAAACTACTAATATAGTTCTGAGGATGCAGAAAAATGAATACTTACTGCTTTTTTATTAAGCTAAACACTTTTCCCAGAAAACCATCTTGAAAGGTTGTTTTATCCCTTATGAGCTGAATAGCTAAGAATCTGGTGTACTTTCCAGCACAGGCACTGACTTTCTCATTTCTCTGGGGGTTCTCAACCCCCACTCTGCTCCAAGCCCTGCCCCTACTCTCTCCCTTCCCCCAAGGCTCAACCCCTGCCCTGCCTCTTCCCACCCCACCCCACCTCTTCCTGCCCTGTTCTGCCTCGCCCTTGAGGACACCCTACCCTTTCCCCCCTCCCCTCCAGTGCCTCCTACTGCCGCTGAACAACTGATCTGTAGTGGATGGGAGGTGCAGGGGTGAAGGGGAGATGCTGATTGGCGGGGCCTTTCAGTGGGTGCTGAGCACCCACTATATTTTTTCCATGGGTACTCCAGCTCCAGAGCACCCTCAGAGTTGGCACCTATGCTTTCCAGTGCTTAAGAACCCCATAGGATCTGACTGTACACAAAAAGATGAAAATAAGGTGAACCATTAGTTTTCTTATTGTTGGCTACTTACCGTAAGTATTTTGAGCAATTAAAGCAAAGAAATCTCTATTTTCAGACTCTGTTGAGCTGGGTTAAATTGTCCTTTATGTTACACTGATACAAACCCATTAAAATCTCTGAACCAAATTTTCTACTGGGGTAAATGGGCTCAGCTACACTCAATTCAGTGGAATTTCACCCATTTATGCCAGCAGAAAATTTTAATCAATAGGTTTACATATATGTAAATGAGGGCAGAAATTATCCCTTTAGGTTTATCTATGAAACCCCTGTACTTCAACTCAAAGTTGGTGGAGTTCAGTTTTAAGGATCAATTTCAGCAACTCCTTTCTGCTCTTGGATATTTTATCTGATTTGGCACCATATGCTGGTCCATCCCAAACCAAAAAGGCAGCAAGGTAAAATCTCCATCTTTCAAGGATGGACTAAATTCTGATAAGCAGTAAGGTGCCACTGCAGATTGATCAAATTATAATTACCTCTAATTAGCACTCCTGGAAACGAACATTCTTTACCTGCAGACCAGAGGCACGCTGTAGCTCAAGTTGCACTCCTGAAAGAGAATGAAGGAAATCACTTAATTTTATTCTTACAATCCAATTCTTACTCATCAATAAAAGCAAGGGGTTTGCTCACTAGCACAAATGGGCACTGGAGTTTGGACAGTGAGTTTTGAGCTTTGATTACCAAATTGCCAGACAGCGATCAGTACATTCACTATAGTTTTGCTCAAAGTAACATGAGTTAGAGGTGCTTTTTCTGGCTATTTGATTGGCTTGTAATAAATCTTTACCGTATATAGCTTTTTCATTTATTGTGATTGAAACACACCTAAAGATTAAATATCTGTACCTAGCTAAGGCCTTGTAGTTCCAATACAAAGAAATTAGATGCACAGCAGAATGTACTAGCTCATCTCTAGTAAGGACTGGATCCTGAACAGTTCTGAAGCCCGGATCCTCAAAGGTATTTAGGCACCAAATGGGAGTTAGGTGCCTAAATACCTTTGAGAATCTGGGCCTGAGTGTCTACTGAGCAGTGCAGAGCATGCTAGGCTCACATTTGCTTCTCTGCTTTCTTCAGGGGCAAGCTGATACCTTGCAAATGAAATGATTAAAAACAACCAAAAAAACTGTCCCCCCGCATCCCCTGAAATGTACTCCATAGATATCAACGTGAGCCTGATCTATTTGAAGTTAATGGGAATCTTTCCATTGACTACAGTGGACCGCCGGTCAAGCCCTAAGTGTGCTTAGATGCTTTCAGTAGACACTCAGCACCTTGTAGGAGGGGGCCCTAAATGACTAATGGAATAATGCACTTAGGGCTGAAACTTTGTCATGATGTTTTTTCCCCTTGAAATGCGGGTGATTCACAGTGACTCTGAGGAATAATCATAATTATGACCCTACTACCTGTGGGTGCTAGACTTCTACTACATCTACTAACGTTTCCTTATGTGACTCCAACTGGCTGGCTTCTTTCCCCCTATGTATTCCAGTGGGCTTTGCATGCATGCCTACTGGCTGTCTCCTCTAGAGCAGTCTCATACAAAGCCTGCTTGGGTACAAACAGAATAAAAACTTGCAACCAGAATCTAGAAGAGGAAATGCTAGAGGAAGCAGGAATTGTGGTGGTGAGTTGGGATAGACTTTTTTAAAAGTCTAATTTCCGAGATTTCTTCCTCCACCTGCAGAAGTTATTGAAATGAGAAGAATCTTAAAGATATTCAGGATCTGCCCTGCACTCTGTGACAGAGCCGCTACTCTAACAATAACTATATCTCTGGTACTTTTCAGCTTTTGCTCTCAAAACACTTACAAAGATGGGCTTGTTTTATTATCCCCATTTGACAGATGGTGAAACTGAGGCATGTAGCAAGAAGTTTACTTACCCAAGGTCAGACAGCAAGTCAGTGTCAGAGATAGACATAGAACCCAGGTAGCTTGACTCACTTCAGTCCTCTATCTGTGGATCATATTAACTAACAAAGTAGTGTTAAAGAGCACTTGAATCTTCTTCACTGTGCTGTTATTAAAATTATAATTAAAACTTTGAGAAATCAATCTTCAAAAAGTGACTGACAAAGATGTATATTTTTAGAGCCAGAGGGCAGGTGGTGTAAATTGGTGAAATCCTACTGACTTCAGTGCAGCCTATGTGGATGATTTATATCATCTGAGGATCTTAATGATAAACTTTGCCTCTTAATTTTAAGTTTCTGTGGACTATATTCAATTTTAATTGCGGATATAATTTCCTTGTCTGTATTTATGATAGTGAATTGTAAATAGCCAATTCTTATTCATTGCCAGAGTTAATGTTCCTGTTTGTGCCCTTAATGAAATTATCCAATAATAATTTAATTGCTCCTGGAACCTCATTTATTATGCACATTTTCCTGTTTCAACAAAACATCCCTTTCAACTTAGAATACAGGAAACATACAAGTAACGAGTTGCAGGAGGCATCTTTCATAAAAAAATTAGATTTACCTCCCCAAAGCTAACATCTTAGATCTCTATGATATAAACAAGAACTTGCTCACTTTAGTCACCTAAAGTTTCAGATTTTGGGTTCAGAAATGACTAATTTTATTTGTATTTCATATTGGGCCAGCTCATGCCCCACTGCCCTTACTTATCTGAGGCATAGGGTCTTCCATGCATGGGTTTTCTCTCTGCCTGGAAGGGAGGCTGAGGTGTCTCCATGGAACCCTCCCTCACCCTCCTACACTGGCTACTGACAAGCCCTATTGGGGACTGTTGAGGAAGGACTGGCTGGACTGAGGCTTGAGGGGATACATATCCCCACTCCTCCTGCCCTGCAGAAGTTATCCAGAAATAACAGCCAAAGGTTGTAATTAATGTGTTTCTGTATTCCTGTCCCTACCCTCTATTCACCTGAATATCTGAGGGCCACTAGGGAGACCCTGCTAGCTAAGCACTAATGGGGAGGCAGAGAGGAAGCACCATAGGAGGGCACGGGGCCTCCAAAGATAGCTCTGGGTTCCCTTGATGAGATGATTTGGGGGCAGTCTCAGCAAGGAACCTCTTTTGGAGATTTCCTTGCAGAAAATCCCTCCCACAGCTTTCAATATGTGACACATGAATAACCCTAAACTGGGCTTGTAAAATGACATGTACGGGGGTTACATTGTGTACTTAAACTACTGAGTCACTAATGCATGATTTGCAGCCAATTTACTAATCAAGAAACATAGATAAATGTGCACAAATGAAGATCCCAATCTTTAAAATCAGTTTACATTGCACATGTCAGCAATTTACCCTGGTCTCTTAGTAATGTACATATTAATATTGACCAATGCTAGGTTACAAAACTAACTCAAATCCTGCTTTACTGAATACCCAAGGAGCCCTGTGGCCTGTCTGAACTCCACAGTCACCAATACCAGATCCTATAGCAACATCCAAGAGAAAACTGGGAAATTCACATATAGCTACCAACTGGTCTCTCTATCTGGGGGTGAGTCTGCCCACTTCAACACACATGGCAGTGAGGGTTTGGAGAAGTGTCTGGCCATTTTGCATATGCTAAAGGATGGTGCAGTTCTCTGTGCCCCAGGGAGCAACCTGAGGCACAGTACCTGCCTGGTTAAAGGCATGATCCACTCCTAATTAATGAAGGAAACTATGGGCCAGATCTTCAGCTGGTGTAAATCAGTGTAGCTTCATTGATAGAGCTTCAAAGGAGCTATGCTGATTTGCACTAGCTGAGGGTCTGGCCCAATATGTGAACTCTACTGCATCTTGTTTCATGCATGTTAGAATCTGCAAAAGTAAAGAGACATTTACAGAGAAGTGTATTTCAGTTAGGGGAAAACTGGCTGCTTTGCTCTGAAGCAAAATGTGACTTTTCCTGTCTTATACAAAACAAACACAAAAAATCTCCAGGTTTTTACAGTTCTGTCATCTACAATTGTGAACTGCTTTTACAAAACTCTAATTCAATTTGACCTCTTTTAAAAGAGATGATATTTCTGTCTCCTCCAAATGATGAATAATTATTTCTGTAGTCCAAGGATTACTCTCTTGGAACCATTTCTAATCATCGGAGGAATATTATGATAGGGAATAATGACTGTAATTCTTCATGTCTCATTATTTTACCTTAGTTGGTGAAAAAAAATTCTTAAGTAGTTTCAACAGCTTCTGTTATTTTGATATTGTAAGCAGACATATATTGAAAAAAGACATAATATATGAGAGCTATTCACTTAGTTTAAAAGCGTAAAACAGTTTTTAGGCAAAATGGTGAGGACATCAATCTCTCTGATACAGTATCTCAGCACTTCATATTCATGACATTTTCTTGCAAAAAATGTTGTCAGATGTGATGTATTGTTTCCTTTAAAATGTTCAACACATGTCACATTCCCTTAAATACTGCCTGTAGCAATGTTGCTATAAAGCTTATTTCCAAGAAGGAAAAGAAGCTATAAAGTGAGATGGAAAAGCAGGATTTTACTTTTCCCTCATCAGATCATTTCCCCCTCCATTTACAGGCTTCAGTTAGTTAACTTTAGCCATTAAAACTTTTATTATTCTTTTAGAGAAAGTTAACAGAAGAAATATGTCTAAAATCCTATGTTCTGGATTCTTTCCTCCCCTACTCCTTCTATTACTAGCTGTCTTGTCTGACGCATGAAAGGTGTTCAGCTTCTGTCAGGAATCTTTGTTGGATTGGTTTGCAAGGACAACTCAGTAGGGGCTCTCACTTGCTCTATTTTCCCACAATCATCCCAGTTTTGATGAGGTGATTCTTGCTGTTTTGGGGGGAATGTCATTCAAAATGTTTCTATCACAATCTTATTTTGCCCTATTGGATTAACTGTCAGAACTGACAGCCTTACTACTGCATCTGCCATGCTGGATTAATTGAACGCATGGTAATGGACATATCTGGTTTTGAAAGCCAGCTGAAGAATTGGAGTAAGCAGCCATGTTGAGCTGTGCTTTCTGACTTTCTGAGACTTTGCCTAAAAGGAGAACCTTTTTTCATATGCTCAACCACTGATTGTAACTATTGGAATGTCTACCAAGAAATTGTCTTTTTATATGCTGTAATAAATAGAATATATTTCTGTACATAACCAAACCTGTTCTGGTGAATTACTGCAGCCCATAGTCTTACAGGGAGGATAAAGCTTATCCAACACTGATCATATGTTAAAGCAAGTATGATTTTGACAAGGGAAACTATCTTTTAGAATGGCAGAGGCAAAGTGAGTTCCCTGATCTCAATTCATATCAGGCTAAAGGAGTCTCTTCTCTTTTCTTTTGATAAACATGAGTGGATGTTCAAACAAACATCCCACTTTAGAGTCATTTAATGTGCTAATCTCGAGTAACATTGGAAAGGCACCATATAGTACTTTGAAGTGATATGACTACTTTACAAGGTATTAAGCTAAATGCATCTGAAGTATAAGTCAATGGACTTGCATTAGGATGATTTTGGCTGCTTGGAACCACAAACAGTTGCAGTAGCTGTAAATAACATTGGCCTTTCAGCTAAGGGGGCAACAGAAGAAAGGAAAACATGGGGTAAACAGACAGCAGAATGTGGAGCGTTATTAGAATTAAGTGTCTGTACCTAGAATATTGAAAAATGATGATGTGCAATAACAAAGCATTACCATATGTATCAAAAATATTTCATGCTATGATTTGTCTGCTTTTAGATGTGATTTTTTTCATTGTTTTGCCTTAGAGGACTAGTCAATATTTGATTGCAGTTGAGATTTAAAAATTCTAAATGCCTGACATTGTTAATGATTCACATTCGGTTCTATTGCACTATGCATTTGTCCTAGAATCAACATTCTTATTGCCATTCTGTTTCCCAAGCAACTGCATACCTCACATGTACTAGGGAACTGTTCCATTGAAGCACATTTCACATTGTCCCCTATAAGAATGTCCTAGCTAGGTAACTGAGTGAAACCCCATTACCTTCAGTTCATAGAGGTTTTGGTAACCTTTTTAGAAGATTTTAGCTCATGTGAATCTGGAACGCTCCACCAGAAACTTTCACCAGTCTGTTCCCTCAACATGACCCTTTTTTGACATGGGGGTTTGGTATGGCCTTCTACCTCTGCCCCTGCAGTGTACAGGCATTGGGTGGTATACCTTAAATGGTTTGTGGGCCGCCTCGTTGTGCTCATTGCATTCCATGCTTTAAGAAACCATCTAAGGAAGAATGTGTATATGTAATTTAGGCTTGCATGTTGTGCATATTTAGAAAATAGTTATTTGGACCCCCACCATGCCCATGTGGTTTCTTCATACTAGTATGTGGGTTTTGTATTAAAGGGCAAAAGACACCAACAGACCCCTTGCAACATAGTCATGGAAAGTATAACTATCCCTCTCCTCACACTCTCTTCCTATTTTAAGCGTATTTCTGGTGGTGGGAATCTTACCCTCACTCTTCAGCCGTGGGATTGAGAAACATTCTCCCTGCTAATGACTCTTCAACATTCTGGAAATGTGATGCACTAGCATGCACAGGGCTTTCTGTGAATCCCTGTTCTCTCACAATAATGGTGTTTCCCAATGGCCCCATATAGTGGATGTCTCAGTGGCAGACTTAAAGGTCCAACAGTAACAAGCCTGTAAAAGCCTTTTTTAGTCTTGCTACTTCAGAAAGAAGGGGACATGCTGATCACATACTCAACACATGAGATGCTGATTCAAGGAAATTGAAGGGGATTGAACCATCAGGCTGTCCTAAAGATGTCAGCAAGAAGTGATAATAGAAACATTATGTGGGAAGGAGGCATCCTTTGGGGAGGGGTTCCTGTTTAAGTCAACTTCCTTATCAGCCTGGAACTCACTGGTATGCACAGGATGGTTAGTTGATGCTTGGTGGCCCTTTCACTGAACCTCAACAAGTTCCAAGTTCTTATTAGGAAACTTTCACACAGATCTATTAATCCTCATTTGAGCTGGTGGCTGAATAACTTTGATAATTTATTCCAAAAACATAAAACTTACTTGACAGGTTTTTTCTCTTGTTCATCCAGCTCTAATCACAATACATCCCAGCCGCCTCCCACAGTGGCATGAATTTTATTATAATAGGCAATTGGTTTGTCTCCAAGCTGTTTGCTCATCTATAGATTAATGAATAAAAAACAAAGCCCTCCTTGGATCTAGCTACTAGTATAAAACCCCTTTGCTCCCAGCATATCCAAGGGAAGACAGTCTGGTTAATTTGAAGGCTACCCCAGCGCTCTTGGGCACTTCTCAAGAGGGAACTCTAGATCAATAGCACCCATTTTAATACAATGCAATCAATGCTCAATTAGAAAAGAGGTTTCCCAAGTTTTGCCACAGTTTTGTTTAGAAACCTATTTCTACTATTCAACTACTAGACAGTGGCATTTTTGTGTTTGAGGGCAAGAAATATTTCCAGGATGAGAATCACTCTATTCACCTAATGGCTAAAAGAACTTAATGATCATGGACCTGATTCGTCAACCAGAGCTGAAGAAATAGACTCTTAATCTTGCATGGAGTTCTGGTGAAGTCAAAGGAATTGTCCCCAGAGACCTAGATGCAGGATATTTGCCTAAGTCTTCTGTTGCTCCAAAACCCAACAATAACAACCTCTTGCACAATCATGCTGTGCAGTAGCTATTGCTAAGTAGCTACATAATCTAGTCACTTATAAACCGTGACAGTGAAACTCACATTGCATGGCCATTGGCCAACAAACTCCATGAAACAAGAAGTCTGGAGCGATTAAACTGTATCTAATGTGGACAAAATTTAATGGATAGTAACATAAAAGCATTATATAAAAAGTAACTGTATTGTAAATTTGCGCTCTTCACCCCCCCCCCCCCACACCCTTTGAAGAATGAAGGTAGCCAGCTCTTATTCTGTTCAGAGGTTCAGATTGTATGTTAAAAAATTAATTACACTGAGGAGTACTACAATTTATGGGTAATTACTAGCTCCCACAGAAATGTAATTTTTAACAGGTTTGTTCCTCCTTTATGTTGACAAAATATGGGTGCTTAACTTACATGTTCAGTGGAACTTGAATGTTGTCTGGAATTGCAAGTTTGTGTTTATGAGCCATGTACTTTATGCTTTACAAGAAACTTTCAGTATTGGAAGTGGCAGCATTTACAGAATGGCAGGTGACATCAAGTCTGTGCCTTGATTTTGCATTTGCACTTACAAGTCTGTGTTGAACAGCAAATTTAAAACAGTTAAATCTCTTCAACTAACCCACTCTCCATGTGTAATTCTCTTTTACAGATGACTGGAAAGGAAATTCTGGAAGCAGAAAGTATTCACACTAAAAATGTCACCAGCATAAAAAATTAAAGTCCAATTTAAAAGAAAGAAAGATCTCTAAAACAAAACCACACTTTATAAATCTTCTGGATCACTCTGTTAATTATTGTATGTATTTTATTTTTTCTCATCCTCTAACCCTAAAATGGTTTAATGTAAAAATCAAATGAAATATATTTTATCATTCAGTATTGTATAATTTATTAAGTACCATTAATAGTGAGTCTAGAAAGAGCTCCTCTGGCATGTTCTATTTGGTGTCCCATTTACAAGCATCACTCATCACTTACAAGGGTCCCATATGAGGAGAGATTAAAGAGGCTAGGACTCTTCAGCTTGGAAAAGAGGAGACTAAGGGGGGATATGATAGAGGTATATATAAAATCATGAGTGATGTGGAGAAAGTGGATAAGGAAAAGTTATTTACTTATTCCCATAATACAAGAACTAGGGGTCACCAAATGAAAAAAATAGGCAGTAGGTTTAAAACAAATACAAGGAAGTTCTTCTTCATGCAGCGCACAGTCAACTTATGGAACTCCTTACCTGAGGAGGTTGTGAAGGCTAGGACTATAACAGCGTTTAAAAGAGAACTGGATAAATTCATGGTGATTAAGTCCATTAATGGCTATTAGCCAGGATGGGTAAGGAATGGTGTCCCTAGCCTCTGTTTGTCAGAGGATGGAGATGGATGGCAGGAGAGAGATCACTTGATCATTGCCTGTTAGGTCCACTCCCTCTGGGGCATCTGGCATTAGCCACTGTCAGTAGACAGGATACTGGGCTAGATGGACCTTTGGTCTGACCCAGTACGGCCGTTCTTATGTTCTTATGTTCTCCCCATGCATAAATAATGAGTCTACATGGGAAAGATGTTTTATAGCAGTTTATTTGGTGTGATTGCTTCCAGTGTACATACACATATGAATCAGAGTAGGAACACTGATGTAGCGTTCCACTGAACATATTAAGCAGGAAAGCATACTAATCAAACAAACATGAAAAGTAAAGAATACAGATTTAGAATGCTGTATATTATGGGTGAAATCCTGGGTATACTGAAGTCAGTGGCAAATCTCCCATTGTCTTCACTGGGATCATAATTTCTCACAGCTGTTTTCTCTGACCAAAGACTGTTAGATTTTGTCAAATTGTTAGAATGAAGGCTGGAATATATTGTTCTAAATTAGCCTATACGTGTTGGTCCTGATTCTGCAACCCTTACTTAGCTTGGGTTGGTCTACACTGAGGAGCACTTACTCCTGCAAACAATCCCATTGACTACTCCTGTGGATGAAGCTTGCAGAATTGGACCCAATATAAAAAGGTAAAATTGTATGGCACCAAATACATGATTGTGTCTCATCTCCTGCACACTGTATTTGTTCAATTGTTTTACCTAACTGAAGTGCAGATCTGAACTAAAAATGACTCTTTGAAAGATATTGTGATGCAGCTGTAGTGGCAGTAGAGGAACTGGCACAGCGGGTCCCCAGTCACATAGAATGGAGGCACGCTTTTTTCTAGGCTTGATCCTGAAAGATGGTGAGGGTATGTCTGCACTATAGTGATGGGAGAACGTCTCCTGTCGCTGTCGTTGATCGACCTCCCCAAGAGGCGGTAGCTATGTCAATGGAAGAATTCTTCTGCTAACCTAGCATTGTCTGCGCTGGGTATTAGGTAGGTATAAGTATTTGTCTCAGAGGGGTGGATGTAAGTTTTCAGTGAGGGTGCTCAGCACTTCAAAGGATCTGGCTATTTCTGGTGAGCTTCTCAAGGGAAGGGGATCTGAATCCGCAACTGTAAGGTTTCCAACAGCCCATTATCCCAAAATGAAAGGATTCAGCGTTCCGTAGGCCAAAGTTCATATGGAAAAGGAAAAGGCTACCAACAGCTCAAAACCTAAAGTAGCAAGTTTTAGAGAGAGATCTCTGCAACCTTCAAACGTGGTCCTTCTGCTGCTGCTTATCCATTGCTGGGAAAGTGGACACTTACTGCCCATTAGCCCGCTATAAAATGTCCATGAAACTGCTATCAAAGACTTGGGTCTTGCTGCTGAATTGTTTGCACCAGAACCACAGGCATTTCCCTGCCTTTCTCTGTAATCCTGGCAGTATCTGTAATGGTGTCTGGCTGTATGTGATAAGGTTTTAATTCCCACTTCTCAGATGCAGTGGGGAGTTAAAACTTGTCACAAGGATTTTTGTCATACATGCCTGTCATCTGACAAATTTACTCCTGGACTTTTCTGAGTTAATTAACTGCAATGTGAGAAACTGAGACATAAGCCTGGCAATGCTGTACTGGTTCAGTGACTATAAAGATGACACAGACTGAACCTCCTAATTCTCACTTGTTTCCCAACACTCAGACTTGGCTATATAGTGTCACTATCCAAAATCACCTTTTTCTCTAGCACAGACTCTGCAGTCATAGAATGGACTGCAGATTACACTACAGGCAGGACCTCACAGGTCCCGAAACAAAGTTTCAAGGCAGCCACAAATCTATCACACTTTTAAACTAATAGTGAGGGGAGGCCTAAATAAAATATTTCAGTCCTGAATTTGGACATGAAACTAACATTTAGGCACATGAATATCTATTTGAGTAATATGCTGCAGCATTTGGAGTTCACACAGCTTCCTCATTCTCTCTAGGATCCTCCCCCAGCTGACTTAAGAACTTAAATATGGGATTTTGATATCCTATGAAATCGCCTACAGTTTGAAAATTTGTCTCTAAGAACCATATCCAGTCCCGGTGTAATACATGCTAGAACTAATATTGAACCTTAGATCTCAAAGGATCCCAAAGTATTTTACCTAGTTTAGTCTACATACAGAAATCATTTTCTTCATCACTGAAAGGCAGCCATCTCTGGGATAGAACATGGCAGTTTTTTAGCAGTGCACAACTGTACTGCAGAACAGTTTAGGACACAAATTGAAGGAGAAGACTGTATTTAATCATAACTATAAGAAGGATTTAGAGAAGCAAAGGTAATTAACTACACATGGAACCTGGAATTAATCACAAATAACCTGGAATTTAGCCAGGACAGCAGCCAAAACAGCCAAAATCTTCTGAAAAGTACCATCTGCTCATATGAGCTCTTTGCAGCAGAGCAGCTCGGCAGATGTAGTAGGAGTAGAGTTTTTACTTCATTTCTGCATCTTGCACTGGGTAGTTAAGCAAAAGGACCTCCATTTTTTATTGTGACCATATTTGATTGTGAAGCAAATTTCTTACTTGGCAATGAAGATAGAAAATGGTGGAATGTGGACATGACACTGGGATAGAGGGTGAAGTGGAAAGTTTAATGCCATCTGCATTCTCAAAGACACCAAAGGCAATATCGAAAGACATCCCAGGTCTTAACTGGAAGAGAACATCAGGAAGAGTGGGAATTTGGAGGGGTATTTCACCTGGTGGAAAAAGTGATCAGCATCAGCCCAGGTTTCTGAACCTTGATGGACTGTGAGTTTTGACGGAATCTAAACCCAACATCATGGTAGATGAGTTATGGGTTCTAGCTGAATCCTTCATGCATTCGTTCTTCTGCAAAGTTTCCTGTGGTACTGTGGGGCTATTCTAAACACTCATAAAATTCACAACTAAATTGTTAATGTGATAGGAAGCGTCTGATACATCACTGCAGGCCATAGGATCAGTCAGTCAGCTAAATATTTTAATGGGGTGTGTGTGTCATTTCCAGTCTCCAGTTTAATAATGAATCATCAGAAATGGGACTGAAGACTTTAGTTATTTTTTCCCAATAGGACCATAATAACTCTGGGTTCAAATTTGTCAGCAGATTCTTCATATTTTCATGCATATTTGAAGTATTCTGTGGTCTTAGAAGGGTCACCACAATTATACTGGTGGCCATTGAGGTAGTAGATGCAAATTAAATTCTGCCAGAACACTCTGAATTTTGCCATAGCAAAAGCACTATTTGTCATCAGCACTGATCAGCTTATTTCTATGTCATTAACAACTACTCCCAGGTGTGAACAAAGTACACAGAGTAAATGTCAAGGTCCCTTCTCTGTAGTGGCTCAGTAGGAAGTTATATTTGGAAGAGCTGTCTCCTCAGTGATGATATAAAATCTTTATAGCATTGCAGTCTTGTTAAGAAACCCTGGGTCTTGGACTGAGAGTATTTCTATAGATCTCAAATGCTTATCAATTGCAGAGTCTAGTAATATAATGAATAGAATGTGCAGTAATGCAAAATGATTATTAATCACAGCAATGACATCTCAGAGACAGGTTGTGGCTGGTTCTACAGAGGTGCCCAATGGGTGGGAGGAGGGTGAATAAGCTTTTCCCCGCACAGAGTCTGTCTCAGTCTCTGGGTAGGATGTGCAGTGAAGAAAAATATCCATAGCAGATTTAAACTGCAGGAGAAATTCAGGCAGACAGAATATATTTATCCAAACTGAAATTTGGTCAGGAAACTGGAGCCATCACCTCTTCCATGGAGTTGCTAATGAACACAAAAATATCAAGAATTAGGCTTTACACCTCCACTACCTGCAACATCCTCTACCTTGGCTGCACATTGACTTTGGAAACTCCTAATTTAGCTTTCTAATTGATTGTTGCCTATACCATGTTTTCTAACATGGTGCCTCTGCCAGCCTCACTCAATTCACTGCTGATTTATTATGATTGTTTTCTCCCCTGTAGTACAAAAGAATTTGCTTCTGATTGCAGCTATTATTGTATTTATGTTTGTTGTCAGCATATTACAAGGTCATTGCTACATAATGCCATGCCTAGTTATTTTATTTTTTTGTATATCTAATTAACTTTCTCAAACTTGGCTTCCACACAGTCTTCATTTGCTTTCTTCCAACATAAATGCCCGTTTCACTTTGTCTACTTCATTTTCTTAACTTGTCTATCAGCTACTCAGTATAATAAGCTTATTTTATTTCCTCCTTACCCTAGATGACCTTAGGTTTTATGTTCCACCTTGAAGGGGCATCATTCATTCAGAACCAAAATATAAGGCTTCTGCTGTTCCTATTTTCCCCCATATGCATGTTTGTTGATGGATTTCCAGATCTTTCACAACTAAATCAACCTTTATCTTAGTCTTTTCCCCAATTGCAGTGGAAAACTGGTGAAAATAACCATGACATTTTCAGAAAAATGTAGGGAATTTTCCTGAAGTTTTTTTATTTTTCTTTTCCTATCATATCCCTGTTCCCCCCACTATTCCTTTCACTCGATTTCTTCTTCTCCCTCATCATGTTTTTTTAATGATATTGTGGGTAGGCTTCTGTAAATGGGTATTCAGACTAGAGCACGTACTGATCTCCAATAGGGTGTTCCATAACATAAAGCCTTGCTTCTGGCTCCTGACAGATTCAAACTGGGCAAGAATTGTCTGCCGCATTGAGCACAGAAGGCTCCTAGGAGACCTTTCAGAAGAAATAGCCCCTAAGATAGAGGAATGGAATCGGGCTAAATGCCCTAAATATTGATGTTCAAGCTCCTGAAGCCAATTTTAAGTTACTGAATTTGAGGAGACTAGTTGCAGGGCCAATGTCATAGAGAAATAGCCATAGTCTCCAGACTAGAAATGGAAAAGGCATGCCTTAATATTGTTAGCACCTGATTTCTTATGGGAGAGGAACAAGTTTGAAATTACTTCACAGCTTCACACTATGTTGACAATTGGAGGTCAGACACCTTCAGTGGAGGGCGAGGTCCATGTCCTGGATCACTCCTCGTAGCAATGCCATCTTTCTATAAGCTTTGCATCCCTCTTTGCTTAACTGAGCTTCAGCCAGCTGTATTTCACCCATGAGTGTATCTCTCTCTCTCTCACGTACTGTGAGATTTGCAATCACACTGCTGGTGTCCACTGAGCCGGCAAAATAAAGCTCCTGTGCTACTCTCTGCCCTTTGTACTTCACAGTCCTCTTTTCTTCTCCCTTGCCTCTCTCTCCCACTCTGGAGCGTGCACCTTTCCCACCTTCCAGCTAATGCTCCACAGTCTCCCTCCTCTTGTGTAACTTCCTCCTTACCACCTTTTCTTTCAAATAGCTTTGCACCACTAATCTTCATTCCGAAAGTCCCCATATCTCATAACTGATATTTCTTTAAGAAAATTTTGTAATGAAATGTATTTTTTAAATAAGTTTGATGACAAAATACTACATGAAAAAAGGCAACCCTAGTTTCTGGAAGTAGCTGATGGCGTTTTGAGCAAAGTAGGTTGCTGCCTACAGTTACAGATGTTCTGTACTACAGTATGTGGGATATGTAGACATTTTAAAATTCAGAGATACCAATTCTTGTAAAGATCTGCAGTTCACAATATAATTAAAAAGTCAAATGTTAAGAGCCAAATCAATCCTTGGTATAGTCAAGGGAGTTACACCACAGATAAATTTAACCTGACATTATTTTGTCTGGGTTCATTTGTTAAGTTGAGCACTTATATACATGAGCAGTATGGTAGGCCCTGGATTCTCGTACCTATATCAAGCACTGTGTAATTTAGGTAGGGTTTGCTGAAAGACAGTTTTAAAAAAAGTGAACTCAATTTTTGTTTACGAGATGATCTTTGATTAATAAAGATAATTAAATGACACCAGCTAGGATACCATATATTTGACTGAAGTGTGCTGCAGAAGATGTAGAATTAATATCTTTTATCACTGCTATTGTTTGGTCAGTTTTTCTGACAGTACTGAATCTATTATATTGGGAAGACTTTTCAAAAATACATTGGAAAAATGCAGAAAAATAACAGGCAGCATTCATCCATGGTGTAAATCCATTAAATTCAAAGGGGTAACATCAGGGAGTCATTTTACCTTTTGATTTTAAATAAAAGCTTTTTTTTTTTTTTAATTCGAACTTTGTAGACTCTGCTTTTTCTTTGAGCCTGTGACCTTCCACTGTATTTGTTATTTAAAGAGATATCAAAAAATCTTATCTACTGCCGAGGATGGGAGTAAAGGGGAAGCTAGAGAGAAATAGAAAGAAATTTCACCAGCAGGTTGCCCACAAGTACAGTATGAGCTCCAGGCTTTAAAAGAAAATCAATATGTTTTTTGCAAGAGACGGATCTAGAGGCTTCTTCAGTCTGACCATGTCTTCCACTGTCACCGCTCTCAGGCCTCTGTGGAGCCTGAATAAAAAAAAAGTTATTTTCTCTTTCTCCCTTTGTAGTTTCAAGAGCTCCAGATGAGTCGCAGTCTGATGAAAGCGGTGTGGTGCGGAGCCATGTCTACTTCAATGCAGCAAAGATTTCATTAGTGTGTGTTTAAAACAGAGTGACTTTCATGCTCATGGCATTAAAACAGTGAGAGCACATGGCCTGTGCCCACTATAGTGAATGTAGATGCTGTGCAGTCTTCTTATATTGTTTTGGGAGAGCAGCTTAATCCTGACCTTCAATCATATCCCACTCGGGCTGCCAGTCATACAAAACTGTCAAAATCTGTGGTGGATAAACATAGTAGTCATCTATTAGCCATTGAGATGAAACTGCCAAACACATTTACTCTAGTAATCTAATGTACAGTTTTGGATCCAAATCCACGGAGCTGGAAAGGTACCACATTAATTCCCTGAGCAGCTTCTCTCCTTAAAAAGAAGCTTGCAAAAAGAGTTGCTTGCTTTCATTCCATAATACATGACCTTTTATTCTTCTTACTACTTTATAAAGACTCAAATATTAGAAACATGAAAGTGGCAGCAAAGGAAAGCTCTGATGACTATTTCTCTGACGTTGGAGAGGTTATTTTCTATTTCTAATGTTTAAATCCCTTTACCATATGATGATAGTGAAGTGAGATGATGTGAATGCTGATGAGTTCTGAGGGTTATTTTGGCTGGATGACAGCCACAGGAAGCAGAGAGCTCTTAGGGGGTTGGGAGTCAGGTCAGGTACTTTCAAATTTAAATGCTTAGGATTCAATCCAGAGCTAAAGCAAACGGCAGTGGCAGCAGCAGTCTGTGTCAGTCTACAGGGTCACCCAGAAAAAAATAACGTGAATTGATTTAGTAAATGTTTTAGATGCCATGTTTTGTACAGTTCTGGTGCTCATGTTTTCTAGAGAAATTCCTAGTAAGCCTGGGTAAAACAAAGAGCTTCTTTCTTCCTGGATTGCCTTTTTTTTTTTTTTTTATTTTGGACAAAGCAAAAGCTGAGCCTCTGTTGAACAGTAAATATGAATCAATGATTTAGCAAGAAAGAAAAATTCACAGTACAGCCTGTCCAAAGGCACAGATTCATATTGGACGGACCTATTTGGTATTTAAGTGCTGACAGTGTGCTTGGGGCTTGTAGTGAGGCGGTGTGGTTCCCCGCCGCCCCGGAGAGAGACGAGTCCCTCCGGACACCAGAGTGGGTGGAGCCAGGGAGCTCTGAGCCCACTCCGCAGAGGGTCAGGCGGAAGTATAAAGGCCCAATCCCAGAGCTCACTGGGAGAGCAGCCGCCGGGGAGGCCAGACGCCTCCAGCCTAGCTCGTGCTTGGGAAACCCCAGCGGCCTGCGGTAAACCCCAGGGACTGGCCCAACTTGCCCTGCATCAGCTACCCGGAGGACTTGCCGAGCCTGCCCCTTACCAGCTACCCAGAGGAGTTGCTGAGCCTGCCCCATGTCAGCTACCGGGAGGAGTTGCCGAGCCTGCCCCTCGCCAGCTATCCCAAGGAACCCGTGGTGCTGGATCCCCCTGAGGACACCGCCCTGACCCAGGTACCTCAAGAGGGGGAGTCTGGAAGTAACCCTGGGGCAGCCGACCCTAGTCTGGCTGCAGCACTGCCAGAGCCCATGTCAGTGTGTTGTGGTCAGGATCCCCACTGACACAGCAGCGGGTCTTCTGCCGCTGTTAGGGCCCCGGGCTGGGACGCAGTGGAGTGGGAGGGCCTGCGTCCCCCCTGCCACCCAACTCACGGGTGGCAGTCTCCCCCTCTCCCAGGCCCTTTGGAACCTAGGGTCTGGGCTTGCTATTATATACTGTTGTTGCTCAGCCCCTGCCTGAGCGCCTGACTCACCATTGCCCCGCCCTGACCTGGGCTTATTGTGTTTATTTCTGCCCTCACAAAGGCCGCAGAAGAAGACTTCCGCAGCCGAACTAATTCCCCACAGGACATCTTCCCAAGTTTAGTGAGGTGGTGGGGTTCCCCACCGTCCTGGAGAGAGACAAGCCCTGGTAACCTCTCTACAGGGCTATACAAAGCCAAAAAAGGCATCATCCCTATTCTGTAGTTTGCAATCTATTTTCAAAGGTATAAAGAACAGTTGGGCACCTAACTCCTATTAAAAGCCCAGGACAACACTGGACAATTCTCTCTCCAGCATTTTTATATTATGTACGAATGCTAATGTATTAAAATAAATAATATGCACTGCTTCAGCTACAGAAAAATATGTGGTAGTTATTCTGGAGTGATGGCTAGTTGGAAAGATAGTGTGGGCCAGCTGATTAATCAGCAGCAATTTGGAGATGATTGAAAAGAGAAGGAACACATCCGGTGGTGCAAGGACTTTCAGAAAAGGGATGTTTTTCTCCTGGTCTTGGCTTGCTTAGCCTGTACCTCTTGTATGATTTTTAACAGGTAGATGGGTAGTCTGTAATTTACATGCATTTGATTATTATTAATCAATACTTATTTTGACTTGGATTCAGAGATGAATGAGAAGATGGTGAAGGAGAAAAAGGATGCCATATTATGGTCTTGCTTAGAATGTCAGATTAGTCCATCCAGCAACAGTATTCCTAAATCCTTGAATGCTACAGAGAGATGACCAAATAGTACTTGTATGTTTTCTGAGCTCAAGATGTATTTTATGTCAATTAAAAAGCCTATGAAAATATGCTGTAAAAGAAGTCCCTGCTTGGAGACCAAGTCAGGCGTTTACTACTCACCCTACATTTTCAGATGTAGATGTAGTGATGTGTCAATATCATCTGGAGACAGTTCCTTGTACAGTAGCCTGACCTGTTTTACTTCACTGCATTCAGAAGTTCTTTTATCTACTCAGCAGCAACAGAAATGATCCTTGAAGTGCCTGGATAGTAGGAGTCATTTTAAGAAAAACCTAATTCTTCCCAGAATTCCTCACAATTTCACACACCATCATGTATGACTATTGTAAATTATGGATTTGGGAGGGAGCAAAAAGGGAAGCAATGAATGCGCCCTGTGCTCAATTTGTGGCAAACAAGGGTTTAAATTCCAATTAGTATAGCTAATATTTGCTTTTCCACCCCCAAATCAATGCTGGAAAGAGTCTGTAGACCATTTGGTTTCACCATCTGGAATTAGAGTGAGCTGTTCTATAACACCCAGCTTCTATAATATTTTTGATCATTACTATGGTGACTAGTGCCGAGAGAGAATCCTTGGGAAATTGCCATTCTCACTTTGTTTGGCAAATGCACGCCACAATGATATTACAGTAGAAGAGATTTTTATTTTTTGTTTGGAGAAATGGATCACAGATATAGCAGGGTCAGGGTTGACGTGGGTCATTGAGCATTCTTGTGGCCATGCTGTTGAATGACTCCTTTAAACCACTATCAGCTAGAAGGAGCAGATGCTGAAGGACCCCATCCTGCAACTCTTGCTAAGGTGAATCGTTCTGTTTGAAATCAGTGGGACCACTGGCAGGAGTAAAGGATGCAGAATTGTGCCCTTGAGTGAGTGGCTGAGACTGATAAAAATGGTTTGTAAATATACCATTGAATCCCAGACATATATCCTCCAGCCTGGGAATGCAGAAAACTTTCCATGTGACTTCCTTGTACCTTCTGTGTCTGCCAGTTCCTCTGAGCTACAAGCTATGACCTAGCTGTGAACTGACAAATGTGACAGGTTCACATTGCCTGCTAGTAAACATATAAACAAAAAAGTTATTTGAATACATAATGAAGCATCATAGTTTTCTTTGTTTGAACTGGAGATCTACAGAAACTGCTTGGTATACATTTTAGTAAGTTGCTTAATTATTTTGCTGCTTTTTAAATTCTTTAAATGCTTATATGTGTAAGATTTAAGTTACAAATGTTTGTTTGCCTGACTGGCTTCTCAATATAATTGAAATTCTGGATGGGCCCAAACCAAAGCTCTGAATCCAAATACTTCTTAACTTTCGGGAAATTTGGATTGGGATTCAGATCTTTGCTTTACAACTTGGGGCCTACCTTTAATGGGTCTTCATTCAGTGTGGATTCTGATTTTTTTAAAAATATGATGTGGAAATATCATTTCCACAAGTCAAATATGATTTTAGATGTTGAATGGAGCAATGTGAATTTAAACAATCTGATACTTGGCAAAATTCACCAGGTGTTGGGTTTCATTCCACATTTGAAATGCAGACCATGTCTCAAAAGGTTGGCAAACCAGGCCTCACTTTCAAGTGAAACTAATCAGCTTGGGAGCTGATTTTTGATTGTGCATTGTAATCATGATATTGTTGCATTTTATGTCTCTATTTTTATAATGAAAGAAGGTGAAGCTGATGGTGATGCCAATTTTTAAAAAGGGCTCCAGAGATGATCCCAGTAATTACAGGCTAGTAAGCCTGACTTTAGTACCGGGCAAACTAGTTGAAACTACAGTAAAGAACAAAATTGTTAGACACATAGATTAACATAATTTGCTAGGAAAGAGTCAACATGGTTTTTGTAAAAGGAATCATGCCTCAGCAATCTACTAGAATTCTTTGAGGGGGATTCAGTGGATATAGTGCACTTAGATTTTTAGAAAGCCTTTGACAAGGTCCCTCACCAAAGGCTCTTAGGCAAAGTAAGCCCTCATGGGATAAGAGGGAAGGTTCTCTCATGGATTGGTAACTGGTTAAAAGATCGGAAACAAAAGGTAGAAATAAATGGTCAGTTTTCAGAATGGAGAGAAGTAAATAGTGGTGTCCCCCAGTGGTCTGTACTGGGACCAGTCCTATTCAAAATATTAATAAATTATCTGGAAAAAGGGGTATACAGGGAGGTGGCAAAATTTGCAGATGATACAAAATTGGTTTAGATAATTAAGTCCCAGGCAGACTGCGAACAGCTACAAAAAGATCTCTCAAAACTGGGTTACTCAGCAACAAAATGGCAGATGAAATTCAATGCTGATAAATGCAAAGTAATGCACATTCGAAAACATAATCCCAGCTATACATACAAAATGTTGGGGTCTAAATTAGCTGTTACCACTCAAGAAAGAGATCTTGGAGTCATTGTGGATAGTTCTCTGAAGACATCCACTCAATGTGCAGTGGCAGTCAAAAAAACAAACAATGTTGGGCATCATTAAGAAAGGGATAGATAATAAGACAGAAAATATCATACTGCCTCTATATAAATCCATGGTACACCCAGATCTTGAATACTGTGTGCAGATGTGGTCGCCCCATCTCAGAAAAGATATATTGGAATTGGAAAAGGTTCAGAAAAGGCCAACAAAAATGATTAGGGGTATGGAATGGCTTCCATATGAGGAGAGATTAATAAGACTGGGACTTTTCAGCTTGGAAAAGTGATGACTAGATGGGGATATGATAGAGGTCTATAAAATCATAACTGGGGTGGAGAAAGTAAATAAGGAAGTGTTGTTTACTTCTTCTCATAACACAAGAACTAGAGGTCACCAAATGAAATTAATAGGCAGCAGGTTTAAAACAAACAAAAGGAAGTATTTTTCACACCATGCACCGTCAACCTGTGGAACTCCTTGCCAGAGGATGTTGTGAAGGCCAAGTATATAACAGGGTTCAAAAAAGAGCTAGATAAGTTCATGGATGATAGGTCCGTCAATGACTATTAGCCAGGATGGGCAGGGATGGTGTCCCTAGCCTCTGTTTGCCAGAAGCTGGGAATGGATCACTTGATGATTACCTGTTCTGTTCATTCCCTCTGGGGCACCTGCCATTGGCCACTGTCAGAATACAGGATACTGGGCTAGATGGACCTTTGGTCTGACCCAGTATGGGCATTCTTATGTTCTTTTGTTTTTTGTTTTGAGAGTTAGTTTGTTTGGAGATGAGAGAAATGTGAATCTAAATGTCTTGAAACCAAAGAACTATTTGCATATACCCACGTGAGGAGAAATCTCAGTGTCACACAGCTCTAGTCCTGACCTTGTAAAGAGCAAGAGGCATCTCAGCTTTTTGATCCCACCTCTCATGGAGCCCTCTAATGCAGGGAGTCTGCCTAGATCATGGCAAGTGAAGAAAATTAATCTTAAAAAAACCTTTTGGAAACATTAATAATAAAAACCCTTTTTTCCCTAATGCCTTGCAGGCCATCCCCTTGCCTCAGTAGAACTCCAGGGTAGCTGGGATGTTGCAGCAGAGTGAGTGATGCCTGGTAGGGCCTTGGGGGACTTGAAATGTCCTGTGCTAGTGGTAGAGTTCAGCACATAAAAATGCATGTACTATAACTGACTTAATACAATTTGCAGGTTACCTTTAAAGGGAAAAATACATCATCCATATGGTTCTTTAATGTTATCCAGCATATATTAGGAATGGATGAACCAGTTACTGGAAAGAATTGACTCCAACTTTCATTACAAACCGTAATCTGTTATCAAGTTTAGATACACTGCTAACTTTGTTTAATTTTGTTGCTGATTGTGATCCTCTGCACTACCTAGCGTGGGGAGCAAATATTGCTGAAATAGGATGAGGAAAGCTATTCTTGAGGTATTTCTGACCCAAATGAAAGCTGGCCATATGGCAATCTCATAAAAACGCCGAGCTTCATGAGATGTCTTGTCCTATGTCTAGACTAAAGAGATTCAAGTAAGCCTTACTGCTGATTCCGATACATTAACCTCCCACCCCACAGTTCAGATATTTATCTCACACACTGCACATTTGACTTGACAAGTGTTTGGGATTACTAAAAAAGACTAAGACTAAGCTTCAGAGCTTCTTAGCAAGAGGGCAATGCTGTAAAGATTTTATAGAAAGTGTACTACTCAGGAGCAAGCTATGTCCAACCAATGTGTCATTAAGAAATGACAGAAAAGGACTTTCATTTTCACACACACACACACACACACACACACCTTTTGCACTGAAAAGCTATTAACGTATTTCTCATTCTATTAATTTACATTTGTTGCTTTCCTCCTTATAACTCCACAAGTATCCCATAGAGACTGAGCCACATGAGATGGACTTAGGTTTGGAAAGAGGAGGCTATTACTTTTTTGGGGGGAGGGGGGCAGGCTGTTATAAAGAGGATGGCGATCAATCACTCTTCGTGTCCACTCAAGGTAGGAGAAGTAGTAATTGGCTTAGTCTGCAGCAAATTAGATACTAGGAAAACAGTCTAACTATCAGGATAGTTAAGCAGGGGAATGGGATTCCAGGGGAGAGTGTGGAATCTCCATCACTGGAGGTTTTTAAGAACAGGAGTAAACAAATGTACTGCAGTTACATTTAGGAGAGCTGAACAATATAGTTAATAAGAATCCTTCTCCAAGGCTCATATGTTAGTGTAGCTTGCATAAATGTGTGCATGTCTCATGTTTCTGCAGACATTCTCTCTCCTTGGGACACAATCTGATCTCAGTTATGAAGTTGTAAATCCTGAATAACTCCATTGACTTCAGGATTTAAGCCAGCATAATTCAGAGGAAAATCTGTCCCCTTGTGTCTCCTTCTAGCTCAATTCACTCACTCTTATTTATGTCTCTTCCTCTTTCATCCTTATTAAATACACCAAGACATTTCACTAGGCATACCAAAATGAGAAAATGGGAAAGGTGAGGGTGAAAAAAATGAAAACTTTTTAAAAAGTGAAATGAAACCTCATTTCCTTCCCATTTTATAAAAGCAAGACTTTCCCATTCTGCTTCTAGCATGTCAATAGCTTGTAATCAGCTAGTGTAAATGCAGTGGGGAAAAAAAGAAACAAATATACTAACTAAGAGTTATTTGGGGATTTTTATGGGTGAGGTGTGAGGGCAATTGATTCTGTTTGTTTTCTGTCTGTCTTCACTGGTATATGCATATTTTAACAAGGTGTCATGTGACAAGGGTGTAATGCTTTTACATCCTCACTTTCTCTATTGTAGATTGGCAGTCTTTGAAATCAAGTCCAGAATGTAACAATGTTTAAAATGTAGCTTTCATGTATCTTTGGTTGTCACAGCAATATTAATGAATATTCAGACCGCTCAATTAGCCATGTATCCTTCGAGTACTGGGCACCTGAAGCAGTTATTTGCAGAAATAACTGTCTGCACAAAGGTTGATTTCATGTATATCTGAAACTACTGTAACAGCATCAGAAAGAAAAACCAATAACAGTAGCAGAAAGAGAGAAGTCACTCTCAATCTAGCCAAGGTCATTCAGCTCATAGAAGTGTTGTGGCATGGTTCTTTATCTTACGTTCACTAAATACAATACAGTGTAATACTTGGGTGGTTCTGGCATTCTGGCTGATGCGTTCACAAATTTGTTTTTATTTCTTACTTTACTTCCTGACTCTTTCCTTCAGAATCTCAAATCAACCCTTTCAAAAGTCTTTGCCCATTTGATTTGAATGATTTTGTTTTTGTCTTCAAAAAACTAATCCTGAAGAGTTGATAGAAATATAGAATTATTTAAATCAACCTCATCAACTATCAGTAATCATCATCTTTAGTTTTAATCAAAAGACCATTAAACAAAGGAAATAAGTTCACTTTAAATCATTTCTTAAAGATGGATGCCAAGATTACTCTGTGGTGCTACAGTGTATACTATACAATGCATTCCCGTGCATACTCTTCACTGATAGTAAAAGCGCTAGTATATAGCACTTATATAATGTCTTAGTTTAATATTTGCTAGTCCAGTAACTAAGAAGTCAGTAGAGAGATTTAAGCTATAGTGGTAAGAAACATCTATAAACCCTAATCAAGAGCTGGTTTATTTACTCCTTTAACAACTTACATTTAGTGTCCTGTTTGCAAATAAAGTCACACAAAACCAAACAATTTTAGCCATTATTTAATTTTGCAAATTATTATAATTCAGATCAGATACACAGGTGCAGAACATTTTATTTCCTTTATAAAATTGTTTTAATTGTTTTCTGCCACACCTTGCAAAATTCTGTAAGTGAACTTCATTTTATAGACTCTAGAGAGACTGTATAGGGTATGCAATAGCACTATATGTTTGGGCTTTACCAATGCAAGTATAAGTAATTTCCAATGGCAGCAGGATTTATTACCATTCGTTTGACAACACTGATGTGCAATACTGCAATCACATAAGATTATAAATATAACAGCAGAACAGTTCTCATAAGCATAATGAGTGAAGAGAAAAGATTGTAAAAATGTTTCTGTAATATGGCAAGGACCACCAAATGTGACCTGATCTAAAGCCCACTGAAGCAATTGCAAATACAACCAAAACTTCTGTGGACTTTGGATCAACCCTATAATGCCTAAAGCTCTACATGTGAGATTCTATTCTATACCTCTAAGAGGAGCAGCCCAGAACTCTCAGCCCAGGTATGGGGGCTAAAGCAGCCTTAAGCCTCCAGATTCTGAGCTTCTCGGGGATCTGGAAAGGAGTGCAGAATTTCCATAACACTGTGTACTGCAGCTTCCATCAACATGCCAGCCCTATGTTTCATTCCCTCAGCCTGCTTCACATGCCAGAATTTGGGAGGGTGGCCTTGGAGACAGCCTGTGACTGTATTTCTCATTGCCTGTGCTGGGGAAATTCTCTCAAACTGGATCTGGGGCTTTTAGAACCCCTTTCTTGCTGCTCTGATCCTTGTACCGAGCATACAGAGGCCAGCATGGGGATGAGAATCTTACCCTAGTTTTGTCTACATTGGTAATTTGCTTTGATGTCAGATGTTGATGGCCAGCTATTAATGTAGCTGCACCAATGCAAACACCAACTCTGGACAAGGAAAGCCATTATTTGCACGAGAGGTGTTTACCTCTGCTTGGAATGGGGTAAACTCCACCAGCAGAAATAATGATTTTCCTTGTCTACACTGGTGCTTTCACTGGTGCTGCCACTTTGGTGACTGGCCATTAATTGCTGAAATTGGAGCAAATTGCCACATAGAAAAGAGCTAGACACTTTTTTTGGTGCAGGATAGTTATTTGTCAAAGAAAAGTTAGTTGCCCTATCTGTTTATGCATCTGTCCATCATTCATTTCTTGTTTTAAAATCCTACAAAAAATGAGATTTTTTGTTTTATTAGGCACGTTGGTCTAAGCATCCAGAGGCAATGTGGACCAGTAGATAGGGTGCTAGCTCGGGAATCAGGAGACCTGTGTTCTATTCCAAGTTTGGCCACTGACCTGGGCGAGTCACTTCACTTCTCAAAACGTCTCTCTTGTCTATTTAGATTGTAAGTTTTTTGGAGCAGGAACTGTCTCTTACATGTGAATGTTCACTACAGCACTGAACATGGTGGGTCCTCAGTCTCACTTGGATTTCAGATAGATAATAATAATATGCAATAAAACACCAATATTTAGCACTTTGCTAATATGTTGTTGTGACGGGTTGGATTACAGAAACCCCCTTTGGGATTGCCACCTGATGTGCTGAGATTACCTCTGAACCTGTTTTCCCTGCCATCTTAGGACTTCAGTGCCCTGCCTGGTTGTGCCAGACACGCTAGCTTGCTACAAACACAGACCCAGGTCTGAACCACGTCCCCCAAAAGCTGCAGGCTTAACTGCAAACAGCTTAAGAAGTGCTCCTGTCTCCAACACTCAGGTACCCAACTCCCAGTGGGGTCCAAACCCCAAATAAATCCGTTTTATCCCGTATAAAGCGTATACAGGGTAAACTCATAAATTGTTCGCCCTATATAACACTGCTAGAGAGACACGCACAGGTGTTTGCCCGCCCCTCACCCACTCCCCCCGCAGGTACTCATACATACTCTGGGTTAATTAATAAGTAAAAAGTGATTTTATTAAATACAAAAAGTAGGATTTAAGTGGTTCCAACTAATAACAGACAGAACAAGGTGAATTACCAAGAAAAATAAAATAAAACACGCAAATCTAAGCCTAATACAGTAAGAAAGTGATTACAGATGAAATCTTACCCTCAGAGATGTTCCAATAAGCTTCTTTTACAGACTAGCCTCCTTCTAGTCTGGGTCCAGCAATTACTCACACCCCTGTAATTACTGTCCTTTGTTATGGTTTCTTTCAGGTATCCTTTGGGGGTGGAGAGGCTATCTCTTGAGCCAGCTGGAGATAAAATGAAGGCGTTTCTAAGGGCTTAAATAGACTTCCTCCTGTGGGTGGAAACCCCTTCTCCTCTCCTATGCAGAATCCAGCTGCAAGATGGAGTTTTAGAGTCACATGGGCAAATCACATGTCCATGCATGACTCAGAACTTTACAGGCCAGACACCACATTCCCAGGAAAGCTCAGATGTGGATTGGTGTATCTCAAAGTTTTTTGTTAGCTTAAGTGTTTCTTGACTGGGCATGTAGCGGGGTGGTCACCCTGCTCCTGACTGAAGGGGATAAAGCAACCCTGGCGAGGGCTACAGCGGGGAAAGCTAGGCTGATTGGGCAAGCAGCCACTGCTGTGGTCAGCTTAATCAGGGCCCAGCTGGCCCTTATAAGAGGGCTGTGCACCAGAAACAGACACATCCTCTCTCTAGCTTTCAGAGAGAGAAGGACCTGGCTGCCTGAGAAGCTGAGGAGGGTACCTAGGGTGGAGCAGTGCTGGGGAAGGGTAGAGGGAGCTGGGGAGCTCCAGCCTAGCAAATCCCCAGGCTGCAGGCCTAGTTAAAGACCTACAAATAGGTACTAGGGCTGCAGAGGGGCAGCCCAGAGATAGGCAAAGGCAGCAGGTCCTAATCCCCTTGCCAATGATGAGTGGTTTACAGACTGCAGTCCGCCCCAGGGGCTAGATGTTGACTGGCAGTAGCCACTGAGGCAAGGTGAGGATTGGGGGTTCCCAGGGGAGACCCAGAGTGAGGGGGTACTGTGGTGGGCAGGACCCCTGGGCAGAGGGGCACCAGGGTCCAGGAGGGACATGGGGGCCTGTGGCAGGTGAGACACCAGCCTACAGAGGGCACTCTAGGCTGGAAGAGCTAATTCCCAGGATGACCAGCAGGAGGTGCCATGCCGGTGAGTCTTCGCCCTGCCACAGGGAACTTACTGGGAATGGTCTTTTCTCAATAAGCTGATCAAATGCTTCACTGAGGCTACTTAAAATCAAACAAGGGCATAGCCAGTATTCATAACTTCGAATACAAAAATGATACATGTATACAAATAGGATGAATATATCCAGTAGATCATAACATAGCTCTGCCAAAGGTTACATGGCATATCTAGCATAAAACATATTCCAGTTATGTCCTATTTACACTCCTAAGCATATTTCCATAAAGCATTATGGGGTGCAATGTCACAGTTGTATTATAAAACTAACAGTATTCCATCACCTTTCCGCAAAGAGTTAATGGCCAGGATCTCTCCTGAAGTGTTGTATCACTAAGACTTCATTATTCTTTCAAAATAACTTACAAAATAAGTGAACAAAGTACATTATGTGATGCATTAAGCTTGCTTTTTTTTAAATGGTTTCTTTGCATATTCGCTAATTCACAAAATTAAGTGATTCACAATGAGTCATTCAGTCATTATTGTGAATTAGTGAGGTTTTTGCTCTGTTACAATTCATATCAATACACTGGAATTAGTACTTGTGCTTAGTGCAAAGATTATCTTTGATGCTGTGTAATTATACCCCTCAGCGGCACTGCTATGGGTACCCACATTACCCCACAGTATGCCAACATTTTTATGGCTGACTTAGAACAACACTTCCTCAGCTCTCGTTCCCTAATGCCCCTACTCTATTTGTGCTACATTGATGACATCTTCATCATCTGGACCCATGGAAAAGAAGCCCTTGAGGAATTCCACCAGGATTTCAACAATTTCCATCCCACCATCAACGTCAGCCAGGACCAGTCCACACAAGAGATCCACTTCCTAGACACTACAGTGCTAATAAGCAATGGTCACATAAATACCACCCTATACCGGAAACCTACTGACCGCTATACTTACCTACATGCCTCCAGCTTCTATCCAGGACACACCACACGATCCATTGTCTACAGCCAAGCTCTAAGATACAACCGCATTTGCTCCAATCCCTCAGACAGAGACAAACACCTACAAGATCTCTATCAAGCGTTCTTAAAAACTACAATACCCACCTAGTGAAGTTAAGAAACAGATTGACAGAGCCAGAAGAGTACCCAGAAGTCACCTACTACAGGACAGGCCCAACAAAGAAAGTAACAGAACGCCACTAGCCGTCACCTTCAGCCCCCAACTAAAACCTCTCCAGCGCATCATCAAGGATCTACAACCACCTTAATTGATTTGTCTCATTACAGTTGGTCTGGCAGCCCCCATCTTTTCATGTTCTCTGTATATACTACTGTATTTTCCACTCCATGCATCTGATGAAGTGGGCTTTAGCCCACGAAAGCTTATGCCCAAATACATTTGTTAGTCTTTAAGTTGCCACAAGTACTCCTCGTTCTTTTTGCTGATACAGACTAACACGGCTACCACTCTGAAACCCCTCACAATATTACAAGTACATTATAAAGAAGCCCATCCAGAGAAGATAATCCAGCTAGTAAAAGGCAACATTATACAGCAATGAAGAAGTGAGTGACTTTTCTTGACTTCAGCTAAAATCAACATTTCCACAGTGGGATATTATTGGCTCATTTCAGAGGGCAACTCTCTATTGGTAAAGCTAATTTCTTTTCAGTATTATGCATCACTTGTTTGATTAGCTTCTAAGTTACAGTACCATATGTGATAGCCACCGGTTTCCCTTCTTGTTTTATCTATAGCTGGGTTTTGATTTCCCCAACAAGTGTGTTGTTTGTTGTGCCAAAAACTGGTAAAGTTTACTGCTTGAGCAATACAAATTGTTACAACATGCCTATTTGCATGTCTTAATGAATACTGGAGAAGTGAACCTTTCTGGAAACCAAAGCATTGATATTGCTTAGAGAAATGAAAGAACTTTACTAGTGTTAAAAAAGATTTGACTCAAGTGGGTTGAAAAAATTCTTAAGTGATATGGTTTATGTTATAAGTGCATGAAGACAGGGATGGAAAGAAAATGTACATATCTATATCTGAAAGGGAAGGTCTACATGAATAAGGTCGATTTTTACTGTCCGATCAATGGATGATTTTGGCTAAGCAATTGAAATACACTATTTTGGCTACAATCTGGAAATGATTATCTCTGGGCTGCTTTCAGATGCAAATGATGATGTACACTTAGGGACAAACAAATCTCTTCATAGGGCCATTTTTGACCCAACCTTTGCACTCTACAGACCCAAGAACATCAGAGCTGAAAACCAATTGCTAAGAAAAGTTATACTACCCCTAGGTGGAATAATAACGGACATGAAATAACTTCCATGGATGCAGAGCCACTGAACAGATGGATGGATATGATTATATCCTCCCATATATCTACTAATGTAAAGTTCCCAGTGCAAACATTAGCACTTGGAACACGGTATGATTTGCTATGCAGTCTTGAGAGTTTTATTCAATAAATATTTTTGACAGCTTTACTTAGGAGATATTATCCTCTTGTCACATACTTTATTTCATACTGTTAAGAGATTTTATATATAGTTCCCACAGACCAGAACTCCAAAATTGCAAAATGTAAGTAGCACCACTTCTGGAAGAAGCACAATTTGCCCAATTTTTTTAACCATTGGAAAAATACAATACACCTCTACCCCGATATAACGTGACCCAATATAACATGAATTCAGATATAACACGGTAAAGCAGCGCTCCGGGGAGGCAGGGCTGCACACTCTGGCAGATCAAAGCAAGTTCGATATAACGCGGTTTCACCTATAACTCACTAAGATTTTTTGGCTCCCGAGGACAGCGTTATATCAGGGTAGAGGTGTATATAACATTTTCCTGACCACACATGTCTGTGACTTGACCTAATTTTTCTGAGCAGTATTTTGTAGTACTATGTTCCATTAATTTTTGATGCTCAGTTTTATTAGATCAACCCATAATGGAGATGGTCTTCCACCTTACGTTTTGTGTAAATTATAAATCAGTAAAGCCAAAATTTTCATACTTGGGTATGTAAAGTTAGGTTCCAAAATCTATCGGTAATGGGAGCTGCAGGTGCTCAGCCCCTCTGAAAATCAAGCATTTTAAAAATATATTTAAATGCTTAACTTTGTCAACACAGTTTAGTCTAGGATCCTTGGATGGCAAGGGCATCATGGATGTACTGTTTTAAAGCACAGACTCTGACTGATTTCTGAAAACTAATGTAGTTCTAAGCCTCTTGGGGTTAGCATCTGTTCTGTTACACTCATGCAACTCCCTGGTATTCAGTGGAGTTGCATGAATAGAGTATAACTGAACAGAAAATTTCCCTCTTTGGATGAAATTCTCATTCCCACTCTGGCCCCCTGTACAGCCAGTAAACGAACTGGGGTGGCATAGAGGGGTTCAAAACCTGGGATCTAACCACAGGTGAATTTTCCTCTCACAAACCGTAGCACAGGGGGCATGCTAGGGAGAGGCTGGGGTTGGAGGGGCCCATTTGGGGGCAGGAAAGGGTGGAGACAGCAAATAGGACTGAAGGGATTTTTGGGCAGCACTGCTGCCCACAGTAGCCAGGGATAGGCCACGTAAGTTAGGCCACTTTATCACCCACCACCCCCTGGACTGCAAGCTCTATACCTTGTCTCTTTGAGGCTCAGTACAGAATCTCGCTCTTAGTATACTGTGATTCCTCTTCCAGTAGTATGCAGCTGGCATTCTGAAACATTACCAATGCGCTCCATTATTAAATGTAATAGAGTCACATTTAGGTAAAATATGCCGTTATCCTGCAAATAGTCAAACATAGCACTTCTGAATTATCTTGAATCAGTCTAGAAGAAAGCATGGCATAACCAAAGCTGCTACAACTGACCTTTACTTTTTCAATCTAAGGTTTATTTACCTCCTTGCCTAATGCTCCTCTCCTCCAGGTGTCTTGTAAACTGGATCCAAAGCTTGGGCTTTTCATTTCAATTGGAAATGGGTGCCTTATTCCCTGTTAGTGGAGTGGACTCTAACTGGCATTGTTTTTGGTAACATACTTGCTTTACAAACTTGAAAAATAAACATTTTATATTCATTTCCTATTCATACCTGTCTGCTTTCTGATGTTTCTATATCTTCATTCAAATATATTTTGTCAAGCCAATATACTTATATTATTAGTGGAAGAACCCAGCTGGATTTAGGGTTTTGCAAAACTTCTAGTATTTTCCACAGCCTTTCACAAAACCTTGGTGAAATTTGAGTCATTTCACCTGTATAATTTTAGAGTTTAAAGGAAATTTGACAGCCTGTACTATTTAAGTGAGAAGAGAAACATTTTTAAAAGTGCACAGATCAGGATGCAAGCTCATAAGAGCATCAACATTATCAAAATACCAGCATCACATGCTGGGTTAAGCCCTGATACATCTCATCTGGAAGCCAGTAGAAAGACTCCTGTAGATTTTGATGGGAATTAGATCATGGTCCTAGGGCTCAGTCCTACATGATATTGAATATTCTCCTCTCCTGTGGTGCTCAGGATCTTGCAGGATTGCCCAGTACTTTGCAGGACTGAGCCCTTGCTGTGCTTCTCCCTGTGATGCTGGCAGGTGCCAGGTCATGCCAAGGTCCCCATTTCTCAACAGAACACTGGCAGATATGTAGCTGGAATCTGTCTGGCTCACAATATAATAGGTATTAGAATGATAAGAAAATGTTTAGACCTATTGAATGCTTCTGAGTTGCTGTGCGCATTAATCTTACTTGTAATATCTGTGTTCCATACTGTAATGTAGTATTTGTGTAGCTGTATTGTGAGTTTCTGTGACTGTATTGAATTGCTATACAGGTGAGGGACATTAGTGTGAAGAGTTGCTCTTCTACAGAAATTGCTTTACCCCTCCTGAAAAGAGACCCATCAGAGAAGTGTAGGACTGGAAGGGACCTCAATAGCAGGACTAAGTAATAACCCAGACTAGCTGTTCTCAAACTATAGGGTGGGCCTCCCAAGGGAGGCATGGGAATGTGTCAAGGGAGGTGTGAGCTCTATGCTTTTTTTTTTTTTTTTTTTAAAAAGAGCTCTGGCTGTCAGCCCCAAGTGGCTGGGGCTCATGCAGAAGGGCCCCAACACCCAGGTTCAGGCTCTCCTTCCCCCTCTGCACCCAATCCCTCACCTGGAGGTGGTGGGGCTCTGGGTGTCAGCCCCGGTGTGGCAGCAGCAGGAGTGACAGAAGCTCCCTAAAAGTGGGAGGGCCACTGGTGTTCAAATCATGGCCACACCCCTGGCACTACCCTTCCCCCCGGAGGTCCTGCCTTATGCTCGCTCCTCTCTGTCTCCCCCCTGCCGCTCGCCCTTTGGCTGGGAAAGAGTGGGAGAGTGATGATGCCATTGTGCCCTAGATCTCCCTATTCCAGCGCCCCTGGACAGCAGAAGAACCAATGTAAGGGTGGAAATGGGGCGCTAAGTCTGCTGCGAAAAATGATATTGACAAATATCACTTTTCACATTGCCACCCTTACTTTTGTTCTGCTGCTGACGGGGCGCTGCCTTCAAAGCTGGGTGCCCAGCCAGCAACTGCTGCTCTCCAGTTAGCCTTCAGAGCTGGGTGGCGGTATATGTACTCGGGGAATGGGGCATAAATTACTACAGACACAAAGAAGCGGGGCCCAATCAAATAAGTTTGAGAACCACTGACCTAGATCATTCCTGACTGGAGTTTGGAGGTTTTTAAGAACAGGTTAGGCAATGACAGAGATTGCAAACCTCTCTAAGCAATTTATTCCAGTGCTTATCTACCCTGACAGTTAGGAAGTTTTTCCTAATGTCCAGCTTAAACTGCCCTTGCTGTAATTTATTGCTTCATGTACTATCCTCAGAGATTATCAAGAACAATTTTTCACCCTCCTTCTTGTAACAACCTTTTATGTACTTGAAAACTGTTATCATGTCCCCCTTCACTCTTCTCCAGACTGAACATACCCATTTTTTTTCAGTTTTCCCTTGTAGGTCATGACCTTTAATAATTTTTGTTGCTCTTCTCTGGACTTTCTCCAGTTTGTCCACATCTTTCCCAAAATGTGGTGCCTAGAACTGGACACCATACTCCAGGTGAGGCTTTATCAGTGCAGTGTAGGGCGGAAGAATTACTTCTCGTGTCTTGCTTACAACACTCCTGCTAATACATCCCAGAATGATGTTTGCTTTTTTTGCAACAGTGTTACACTGTTGACTCATATTTAGATTGTGATCCAATATAACCCACAGTTCCCTTTCACAGTTCACCTTCCTAGGCAGTCATTTTCCATTTTGTATTTGTGCAATTGATTGTCCCTTCCTAAGTAGAGTACTTTGCAATTGTCCCATTGAATTTCATCCTATTTACTTCAGACCATTTCTCCAGTTTGTCCAGATCATTTTGAATTTTAATCCTGTCCTCCAAAGCACTTGCAACCCCTCCCAGCTTGGTTCGGTCTGCAAACTTCATAAGTGTAATCTCTATACCATTATCTAAATGATTGATGAAGATATGGAATAGAACCAGACCCAGGACTGATTACTGTGGGATCCCACTCAATATGTCCTTCCAGCTTGACTGAACCACTGATAACTACTCTCTGGGAATGGTTTTTCAATCAGTTATGCACCCATCTTATAGTACCTCCATAAAGGCTATATTTCCCTAGTTTATGACAAGATCATGTGAAACAGTATCAAAAGCCCTATTAAAGTCAATATATGCCACATCTAATGCTACCCTCCCCGCCCCCATCCACATGGTTTGTTACCCTGTCAAAGAAAGCTGTTAGGTTGGTTTGACACAATTTGTTCTTGACAAATCCATGTTGACTGTTACCTATCTTCTAGGTGTTTGAAAATTGATTGCTTAATTATTTGTTCCATTATCTTTCCAGGTACTGAAGTTAAGTTGACTAGTCTGTAATTCCCAGGATTCCCTTACTTCCCTTTTTATAGACTAGAAGAGGGAAATATAGTGCCAGTCCTTTGGAATCTCTCCTGTATAGTTTTTGAAGATAATCGTCAACTCCTTGAGTATTCTAGGATGTATTTCATCAGGCCCTGATGACTTGAAGACATCTAACTTGCCTGAGTCATTTTAAACTTATTCTTTCCCTATTTTAGCCTCAGATCCTACCTCATTTTCACTAGCATTCACTATATCAGATGCCTGGTTGTTACTAACCTCTTCGGTGAAATCTTAAACAAAAAAGTCATTTAGCACTTCCGCCATTTACATATTTTCTGTTATTGCCCCCTCTTGAGTAATGGGCCTATCCTGTCCTTGATCTTCCTCTTGCTTCTAATATGTTTGTAGAATGTTTTCTTATTACCCTTTATATGTCTCTAGCTAGTTTAATTTCATTTTGTGCCCTGGCCTTTTTAATTTTGTCCCTACATGCTTGTAGGTTTTTTTATATTCATCCTTCATAATTTGACCTAGTTGCCACTTTTTTTAGGACACTTTTTTTTTGAGTTTCAGATAATTGAAGATCTCCTGGTTAAGCCAGTGTGGTCTCTTGCCATACTTCCTATCTTTTCTACGCAGTTGGACAGTTTGCTCTTGTGCCCTTAATAATGTCTCTTTGAAAAAACTGCCAATGCTTGAACTGTTTTCCCCTTAGACTTGCTTCCCACAGGATCCTACCTACCAATTCCCTGAGTTTGCTAAAGTCTGCCTTCTTGAAATCCAATGTCTTTATTGTGCTGTTTTCCCTCCTGCCATTCCTTGGAATCATGAACTCTTCCATTTTATGATCATTTTCACCTAAGCTGCCTTCCACTTTCAGATTCTCAACCAGTTCCTCTCTATTTGTCAAAATCAAATCTAGAACAGCCTCTCTCCTAGTTCCATTCTCCACTTTCTGAAATAAAAAATTGTCTCTGATATATTCCAATAATTTGTTGGATAATCTGTGCTCATGGGCGGCGCGTACAAGAGGCTTGGGAAGGCTAAGCTTCCTCAAAAAAGGCTAGCCATGCAGAAGGCAAATGCTGCGGATGCAGCATGGTCACCTCCCTTTGGAGGCATGCCGGCCCACCGCCTTTGGAGTGCTGGAAGTGAAGCTCCCTAAAAGTGTGGGGGGGGCACCAGTGTCCAGATTGTGGCCTGAGGCCCCACCCCCGGGTGACCTCTTCCTGTGGTGGACAGGAATGAGTGGCGGGGCCTTGGAAGAGGAGTGGAGAGGAGCAGGCAAAAGATCTCAGGGGGAGGAGACAGAGTGGGAGTGGGCCTCGAAGGCGGGGCCATAGTCCAGGTACCAGCCCCTCCCCCTTTCCCTAAATGGAAGACTCACACACCGCATTTGTCTGCTCCCTGCTGTGTGTTTTCCCAACAGATGTCTTGGTAGTTGAAGTCCCTCATCACCACTGTACTTTGGATGACTTTGTTAGTTGTTTAAAAAAAGCTTCATCCACCTCTTCTTCCTGGTTTGGTGATCTAGAGTAGACACTTACCATGACATGACACTTGCTTTTTACCCCTTTTATCCTTACTCTGACTTTCAACAAGTGTGTCTCCTTTTTTGATCCAACTTCAGTCCAAATGTACACGTATTTGATATAGAAGGCAACACCTCTCCCTTTTTTCCCTGACTGTCCTTCCTGAGCAAGCTGTACCCTTCTATACCAATATTCCAGTTATGCGTATTATCCCACCAAGTTCTGTGATGCCGACTATATCATAGCTGTGTCTATTCACTAGTATTTCTATTTCTTCCTCTTATTCCCCATATTTCCCAGTGCGGTGCGGTGGGGGGCTCATTCCCCCAAGGCTGGGGCCAGGGATAATGCAGGCCAGCCTTTGTTCTGAGGCTGGGGGGGGGTGCTGCCTGCCCACCCAGTTCTCCAGGGCTGGGAGGGGTCACGTCACCCACCTGGCACACTGGGCAGGGGAAGCGCACCGCCTGCCCAACTGCCTGGTGTTCCGGGGCTGAGCAGGGGCACACCTCCTGCCTGGCTCGCTGGAGGGGAGGCGCACTGGCGGGATGGAGGGGTCCTCTTGGCTTTGGCAGAAGTGGCAGGGCCTCGAGCAGAAGGGGCAGGCCGGACCAGGGACTAGCCTCCCCGAGCCCAGGGTTCACTCACTGCCCATGAGTATAGAGACATCTAAGCTATAGATTTGAATTTCTGTGTTCCCTCTTATCTCTCCTTTATCCCTGCTATAATTACCCATGTTTTTGCCCAGATTCCAACCCTTCTCCCAGGTCTCCATGTTTTTGACTTGCCTAAGGGCTTTTGTTTCCTGCCCCCATCAAATCTAGTTTTAAGCCCTCCTCATTAGATCAGCCAGTCTGTATCCAAAGATACTCTTCCCCTTCCTTGATAGGTAGACCCTATCTTTGCTCAGCAGTTGTTCTTATTGTTGTTCTACTCTTCTCCCAGTGAAGATGAATCATGTGAGTGGACTCCTTCCATCAGCTGAGTTTGCAGCTCAGAGTACATTGCAGGAAAGGTACAAAAACCCCAAACCAAAGGAACTAAGGATCTCTGTGCTACTTGGACTCTTGGGGTAGGGGAACTGAGGTGTTTCTAGGCATAAGCAAAACATCCCCAGCTGCTTAGCCTGGGCTAGCCCTAAAGGACAAATAAAGCTAGCTGATTACAAAAGCCTATATTAGGCTTAGGTTTCAAAAGGTAACTTGTTCATGTTTCTGTTTGTTTGCTTTAACCTTGTAAATAACTCCTTTGCCTACTTAATAAATCTTCATATAACTTACTATAGGACTGGCTACAAGCACTGTTTTTGAGAGACCTGAAGAGCAATTGACCTGGGGTAAGTGACTGATCCTTTGGGACTAGAAGTAACCTGAATATTGCGGTGATTCGTGGTGTAAGGGGCCATCTGTCACAGTGATCTGCTCACCTGGGTGACATGACAGACTGGAGTACCCAAGGGGACTGTCTGTGACTCCATGTTAAGGCTGTTAAAGTGCCTGAGGAGTTTTAAGTTGGTGCAGTTAGTTGGTGAAATCTAAGTTTAGAACTCACAATTGAGTCGATGTTAGTGCCCTGGTTTTTAACAGTCTGCCCTGAGGTTGGCACTTGTGTGTCACAGTTGGGAGCATCATGATCCCTTAGTCACTAAATGCCTGACCCTAATCTTTCTCCCAAATTCCTTGGCAAGATTCCTATTAAATTCAATGGTGTAACATCACCTAGAGCACCCAAAAAGCCTTCTAGTAGCTAGATATACAAATATATATAATATATTACTTTGGGGCAACTGCTGTAATAAGTAGGATTTTCCCCTTTGTACAGTATTAAGCCCAAAAATATTTAAGTGCAGGAATGGACCAGTTGACACATTGGACCAAATTCCAGCCTGTCATCTGACTCCTTTGTGCCACGTCATCAATGCAAAGCAGAGAGAAAGACCGTTTAACAAACTGGTTGGAAGTTCCCCCCAGTTTTGGTGAATCCCCAAGTGAAACATGGCAGTGGCTCTTAGCCACCCTTTTCCAGCCTTCAGAGTAGTGGGAATGTCCTACAGGGGAGCAGGAAAAGAGGGTGTTGCTCTGAGGATACTCTGATTATTGCTGGATCCCAAAGTACTCCCCTCCACCAGATCAATGAGCTGTGAAGGGAGCACATAGCCTCCTCTGCCTCCCCGTTTTACAGCACTGAGTTTGGCTGCAGTTGTGGATTCAATCCATTTTTATCTTAAATGCTGTTTGTATTTTACACCAATTGTTATAATTAAACTAATAAAATGTTCATGTTTGGCATCTTATCATTTTAAGCAGAAGTTGTTTATCATATAAGCTTTCAGTGATGTTAATTATCATGAGATCAGAATGAAGTCAAAATAACAAATGATTATACAAAAGGTAGTCAAGTGACTAAATGTTATTTTAAAGGACTTGAATTGTGAATACTGTTTAAACATTTGCTAGTGGTGAGTTGCTTGTGAAAGTCAAATGAGAGGTTTAGTCTTAATATATTTTGATTACAAAACTTTATTCTGATATTAAAATTAACTGAAATTCAGCTAGTATTATCTGGATACTGGACAAGACTAATGAAAGAACTTGCATTTAGAAAAGCTCATTTTGACTTTTCTGCATGCTTAATTCTATGTTTTCAATTCCTGAGTTGAGCTGATAGAAGCATTAATTTCATTTATTGCATACGCTGTGTGTTCTCACACTGTCCTAATAACATTTTTATCTTTTTGATTACTTAAACTAGTGCACCACTGAATTTGTGATATGTGAATATTTCTGAAATTAGGGATATGACGTTAATTGTATGAACCAGAAAGTGGCCTAGATTACATTATGCATAATTTACATGTTTACCAATATCAGAATACAAAATAGGTTTTGTTCCCTCTTTCCTGTTTCTTTGAAATTAGGTAATATGTGCAATAGTGTTGTTTTTTCTAGTAGTGTTACAGATTTGTTTTCTTTTTTTTCCCCCCTCACTCCAGTGTTCTCAAAACATGGGAAAGTTCAGACCCTCTCAACATCCAGCTTATTCGTGCTTGATCAAAACAAACCTAGTCTATTAAAAAGAAATGTCAAGATCATTGGCTTCTTTATGTTTTGACATCACAGGATGAAATGCTTCAGATGTGAACCAGCATCAAAGCTGGTAACAAAACTAAGCTTGATATAGTTGCAGAAAGTGATGCCTTATTTTTACCGGCAGCCAGTGTATATGAATTTGATATCAGACTTCAAGGATACTTAGGGATATGTTGCCATTATTAAAGACTGAGGTGATAAGAGAGTGAGTCTGAGATTGGAGGATTGATTAGTACCTATATAGTAATGTCTATAGAAAATACTGGTAAATAAATATTCAGCTCCACTTTATTATTGTAAGGATTATTTGTTCATTGAAATGATCTTAGTCAGTTCAAAGGCTAATATGGTATCTGCCTTGTGTGTAGCTCTTACTGAGTTAACAGATCCTTATGTAACTCAACAGCAAATCCAAATTAGTTAATTTTCTCCCTTCCACTTTTTTTTTGCACATTTTTCCACTGAAAAGGGAGTTGGGGGGGAGCAAGACAAAAGGGGGGGGGGACCCAGTAACTGAAAACCAAAACAGTTTTCAGTTTCAAAAAAACGAAAATTCTTGGATTTCATTTGAAAAGCTGAAACATTTTAAAAAAACTAAGTTTAGGCAGAAAATGGTCTTTTTGTGAAAAAAGGGCATTTTTCATAAAAAAGGACTTCCAGCTAACTCCAATACTCATCAGGTTTCACACAACAGGTTTTAAATAACCATTTGAGTTTAATGTCTTAGGTGCAGCAAGTATGTTTTCTTACTTATATGAAACACCTGCTAAAGCAATTTTTTTTAAAAAAAATGGGTCATAGGAAATTGACTTTCTTCTCCTGTTCCACTTCTACATCTTCCCTGCTACTCAGTATTGTTTTATACTTCCATATAACCTTGCATTCTTTACTTTGGCAATACTAATCAAGGTGTAAGACATTTTCCTAGGATCAATGACTGGCTGGGAGAGTAGATAGTCCTAATTTGGTAGTTAATTCTTTAGAAAAAGCCCTGGGCCAAGGTACTTATTACCATCATAACCTTTTTTATTCAGCCCCCAAATTAATTTTCTCGGTTTCCCTCAGGTGATGTGCTTCCCACGCAACTTTAGGAGGACAGTGTTTGAATTGTGCTGCAGTCATGTAGAGCATTTTTAGAGAATTAAAGCATTATGTAACAATAAATGTGCCACTTTTTTCCACGTGTAAAATTATTTCATGTTTATACCCCCTTTAATTTCTGCCTCTTAATTAATGGATTTTACATGACACTGTTCGTTACTGTTGTTGATTTTTACTACTTACTGTATTTTTCCAACACAACTGGTGTTCATAACATTGTTTTTCTCTTGGCAAACGTGACCAGTTTTATAATACCAGCAGGGAGGAATGTATATCAAGAAGGGTGTATGTGTGTGCCCGTGCGTGCACACATATTGAAGTAAAAAGATGCCCAAGGATATTTTTAATGTTTTTTGAAAGATGGTGGATTGACATCTCTGGACACCTAACTCTTGTATCTTTATAACAGCTCTTTGATGAGATTGCAAATTGTGCCTATTGTTTGTTGTTGTTGTTTTTGTTTTATGTGAACAGTTATCTGCTAGGAAATGGACTGAGACTACTAATTTATTTCACACTGATTGCACTGCTGTTGTGCTAACAAGTTTCATTAACTACCAGCCTAAGCCAGATTTGAATCTGGAACCCGTACAGCCCATTACTAATATTCAGAGCCATACAGTCCTGGCTAATTGATAGCGTTAGAAATCAATTTCTTCTCAAATATTTTCAGCAATACCAGGCAAATGCCAGAAATAATCTTTCCAGCCCCTGCCCCTCCCCAGGGCTTCTTATGTTTTTCTCCCTTGTTTTTAATTTATTTATCAGACACACAGAGAAAAGATTTCTGCTGATTTCCTGGTCCATTTCTCTGTGACTCAGGAGAAGCAAAAGAGAAGGCAGAACTGGAATAAAAAGCAGAGACAGTTCAAAGCCTAAGTAAGAATAGCCAGGAAACCAATAACACTAGGAAATATAATAACCACTTTATGATTAAGACTACTTCTAAGCATCCATGACATTTCTACTCTGATCTGAACTTATTACATTATCCCTAGTGAAGGTGTCATTTCACTAGCTGAAGCTCTTTCAGAAGTCATGGCTGTTTGCACTCCATTAGAGTGCAGACATAAGTGTTACAAATTTGATATTGTTTAGTTATCTCTCATTATGAGAAGTGGAATTAGCAGTTCAAAAATTGACACAATCTATTCATTTCTAGTGAGGCTACAATAATCCCTAGCAACAAAACTCTATTTTCTGCTATGTATCTTTATATGCTATTTTCCTTCTATTTTCTCCTTTATTAACCCCAGTTTCTGCTAACTTATTCTCTTATATTTATTCCATGTCCTTAACACACACTGTACATCGGGAGTAATCATGTTGCATCTGCTCCAGCACAGAACCTATCTTTCTAGAGCAGCTTGAAAAAAAAAGCCTTCTAATCAGCAACCTATTCCACTGCCTCAAGCAGCACAATCAGGGGCGGGGGGAGGAGAATGTTACATATTTCTGGACTTGATAGCCCTGAAATCATTTGAAGGAGAGCAAGCGATTGCCAGGGTGAGATATGTGTTAACTTCTAAGAATGCTCATTCTTCTCTGAAATTTACATGGACACATGGTTAATCAGAATGTTAATCTGGGTGGGGGGGTTCTGTCTGATAAATGTTTTACATTTTGAAGGAGTAATTAAAAACTCAATTATTAAAGATTTCTGATAAATACACTGCTTTTTGTCATCAGAGCTTTGTCTCCAGTGGACAGAAGACACAGTCACAAAGGTCAGATAGAGCAAGAGGCAAGGATTGGATTTGCCCTGTAATAATTCTAGAGAATATCATTGTTAAACAGTATTTTCTTCTGTCATTACTACAAAGACAAACAATGGTAGCAGTAGAAGTACAAGGCTGAAAACGCTGTAATAATCAATCCATCTTCACAGAGCAGCAGCTTCATTTATGGCTCAGTTATTCAAACCACCGAGTGCTACTGGCAGGAGCACAGAAAGTAGAAATGCCAGTGCACAACATCTAAGCCTGATTGTGACCCTCAATCAATACTGGTGAGCACAGGTGTGGTCTCGCTGACTTCAGTGGGATATCTCCTGTAAGAAAGTGCTCGCCGTTGTGAGGAAGGGTTGCACAATGACCCTTAGTGGTTATTTAATGATCATTGAAGTCAGTGGCATTTTTTCCTATCTTGTGAGACTCACGCCCCTGGGTGGCAGCAGTAGAAGTTACTGAAAATCTTAAATATGTCCAGGAGGGATGATGATTGCATTGACTGACAGAACTTAACTAGCTGTGCCGTGGCTACACCCTATCACTTTCCCACTATACGCTGGTGCCCAGCTCAGTGCAAACAAAGGGGATTTATTGCGTGCTGAACAATGCATATTTTTTTATTCAGAAGACCTTTCTGCATAAGTGATGAGTAAGTGCGAAGGGCCTGATCCAAAGCCCAATGGAAAGACTCCTACTACAGTGGGCTTCAGATCAGGCTCTGAAGAGTCTAATTTGAAAGGTATTTAGGTGCCTAAAGATGCAGATAGGAACCTACTGTGATTTTCAAAAGGGTTTTCTGCATCTGTAGACATCTAAATATCTTTGAAAATCTGTCCCTTAGTGCTTAGTGCTAGCACTTTGGCAGTAAGTGTAGGTAATGACTTATTACATACCCAGCAATTATGTTGTGTGTTGCATTCTATTGAAGTCAATGGAAGTCACTCATACCCTCTAGGGGGAGAATCAAGCTTTTGGAGCAGTGGCTCATTGGAGTCTATTTAAGAGCTGCACCTAGAAGAAACTGATAAAAGGGCAATGATCAGGACCAGCCATAAATGTGCCTGAAGGTTTATAGAACATAGTATGCTACACAGCCAGCTGCTCAGTGCCTTGCGACAGGTTCTAGGAACCCAGCACAGTTCTCTCTCCCTCTGCTTGTTTTACTTTATTGGATTGTGAGTAACAAAGCACCATGCTAAGTACCCCAAATGGCGGCTCAGTGCAACTTTCTTGAAACTCGCATCTTCACCCTAGCAAAATTGAGCTGTTAGGATGGGTCAAGGGGCAAGAGCTGGGCAGGTCCAGTGCAGGAACTTAGTTTCAGATTGTGAGTGTTTGGATCTGGAGTTCTGGTTTGGGCAAATTACCATTTTTCATACTAGATAATTGCACTTTAGTGTCACAATATCCAGCTATTAGGATGAATTAGTAAAGCTTTGCTGTGTGTGGCTTTTATAAGAGTGCTGTGTAAAGTCATGAAGTGGTGCTGCTGGAGGTAGTTTAGGGCATGGTGGTCCTCAGAAGAGAATGTTAAGTAACTCTCTCTCTGACATTACAGCTTCTTCAAATGACCATGGCACAAGATATGTAGGCCTAGTCTATACTAGAAAATTAGGCATAACTATGTTGGTCAAGGGTGTGAAAAATCCACACCCGAGTGGTGTAGCTAAGCCTACCCAAGTCCCAACATAGACAGCACTTGGTCGACAAAAGAATTCTTCCATCAACCTAGCTACCACCACTTAGGGAGATGGATTACCTACACCGATGGGAGAATCTCTTCAATCAGCATAGGTAGTGTCTAGACTGTTGTGCTACAGTGCCCTGTAGTGCAGCTGTGCCCCTGTAGTGTTTTAAGTAAGTGTAGACGTACTGTAGTCTAAGCCAAAAGGGAAGTAACTATCGCACGTAGGTGAACTACTGCACCAAAAAGCCACTTGCAATAGATGCTTTCTTAAACAACCACTTTGAAGAAACAAAAATAGAGGAAAAAATTAATATATATATTAAGGACCTGATCCTTAGTCCTTTGAAGTCAATGAAGAGATTTCCATTATCTTCAGTGAGCTTTGGATCAGGCCTGAACAAACCCTTCAGCATGATTTCATGAAGACCAACCAGATACTTAATGACAAGTTTCAGAGTAACAGCCGTGTTAGTCTGTATCCGCAAAAAGAAGAACAGGAGTACTTGTGGCACCTTAGAGACTAACAAATTTATTAGAGCATAAGCTTTCGTGGACTACAGCCCACTTCTTCGGATGCATATAGAATGGAACATATAATGAGGAGATATATATACACACATACAGAGAGCATAAACAGGTGGGAGTTGTCTTACCAACTCTGAGAGGCCAATTAATTAAGAGAAAAAAAAAAAACTTTTGAAGTGATAATCAAGCTAGCCGAGTACAGACAGTGTGATAAGAAGTGTGAGAGTACTTACAAGGGGAGATAGAGTCAATGTTTGTAATGGCTCAGCCATTCCCAGTCCTTATTCAAACCGGAGTTGATTGTGTCTAGTTTGCATATCAATTCTAACTCTGCAGTCTCTCTTTGGAGTCTGTTTTTGAAGTTTTTCTGTTGTAATATAGCCACCCACAGGTCTGTCACTGAATGACCAGACAGGTTAAAGTGTTCTCCCACTGGTTTTTGAGTATTTTGATTCCTGATGTCAGATTTGTGTCCATTAATTCTTTTGCGTAGAGACTGTCCGGTTTGGCCAATGTACATGGCAGAGGGGCATTGCTGGCACATGATGGCATATATCACATTGGTAGATGTGCAGGTGAACGAGCCCCTGATGGTATGGCTGATGTGATTAGGTCCTATGATGATGTCACTTGAATAGATATGTGGACAGAGTTGGCATCGGGGTTTGTTACAAGGTTAGGTTCCTGGGTTAGTGGTTTTGTTCAGTGATGTGTGGTTGCTGGTGAGTATTTGCTTTAGGTTGGGGGGTTGTCTGTAAGCGAGGACAGGTCTGTCTCCCAAGATCTGTGAGAGTAAAGGATCATCTTTCAGGATAGGTTGTAGATCTCTGATGATGCGCTGGAGAGGTTTTAGTTGGGGGCTGAAGGTGACAGCTAGTGGTGTTCTGTTATTTTCTTTGTTGGGCCTGTCTTGTAGGAGGTGACTTCTGGGTACTCGTCTGGCTCTGTCAATCTGTTTTTTCACTTCAGCAGGTGGGTATTGTAGTTTTAAGAATGCTTGATAGAGATCTTGTAGGTGCTTGTCTCTATCCGAGGGATTGGAGCAAATGCGGTTATATCTTAGAGCTTGGCTGTAGACAATGGATCGTGTGGTGTGTCCTGGATGGAAGCTGGAGGCATGTAGGTAAGTGTAGCGGTCAGTAGGTTTCCAGTATAGGGTGGTATTGATGTGACCATCGCTTATTAGCACAGTAGTGTCCAGGAAATGGACCGCTTGTGTGGATTGATCTAGGCTGAGGTTGATGGTGGGATGGAAATTATTGAAATCATGGTGAAATTCCTCAAGGGCTTCTTTTCCATGGGTCCAGATGATGAAGATGTCATCAATGTAGCGCAAGTAGAGTAGGGGCGTTAGGGGACGAGAACTAAGGAAGCGTTGTTCTAAGTCAGCCATAAAAATGTTGGCATATTGTGGGGCCATGCGGGTACCCATAGCAGTGCCGCTGACTTGAAGGTATATATTGTCCCCAAATGTGAAATAGTTGTGGGTGAGGACAAAATCACAAAGTTCAGCCACCAGGTTAGCTGTGACATTATCAGGGATACTGTTCCTGAGAGCTTGTAGTCCATCTTTGTGTGGAATATTGGTGTAGAGGGCTTCTACGTCCATAGTGGCCAGGATGGTGTTTTCTGGAAGATCACCGATGGATTGTAGTTTCCTCAGGAAGTCAGTGGTGTCTCGAAGATAGCTGGGAGTGCTGGTAGCGTAGGGTCTTAGGACAGAGTCTACATAACCAGACAAGCCTGATGTTAGGGTGCCAATGCCTGAGATGATGGGGCGTCCAGGATATCCAGGTTTATGGATCTTGGGTAGCAAATAGACAGACCTGCGGGTGGCTATATTACAACAGAAAAACTTCAAAAACAGACTCCAAAGAGAGACTGCAGAGCTAGAATTGATATGCAAACTAGACACAATCAACTCCGGTTTGAATAAGGACTGGGAATGGCTGAGCCATTACAAACATTGACTCTATCTCCCCTTGTAAGTACTCTCACACTTCTTATCACACTGTCTGTACTCGGCTAGCTTGATTATCACTTCAAAAGTTTTTTTTTTTTTCTCTTAATTAATTGGCCTCTCAGAGTTGGTAAGACAACTCCCACCTGTTTATGCTCTCTGTATGTGTGTATATATATCTCCTCATTATATGTTCCATTCTATATGCATCCGAAGAAGTGGGCTGTAGTCCACGAAAGCTTATGCTCTAATAAATTTGTTAGTCTCTAAGGTGCCACAAGTACTCCTGTTCTTCTTTTTGCAGATACTTAATGGAAGTCTTATGTTAGCAGCTGACAGCCAATCTAGGAAAGGACCAAATACTTCAGTGCACTGAATAGGTTTTGCTTATAGCAGTGAAATGTTAAGATCAATTACCAGTTTTAAATGCAACTTTTCAAAAACTCACATAATCTTAAACAAACCAAAACCTAACTATCCAGGGCTATTGTACTCATACAAAAATTATAGTGATTTGCATTTATATAATATTTTTCATCCCTGGAGAGTAAAGTAAATACAGCACAAAGCTATAATGTGGTTTTATTTTTAATAAAGTATTTTAATTTTATGAACAGTGTGTTCAGTTACATATAATTTAATTATAAATTCTTGTGGAATCAAATAAGTACTGCTCTTGACTTTTGCTTGAAATTCAGTAGATTCCTTTGTAGTTTCTAATCATTTCAGTATGACCTCTAGTTAAAGACCAGCTCTGTTAGGTAACCTATTTTTGCTGGTCCCTTGAGTGGTTTCTTAAGGATTTGTTTTTGTAATTATGGGCTAATTCTGTGAACTTTATCCAGTTTAAATCAATGGAGGTTTTGCCTGAGTAAAGACTGCTAGACAGGGTCCTTGAAAGTTATGCTGACGACTAATATAATCATTTCCTCCGTGGAAATGAATAAATCCATTTTCAGTCTTTTGTGAATAATTTTAGTATTGATTTTTAATCATTGTGCTTGGACATCATAAAGTACAGTCAATCAATTGTTTTCCTGTGTTAACTAATTTTTGAAATTTTTCCTCCATTTTGTAGGGCTTGTTTTGATCATACCTATATAAAAATAAATACAAGTATTGGGTGAAATCCTGGTCCTATTGAAATCAACGGAAGTGTTCCCATTGATTTCAACAGGTTGAGGATTTCATCCAGCAAATTCAATACTGAGCAACAGCTGGAAGATCAGACAGAAATATAAGAGAAATAATCACAAACCTCTTACATCCAACTGCTGTGACTACAGACAGTTTGAGCATGTTTAAAAATATTCAGTTAGATATTTTGAAGAGAGGCAGGTACCTATATATAGTGTGCTAGAGACAGATGTTAACCACACAGATATAAGTTTGAAGTAGCTCCACTTTCAGAATTTTGGTCCAGTATATAAGATCTTCCCTTTAATATGTATGACAAGCATTGAAATTAACTACCAACAGAGAGCGTAAGCCTGCAAACACTTGTTCACATATGCATTATCCCATTGATTCAGTTGGACAAATTGCAAGAGTAAGAATAGCTGGGATAGGAAGGGTTTGCAGGATCAGGCACGTGTGTGTTTAAATGAAATGACGACAAGTGCCAAGCTTCCAAAAATAAGAGCAGAATGAAGACTACTAAAATACCTGTGAAAACAACATGATGGGTAGGCTTCCTGGTACAATCATTCAAAAGAAGACTAATAAGTTATGTGGCAGCTTAGAGAATGATTTATTTCATAAATAGCTCTGACACTTTGAGAGAAAAAAAAAAAAAGCCCTGGGAAACAGCCCAGCTGAATGTTTAATATCAACCCATCCTGTCCACAGGACAACAGTTATGTAGGGAGGCTCTGAGCTGTAGTATTTGATTAGCAGCTCTCTCCTGACTACTACATAGGGATATTTCTATATAAAAAGAGCAGTGCATTTACTGGAATTTATGATTATCCTAGCCTGGCAAAAATTGACAGGGCCCCTCTGACAACCTGTATCAAACGGCTCTTACAGTTTGTTCTGATATGCATTGTGGTGCACTCTTTATACTATCTAAGATGTAATCACTGTGTTTTAATATGAAAGCTGCACTTTGCAATAATTCAGGCTGATGGTTTAATCTCATGCTCTTTTCAATCAATGAACAGTTTGCACATGGCTTGCAAAACAGAAATTTTGTATTGACATATTCTAGATCCTAGATTCTGTCCTTTTGCACAGTAATAATGGTTCCACAACTATTAAACGCGTTAATAATTTTCTTTTCTTCTGAAACAAATAAATCAATCACACAGGTATTACAGATCAATAAAAGGTTATTAAAAGAAAGATGAATTGCTATATTAAAGTGTCACTACTATTATTGAGGCTGGCTCACTATTTCCATTATAAACTCCATTTTAGGCTGTTCTAATTCAGCTGTAAAAATCTGTTCTAGGCATAAACTTGGCAGATAACGTCTCAGTGGTGGAATGAATTTTGTGCATGTAACTTTTAGTTTTTCAAGGTAAATAACTTGTGTTTGGAGCCCTGCTCTCATACAATCCTAAATCAGGGCTGGGGTGGAATTGCTCAGATTGGAAACAAAGGCCCTGATTCAGGAAAGCACTTAAGTATATGCTTAAGTCCATTCCTTTGCAGGACAGCATTAAGTACATGTTAAATGCTGTCCTGAATACGGATGTCTTCCTGAATCAGGGCCAAAGTCAGGGTATGAAATGTTGCCAACCCCAGATGCCCAAAAACCATGTCTGGCCCCCAAAATCACGAGATTGTCTTAAAAATTTGAGATTAAAAAATAATTGTTGGGTTCTTTTCATATTGCTTTTGGTAGTTTGCCTTTATGGTGCACTTGGGTCACTTTTTCAAGCTTTCCCCTGCAATCATGAGGGCTCAAAACTGACTTTTTAAAACCCCCACAAAAGCTTGGATTCCTCTGCAGTCTCCTGATTCCAGAAGCTGGGGCTTTAAGAAAAAACATTTAAAATAATGAGACTTCCACTAAAACAACAAAAAAAGACAACATTGTAAATATCTCCACCCAAACCAGCTTTTCCACTCCTCCTTCTCCCCAGTCTGGCAGCAATATGTGGAAGTGTAACATAATCATCTAATGTCAATGTAAATAGAAGAGAAGAACATATCTGTATTTCTAATTTTGCATTGCTTTGTTTCTATTCTTTTGTAGTACACAGTCATATATCATGATTGGCTTTACTTATGGGTTTTTACTAAAAAAGTCGCTCGTTTTTTCTCTGCAGTTTCCATCAGGATCTATATATATATTTTAAGATACATCATGATTCAGGCTCTCCTCCCTCTCCCATCCATAGACCTTAGGAAGGACAGTGATTGCTGCTTATGTTGCTGGTGAAAGTCATTGCACCATTTTAAAATACTGTATCTATGGTTTTTTTGCTCACCTAAAGAGACAAGCAACAATGGCAACTTCAGCAGCCTGATCTCATGTGCTCTCTTGGGATAAGTTTTTATTTGTCACACCTTAGATTACACGCTGTTGTCACTTTGGGCCAAACTGTAGCCTGGCTCATGTGCAGGGGAGTGAGGAGGGTAAGATGCTCACTTACTGAGCTGTGCGGACTACTGATACTGTGGGTAGCAGCAATGTGGGGAGCACAACCTCTGCAAGATGGCTACGTTCCTTCCATACATGTAGAGATGAGTAGATGGCAAGGGGTGTGGAAATGGGTGTAGCCTTGGTGCAGTCTCCAAAGTACATGAATAGCATAGCTGCGCTGATGCTCCAAGGGACATATGCTATGCCAGATACAGACCTGATGCAGTTTACATCCCCCTCCATCCTGGAGCAAAGGTGAAGCTTGGAGTCACAGTCTCCCTCCCGGTCTGCTTCTGGGCAGCACAACAACGTGCTGCAGGTTAGATAATAGCCCCAGGGAAAGTCAAGCTTGAATCAATCTAAAGCAAACCAAATCTAACAGCATTAAGAAAGTGATTGATTTTGTGTTTTTAATACTACTATTATATATAGGAATATATGAATGGTAAGTTATTTGCACAGCAGATAGCCAGAAATTAATTCAAATGTCAGCTTCTCCCAGATAACCAGTCTGTCAGATCATTTCTTCCCTTTGATTAGCTATTTGCTTTCCTAATCTCCAGCATGGAGAAAAAAAGTACATTTCATCAAAAGGTTGAAGCACTAACATTCCCAGACAACATGATTTGACATGCCTCTTCTCTGCATTAGGACACAGCAAATAGACATTAAAAACAAAGCCTGAGAACTGGCTGGGTATGGTATGACACCTGATGAGTATGAATGAGTGGCCATAAGCATCTTTTTTTAGAAAAACAAATGTAATGCATATTAAAGGTAAGTATAGTGTTGGGATTCTCCCCCTCCCACAATCTTTAAAAACATCTGGTGAGGTGTAGTGAAATTAGCAACCTTTGCAATCTCTTCTCTGAGAGGAGAAAGGGAATGGGGGGAGGGGAGGAGCAAAAGAGCATTCTGGTCCACTGGGTATTTAGAACTAGATAGTAGACAGTGAAATAAAACTAAGCAGTATGGAAAAGATTAGATAGGGAGAAGAGATAAACCTTACACTCACTTCCCATGAAATCTCCAAAATGGAAGACAATCCCAACCAAATGCTTTATGTTTAGATTGTGCTCTTTCTAATAAGGCCTGTTCTAAGACACTTCCTAGGATGTGGATCCAATCTCTCAAAAGTCCTGTCCACTCTACGGCTGGAACAACTTAGGCTACAGCCATGCCTGGCACACCACACCTGTTCCTGTACAGCAGTGCAGTACTGGCTGGCATGTTGAGGGGGTGGAACTAAGGTTCCAACCATCCCCTTCCCTTTAGTGTCCATTCCAACCCTCAGGTGCAGGATGATTAGGTGACAGACACACAGTGGCCTGTGAAAAGCTGCTGTCCTTCTGTGTGTAGCTACCCAAGTATGTCCTATTATTCCCTTATGAAGATGCACAATCCAGGCCACAATCTGGTCCCTTTTGAGTGAGGGTACCCGAACCTGGCTGATACAGTAGGTGAGTTGTACTTGTGGGTATGTGCCAGCCTTGTTGTTGATCCAGTTCCTTCTGATCAACATGTTAATTTGTCGTCGTCCCCCCCCCCCCCGCATCACATCACTATTCTATGTATTTAAAAAGAAGATTGAAATCTATTTAAAGTTGCTTTTTTTGGCAGAGATTCATATTTTCCCTAGGTCTGTTGGGAAAAAAATGACACCATCAAATCAAACAAAACCAAAACCTGTTCTTGGTAATTACAACAGAGATCTTCTAGTCAAGAAATACCCTTCAGCATTAACTGCCTGCTGAAATACAATCAAAAAGAAGTGAGTGGAAATTACCCTGAAATAGCTGCTTTAAGCTTTAACCAAGGAGCCTTCCGCTTTCCAGGCTACATTAGACTATGCAAAGTAATGGTCTAGGTCATAGAGTGTAGGCCACAATCTTTACATGAAGAAGGCAAGGCTTTTGAATGGGATGTGTTCTTGGTAAGTTTTTCTTAGTTTGTCAGTGAACTGGCAACCACTGCATATCCAGCAGTGTGTATATGTATATTTAAAAAAGCATAGAAAATCTGTTCAGATGGCTTAGTGCTATTCCAAGGATTGGCGCTATAAAGCCAGTTTAGATCAGTAACACTGGGAGGAGCATCCCTTTTTGCATGGATCTGGCCCTTCCCATGTAGCAATGTGTTTCAGCTACCTCCATGGTACCATATTCCCCTGCCCTGTGTTTGACTACCCCAAGCCCCTGCATCCCAAAGTTTCAGGGCACAATATAGAACCTGCACCACCAGCCCTGTAGAGGATTCATAGTGTTACCGAAATATCGGGTCCACCTAGCTGAGAGCCAATAACAGCCAGACAGGGATAAGGAAGAGATTGCTTTATTCTGCAGAAGAAAGGAGAGCTTTGCACCTTAGTACAAAAACTCTAACGCATACAAAAACCAAAGATCTTTTATACACACTCAAACACATGCCCTGGTTGTGTTAACATCTGATTGGTGGTTAACAAACCCTGCACTTCTTCTATCTGGTCAGTGAGAACCGGTTTGGGATCAGCTCCTACTGCCTCAAGGCAGAGAAGGGAAGACAGTTTAAAAGTTCAGGCTGCTGTGTACCTAAGGTGTCTGTTTCCCCCTAATGGCCGCTGGCTGCCATAAAGGCTGCTAGCTGTTAGGGGAGGGGGTCGCTGCTGACTGTCACAGTCCCCCCTTCGGGCCTGACAAACCCAAATTGTCAGGCCCGTGGTGCAACTTGCAATCAAGCTGGAGGGAAAGATACTGTGTTTTCCCACGGACAGCAGAGCCCTTAGTAACAGCACTACACAAACATTTTGCACATTGTAACATTACCCAAATGACACATAGAAAGAAAAGAAGAAGAATAATCCACTTGACAATTTTTTGGAAGAGCCCCGTAAACCATGACCCAAGGTCTGGGAGGAGGTCCTCAAAGCTAAAGGTATGATCAAGGGATACAGCATGAAAAACAACAGCAGCATTCTTAATAGCTTGCAAATCCTCTTCAATTAAGCCAGAGCGATTAATATAAAAACAGCATTTTTCCCCAATGTGAGCACAAGCCCCTCCTACTTCAGCATTCATGGCATCTAACACAAGCCTATTTTACAGTGTTACTTCTGCTATCTCTTCGATTTCTCGTTGTAACCTTTGAAAAGTGTCTAAGGAGGCATTAGCTGCCTTTTCAAGCTCTGCAGAAATATTTACTACCGCCCTTTCCAACTCTGCTACTCCCAGCCCAGGAATAAGCACACGAACAAAGGAATGAAAGAATCCACTCCCCCTGATAACGCTCGCCTGTCAATGCTGCAATATAGGCCTTCTGAAACTGACAGGGAGGTCTCTGGGCGTCTCCAACAATTCTTAAGGGGTAAAGGGTCCCATTCCTAACACTAACCCAAAGGGTTTGGTTACAGGCTTCCAGGGGGAGGTAACCCATTTCCCTCCCGGTTCCATCAGTAGCCTCGAAACATAGGGCCAACTTGTATCCGATCCCAAGAATATTAAAGAGAGGGACCCCCTTGGCCTCCCAACTATAATGCCAAACCTCAGACATTTTCCCATACTTATCGGACTGGTACTCCCCATCCCACCACCATTCAGTTTTCCGTACTACCTGTAGGGAGAGTGCTTCAGAGAGATTTACAGGTACAGCCCACAGTCAGGTGACACAATCAGCAGTCAGATAAGTGTCCCAAAGTGGCCAGTCGCTGAAGGGATCTGGCTGCTGGGTGCGGATTGGCTTGTACATGGGGCAGGCACAGAAATAATAGCCACCGCAGCACCGTCTGCGAACCCTTAGGCACAAAGTCTCAGGATTTTGCTCGTCGGAACAAAAGTTTTAGTCCCTCGAGAGGTTCAGCTTTCCAGGTGTTGTCTACTTCTGGCTCTTCTGGGTCGTGGTGGGAAGAGCTGGTGGGGCTCCCTCGAAGTCCGGTGTCGTCTGCTTCTGGCCCTGGCCTAGGGGCTAGCTTGACCCGGGTGTGGTGGATCCAGGTATTCTGTTCCCTTACTCGAATGGCAGTGTGGGAGGTAAGAAGGACTTGAAAAGTACCAGCCCACCAGGGTTGGAGAGGCTCGTTTCTCCACTCCTTTACATAGACCCAATCCCTGGGCTTGATCCGGTGAGCAGGTACATCAGCAGGTAGGGACTGAAATTGAGCTGCATACCTCTGATGGTTCAGGGACAAAAGGGACTGGCGTTGGTGAGGGAGAGGACGTGCACACCATTTGATTGGCAACATAAGGTTGTAGAGAGGCCGCTTTTGATGCTGTATCTGTCAATCTGTTCCCACGAATGGTGGGATCGTTTCCCTTCTGATGAACCCGAACATGGATGATGGCAACCTCAGATGGCAGGTGTATGGCTTTTAATAGTTCCAGGATTAAGGGCCCATGTGCTATTTTAGTGCCACTGGAGGTAATAAACCCACGCTCTGCCCAGAGTTGGCCCGTGGCGTGGCAAACACCAAAGGCATATTTCGAGTCAGTATATATATTTACAGACTGACATGCTGCTAGCTCACATGCTCGGGTGAGGACTACCAATTCTGCCGCCTGGGCCGAGGTGGAGGGTCCCAGAGGCGCAGACTGTAATACCTCAAACTGGGTAGTTACTGCAAATCCAGATATCCACTGACCCTCCACGACCCGTGCCGAGCCATGTGTATACAGCTCCAGTTCAGCATTTGGAATGGGCACATCTGAAAGATCTGGCCGAGGTTTTGCCTGATGATGCACTACTTGAAGACAATCATGTGAGGGTTTATGGTCATTGAACCCTGCAACCCTTTTACCTTTCCTGGACAAAGTATGGCATTGTTCAATTTTTAAGTTGGTCCTGGACAATAAAGAAATGTCCAAGTGTGTCAGTCTCTGGGAGATTAAATGCTGAGTGCCTTTTTGGACCAGCAGTTGTTGGGCCACATGTGGGGTCCATAGGGTCATTGAATGGCCTAAAGTAATCTTTTCTGCTTGGGGTAGTAGGAGGCCAGCAGCAACCACCGCCCGAAGGCAGCCAGGAAAGCCTTGTGCCACCGGATCCAACTTCCATGGCCATCGTCCTGCTGTCTATATCAACCAACACCTTTTCTGGGGTCTGATGAGTGTCGGCATTGGGCGCCTTAACCTACCCTGTTTCCCCGAAAATAAGACAGTGTCTTATATTAATTTTTGCTCCCAAAGATGCGCTAGGTCTTATTTTCAGGGGATGTCTTATTTTTCAGAAATGAAAAATGCCTTATTATCGGTGGATGCCTTATTATCGGGGAGGTCTTATTATCGGGGGGATGCCTTATATTACAACGAGAGGCAAAACTGTAAGTAGGCCTTATTTTCGGAGGATGTCTTATTTTCGGGGAAACAGGGTAGTGTTCGGTTCATCCCGCAGCGCCAGTTCTGCTTACCAAAAGTGGCCCACTAGGCACTCGCATTCCATGCCCGGCTCCACGTAGCAATGTGTTTCAGCTACCTCCATGGTACCATATTCCCCTGCCCTGTGTTTGACTACCCCAAGCCCCTGCATCCCAAAGTTTCAGAGCACAATATAGAACATGCACCACCAGCCCTGTAGGGGATCCATAGTAAGGCTAATACAACCAAAGGTCACATTATCTTTTCTGTGGATCACACTCTGTACTGTAGAAAATCATCTTTATCATGGGCTCTAGGGCCAGCTGCTAGTGTGGGAAACCTTGGAAGCATAGTTCCCATATGAACCACAAATCAGGGAATGAGGTCCAGTGTTCTCCAAGCCAGTGACGAGGCACTACAGGGCCTTGGAGTGGATGGCCTTAACCTGCTGTAGATCCCAGAATCAACACAATTTCTAGGGTAACCTGGCCCTGCCCCATTGGTTCCACAGGGCTTGTGGGGCACCCCTGTGGGATGATTTGGGGAAAACTGGGTAAAAGGAAGCTCATACAATGTGTCTCAGCACAGGGCTTCCTTTCTTGGAGGAGGGCAGGGCCATGTTCTGGATAAGGAGCTGGATAATTGCAGTACTTGAGAAATGAATGGCATCTTCTTCAAACCAATGGGACTAGTCTTGGAGTGAATTGCTACACAATGTGAGTAAGGGTAGCAAAGCATATGGCCCTTGGTTTTTAACTTGGCCTGCCATGGTTTCACCTTTTTAAAGTGATATTATGAGCTTGTTTTGTTCACCTTTTGGCAAAGTTTGGGCCAGCTCCTGCACCAATAAAAGTTCAAAGAATGGCAGGCTCACTAGTGATTGTTTATACAGCCCCAGCTTTGTCCTATAGGTGGGTGGGATCAGCCCTCCTGTGAATAAAACAAAATGACCAGGAGTATAGCATAGATGAGGCTGCCACCTGCCTGATTGTTAAGGGTTTGCAGTGATCTTCTGTATTGACCTGAATTTAAAAGCTTGTATTAAGTTCATTTGAAGATTGTTTTTTAACATGGACCCCTCCAGTACAAATGGATGCTTTCCATAGAAAAGCAATCTTCAGCATGGGAGATGTTTGAACATTGTTTCATCACCTTATGCTCCGACACTTGGCCATAAATGAGAAACATGGCATTAATGCACCAGTTCTACTGAGTTTACCAGCGGAAAGGTGTGAGTGCAATGCTTCTAAATGTGTCCTCTCTATTAAACCAACATTTTTTTTTCTCATGTATAAATGGTGACCCATGCTCTGTTATTCCTCTCAACATTGTGCAGTCTGAAAAAGGAGCTTAGTTCTCTCCGGCTTGAATACTAAACCTGTTAACTTAACAATGAAAATGAGACAAATCTGGAAAGGTCACTAAAAGAATTAAACATGCTCACACTTAAATTACAGCACATGACTCAATTTTCACTGCCTACAATGTATAGGTTTACAGGGCCGGCCCACAACATTTTGGCACCTAAGGCTGGGAGCTCAAATGACGCCCCCATTCCCCCTCGCTTGGGTCAAAACTTTGAAAGGTCTCAATTCTGCCTTCTTCCTGTTCTACTCCTCTCATGGTACTGCTCTGTTACCTACCCCAATAAAGGAGAACTAACAACTTAAAATGCCTTGTTCAAAAATGTTAAGTAACACTGAACAGCAAATGTAACTTTTCTTGTCTGCATAGTAAACACTGGCATTTTTATCTGTTTGAATAATCAAAGTGGTGCTTTCCATGCCTTCTTGGCTGCAAAGATTTGAACTGCTTCCTGAAGGTCCATGGGCTGGACCAGCTCATGCTCTATTGAGATGGTTGCAAGGCCGACCAGCCTCTCCTGTGCCATTGTGGAGCGTAGATGTGTTTTTATTAACTTCAGCTTGGAGAAGCTGCGTTCTCCACTGGCAACTGTTACAGGAAGTGTTAGAAGTATGTGCAGAGCAACAAAAGCATTTGGAAAGAGGGTGGTCATCTTATTTGTGCACATATATTCCAGAACAGCCTTTGGAGTTGATCCTGCTGAAACGTATCTTGAAAGGGCTTTCAGTTCATCACCTAAATCACTCGCATCAATATCGTGCACGTCATCATGTGTCAACACTATCTCTAGTGCCCTGCATTGCTAGTGTAGGTCTTCAGGTATAGTTAGGAGTTTTGGAATATCACACAAGATCCCAAATATACTACTGTGTTCCTTGAACTGCATGAAATGTTCTTCAACTGACTATATTGCACAATCTAGCACCTGGTTAAAGAATTAAACTTTGAATTGTTGTTTGGGGTCTCTTATGGGATTATCCCGTGCCTTGTAATCAAAATATCATCTTCGGTGACTCTTGTATTCTTGAATAGGTGGGGAAAATAGCTTCAGTGTGAAGATCTTCTGCCAACTTCTGTGCACTCTTCAAAACGTTTTGAAATCCCTCATCTGACTGGTAAGACTGTAGGTAAGACTTTGCTTTGTCCAGTTGTTCCATTGCTCCAGATATATCAAGGTCAACACCTTGGAGTCTCTTGCTTACAACATTTATTTCAAACAATGTGTCATGCCACAACACTAAGCCACACAGAAATTTGAAGATAGGTATGTTTCTGGTGATTCCATTTCCCTCTGCCACTGTTCTCCCACGAACAGTTCCTGTCATAGATTATCCTCATCTATCTTCCCAATTTGGTGTTTGATAGGCTTTATCACCTCCACTCGACTTTCCCATTGTGTAGCACTCAGTGGTTTCAGTGTCAGAGAGGATGTTCCCAGATGTTTCAAAATTTGCCATCAATGAGTTGATGCTGAGAAAAATACATAGATGCTTTGAATTACATTTAAAAAATCAGCAGCCTCACTAGAAGCTGATGCTGCATCACTTACCACCAAATTCAATGAATGAAAACTGCATGGGACAAAAAAAGCTAGAGGGTTTAACTCTTGGATCCGTGTCTGCACTCCTCTGTTCTTTCCTCTCATGTTGGCACCATTATCATAGCCTTGACCTCTCATGTCAGCTATCGCAATTCCCGTATCTTCCAGCTTTTTAAGAAGCACATTTGTCATACCAGCTCCTGTAGTATCTCAATGTCAATAAATTCTAGAAAATGCTCTCTGACAGTTACCCCTGCAGGGACATTTTCACTAGGTTCTGTTATTGTTACAAAATACACCATTGAAGTCATTTGTTCCATATGGCTGATGTCAGGTGTGCAGTCCAGAATAACAGAGTAATATCTTGCTGACTTCAGATCTGCCACAATCTTCTGTTTGACTTTTGTTGCCAGTAACTGTATGATCTCATTTTGAATTGTTTTTCCAAGGTAATGGTGTGTGTACATTTCTTGGGTGGTGATGCTTAGATGCTTCTGTAGTACAGCATCAAACTCAGCCATCAGCTCCACAATTTTAAGGAAGTTTCCATTGTTTGGCACATACAGCTGATCTGAAGTACCACACAGTGCTAGGTTTTGGGTAGCAAGCATTCTCACAATGGCAATGTGCCTTTTCAGAACATTTTGCCAGTAAAGAGACTCTGATGCAATCTTCTCTTGATGCTGATCATCTATGGTGGCCTTTAACCTTAGTCTCCTCTCAAGCTCTTTCCACCTATGGAATGCTCTCTGGTGATTTGCTGCCTTCTCATGGCATGCCAGATTTTTCCAGTCCTTTGTTCCTGTAGAACCCAATGTGGCTGGAACATTAGACTGGAAGAGTTTGCAACAAAAGCAGTATGCAGCATTCTGGGTTTTTGAGTACATAAGCCATGGCCTCTCCACTTTGTCACCATTGGGGATTTCATGCCAGTAATGTGCTGGATGGAAATTTCTATTTTCATTGTCTTTGGGGAACATGACGTTTTTCACTTGCTGTGGCCCATGCAGTACAAGGAAGTCCCTCTGGCTACTGCTCAAGTAGGTCCATAGTCTAGACTTAAGGAACTAAACTCAGCAGCAGCTGTTTCTTATGCCTCCACCACCCTCTTCTCTGATCTACACTTTTCTTCAGGAATGTGCATGGTTACATCCATTTGAGATGGAGATATGGATGCTGCAGTAGCTGCCAGGTCACCTGCACTCTGATTAACTGGAAGATCAGGCATCTCCTCACCACTCACATCCTCACTGGGGCCAGAAGGCTCACCGTGAACATTTGTGTCTATGTATCTCAGCAGAGCTCCTTCCTGCTTAGATAGAAAAGCTTCCTTTGCTTTCTTTCTTTTTCTGAATGCTGCCCCAGAGGGGTGTTTTCTTCTTTCACTCCTGACTGCGGTTCTGTGCCAGCTATAGTGGCTCACAACACTTAATTGAAGGGGACAAATAAGCAGGCTGGTAGCTGGGCCTCAGTGAGGGAAGATATCAACGTCTTAAGGGCCTAACTGGCTCCTGCTACTTCAGTTGACTGCCTGTTCTCCTCAAGTGGGTTCAAGGAAGCAGCAGGAAACAGGAAGCTCCCTGAGAAGCTGTTGTTAATCAGTCCAGGCTCCTGGGGATGCTAGAGAGGTACATTAGAGGCTCCTCCTCCTCTCTCTCCTTGCAGCTCCTGCTGCTTTCTGTTATTCCCTCTCACCTTTTCTCCTGCCTGCCTGTTATGTCTCTTGTGCCCTCCTTCCTCCAGCACAGCACTCCACCATCTCTGTGCAACTAGAGCAGAGAGAACACATATGCACCAGCAGCAGACACAATTTTCTAAATTCTGGGTCCTAATGGTGCCCTCCCCCCTCACAGTCTGGCACCTGAAGTGGCCGCCTCAGTTCGCCTCATGGTAATGCAACAGGTGACAATATCATACATGTTATATGTCACTGCTGTATATACATTCAAGATGCATCACACTTAAACAGTTAAGGGGATTGTGCAGGGTAAAGCGTCCTTTGTCTGGACAGCCAAAGCTTTTCTGAGGTTCCTATGCAAAGCATCTGCACAGAAGGATGTTTGTTGCCTAAGATCACTTTTTGGTCCTAGTGACCTGCTTTTGGGTTAGGGGTATTCCCTTGGTGAAAAGCACAGTGGTTGAGGGAGGAACATATAATAATATGTTTAAACTATGAGAGTCTGGAGGCCAAAGACTGCTGTGTCTTGGTGATAAGGTAGCAATGTCCTACTTGAGATTTCTGCAAAAGGGTGTTGCCTGTTTGCAGTTTGTGACCATGTTTGTTCGAGGAATCAAGAGTGGTGTACATTTTATAAATAAACCAATTGCCTCAAGAAAATACCCCAACTCTGCGTCACCAATTTTTCCTTGAATGGTCAACTGCCAAGTTTCCTGCAAGGTCTCAACAGCTGCTACTGCTCAGCAAGGGGCAGCAATATATTCCTGATGTACCTACAAAATATCAAACCCAAGGATCATTACACATTACACCATGGCAGCAACATGCTAAGTGCTTTACAGAGAAGTACAAAGAAAAGCAAATAACTCCTGAGCAAAGTTCCTGGACAAAAAGAACTTACAATCTAATAGCCCAATCCCTCTCCCATTGAAGTCAATGCAAGTGTTACCCCTTAACTTCAGTGGGAGCAAGATGTGGTCTTTAACTACTATATATTGCAATGGGAGTTGAGAGCAGCTCAGCAGCTTCCAGGAAGTAACTGGCACTTCAAGGAACCTTGGTAGCTGTACAGCCCCCATCGCTCAGAACTGCAGATGACCTCAAAAGGGCAAGTAAGTGTGGGCCAATAAACATGTCTGTCTTAGCTTTATTTAATGTTTTTCTGTGAAGTTTTAGGGTATGCAGTGACACCCTTCCCTGGAAATAGAGCACAAAGCTGGTATCCAACCTCTACTGCAGTCTACTTCCCCACCCCCATTCCTGGGCTGGGCAGAACAGTGCTTATTATTTTTAACCAAACTGCATTCCATACCTGGGTTATTTTCATACTAGGTGTCCCAAATACATCATAAATTGACTTTATTTATAAGATCTGAGGAAAATGATGTAAGTTACTAAAGTTAAGTATTTTCTGTGATGAATCAAATCCTTGAGCTACGGTATAGCGCTTTCTGGGTTTTCTGACTCATTCCTTGACAGAGATGTTACTTGCTGAATAGCCAGCAATAATACTTATGTGTGCATGGCTTGGATACAGTATAATGGATTTACAACTTTGTGGCTGGGCTTTTTAAAGGAGGCTAAGCATGTTATGCACCCATCTCCTGTTAGCTTTTAATAGATGATGGGCACCTAGTTTCCTTAGGTTCTTCTGAAAACAACACCATGCAAGTTTTGGGGGTAAAGGTCATAAAGAGACACCATCTAGCAGTATAATTTCAGATAAAGTGTGCTGGATTTTTGTGGGAGAAGGAATAAACACTGCAGGCTGGTCTGTTTGATTTTCCTGTTTTATTTCCTTTGCCAAGTAAATTCAATTAGACAATTGATTTTTGCATAACCTACAACTTCATTATAAAGGTCTGAGACGAGGTAGCAAACCAACAAAATTATGAGTCACTATAAACCCCTATTACAGATATTCATTGTTCTGCCACTAAACAGACCATAATACATTTGCACTGCATAGAATATTACCAGTAAATTAGGGCCATGTGAAACTGCCTGGTCATTCGTCAGCTCTGAGTAGCTAAATGAAGAGGCAGAGATCCAAATTCCACCCTTATTTACTATGATGGGATAATGGTAAGGAATCACAGGAAAAGTCACTTTCTTCTGTTCTCATGCTGAACAAGAATAAGGAGAACAGGAGCTAAGAGAGAGGGGGATAAGAAACTATGGGGTTGTATAGCAGAGGCATGAGTCAGGAGAGAGCATAAGAACGGCCATACTGGGTCAGAACAAAGGTCTATCTAGCTCAGTATCCTTTCTTCCAACAATGGCCAATGCCAGGTGCCCCAGAGGGAATGAACAGAACAGGTAATCATCAAGTGTTCCAACCCCTCTCGCCCATTCCCAGCTTCTGGCAAACAGAGGCTAGGGACACCATCCCTGCCCATCCTGACTAATAATCATTGATGGACCTATCCTCCATGAATTTATCTAGTTCTTTTTTGAACCCTGTTACCTTGCCAGAGGATGATATGAAGGCCAAGGAGTTCCACATGTTGACTGCATTGTGTGAAGAAATACTTGTGTTTGTTTTAAATCTGCTGCCTATTAATTTCATATTGGTGACCCCTAGTTCTTGTGTTATGAGAAGGAATAAATAACACTTCCTTATTTACTTTCTCCACATTCTCCACACCAGTCATGACTTTATAGAGCTCTATCATATCCCCCCTTAGTCATTTCTTTTCTAAGCTGAAATGTCCCAGTCTTATTAATCTCGCCGTTCCATACCCCTAATCATTTTTGTTGCCCTTTTCTGAAGCTTTTCCAATTCCAATATATCTTTTTGAGATGGGGTGAGAGCAGGGTGAAATTTTTCAGATGAACAGTTTATTTGCCAAAAAAATGCAGATTTGGCCAAAGGAATTTTAGGGGGAGGGAGTTCTCCCTCACAGTCTTTATCCCAGTGTTTAGGGCACGGTCCTGATATATGGGAGACGCCGTTTCAAACCTTTGCTCTGGAGCAGCAACTGGAACAATTAGCTTCCCCTGCATCCCAGGAGAGTGCCCTACCACCCGCTGATGGGCTATTCTGGGGTGGGTCTCTCGCTCCCTCCTCTTGAAGCTGTCTCACTTTGTATAAAAATACATGAATAGCCATTGGGCCAGACAGAGAGCAGTAGAGAGAATGACTGACTATATCTCAGTGGTTGGCGCACTCTCCTGGGAAGGCAGAGACCTGGGTTCCAGTCCCTGCTCTACAGCAGGAATTCAAACTTGGGTCTCCCACATTCTAAGACAAGGCCCTGACCACTGGACTAAGGGAGAAACCCTGCTGCCTCAGCTGTGAATTGAGACCTTCATTACCTTTTATTTTTTTTAAATGACTGGAAACAAAATGTTTCATTTGACCCAAAAGGAAATGTTTCCTACTTTTTCAATTCACCAAAAATTTAAAAAAAAAAAAAAATTGTTTCAGTTTGACCCAAACCAACCCCTACCCTCTCACCTCCAAGAACTGCCAGCAAACCAAAAATTCAGTGATCGGCACAGTGCTAAGGGCAGGGGCAGAGGGTAGGCAGAAGACAGAGGGTTGAATACGGATGAGAGGACAGGAAGAAGCAGAGGTGGGAACGAGGGCAATAGCCGGTGGGGGAAGGGGGGAGAGAGAGAGGGCAGGAGCCATGGAATGGGGGAGGCTGGGGAAGGGCATGGTCAGGAGCTAGGGAGGGGACATAGAATTGAAGGAGACAGTGTGGGGTGGGGCAGGGCAGGAGTTGGGCAAGGGGGGAATACAATCAGAAGGGTCTAACTATTAGATCACACTCCCCTACAAAACCTGCAATTGAACTCTTTATTCCTGAATCTCAGCACTGACCTAGTATGCATCTCTATCCCTCTCAAGTGGCAGGTTTGCATACACAATAACAGCCTTCTACTGCTAGCAATTCAGTAGAACCTCGGAGTTATGAACAGCTTGGGAACGCAGGTTCTTTGTAATTGTGACATGTTCACAACTCTGAACAAAACATTATGTTTGTTCTTTCAAAAGTTTACAGGTGAACATTGACTTAATAGAGCTTTGAAACTTTACTATGAAGAAGAAAAATGCTGCTTGCCCTTTATTTTTTTAGTATATTACATTTAACACAGTACTGTACTATATTTGCTTTTTTTTCTTTTGCCTCTGCGTCTCCCTGATTGTGTACTTCCGGTTCTAAATGAGGTGTGTGGTTGACTGGTCAGTTCACAACTCTGGTGTTCATAACTCTGAGGTTCTATTGTACTCCATCAACTCAATTGGTAGAGGATCCTAGCCATGCTGATGACTGAAATGAAGGGTCAAAATGGTTCCACATGATGAAATTGTTTTTTTCTAGTGTTTAAGGTTTCTTTTTAAACTTATGAAATTACATAATAAAACCTACAAAAAAAAATAATTTGGAACAGTCAAGCACTCAAAAGTTAGGAAATGCCAGAGTTAAGGTTGGTTGTGTATTGCACAGGATAGATAATGCTCTGGGAATGAATTGTGAAGGAGACACCTGCATTGTTTATTGCAGAAGTTGGAAGGTGTGTGGTGAATGAGGCAGGGAACTGCAAGAAGAGAAAGAATTGATCATGTGGCTAAGGCAGTTGAACGCTACTCTGGAGAATTTGCTTATACCCCTGCCTCTGCACAAAATTCCTGTGTGATGCTAGGCAAGTCATGTAAACTAACATTTTCACAGTTGGCCACTGTGTGTGCCTTGTTTTCTGGGTACTCAACTTGAGATGTCTGGGATCTGACTTGCAGAAATGCTGAGAACTCTCAGCTGCAGCTGAGGTCAATGGGAGCTGTGCTCGCAATATAAAGTGTTATTAAATGCTGAATACTCTGAGTGCTAAATATGATCTTTTCAAAGTTAGTGGACACTTTTGACTTTAATCTCTGTGCCTCAATACTTGTTTACACAAAGAAATTATTTTTATTCCAGAAAAGTGTGTCCACACAAGGAGTTATTTTAATCAATTCCCCCACATAGACAAATCCTTAGCTCACCAACAGTAAAATGGGGATCGACCCTATAACTGCACCTCACAGGGGCATTGTGAAGAGAAATGTATTAACATTTGTAAAGTGCTAGAATTAGAGCACAATAAAAAAGTTGATTAGGATAGTGTACAGTAAAGAATGCATGAGGCCATACATCAAATGATAGAGAAATATTGAAAAGCTATCCATTAATTAAGCATTATCCAGTCTGTGCACTGAATGAGGCAGGTTTCAGAGTAACAGCCGTGTTAGTCTGTATCCGCAAAAAGAAGAACAGGAGTACTTGTGGCACCTTAGAGACTAACAAATTTATTAGAGCATAAGCTTTCGTGGACTACAGCCCACTTCTTCGGATGCATCCGAAGAAGTGGGCTGTAGTCCACGAAAGCTTATGCTCTAATAAATTTGTTAGTCTCTAAGGTGCCACAAGTACTCCTGTTCTTCTTTTTGAATGAGGCAGGGATCCTGTGGGGGGAAAAATAGTCTTTACTTACATAATCGCTTCCTATCTTAATACATCTACTCAAGGGAGGTTGAATTAAGGTCACATAGGAAATCCCTGAATTAAGGTTGCCCAACTTTTGAGTCCTTCACTTTGCAACCTTAGAATTCTTAGAATGTAGTATTTTTGTAAGTTATACTTTGAAAGGATTGTAATTGGAAAACAAAGTGCTCAGTTCCACAACTGTTCAGTGCATTGAACTCCTGTTGAATTTAATCATAGTTTGCAGACAAACAGGCTACAGAATCAAGCCTTTAGCAAGCTGAGTGGTTTTTGAGCTGGTTGGTGATTGTTAACTGGTGGGCTTTAGCTGGAATCTCTGTGTATTGTTAGCAATCTGAAATTGGTACCCATGAAGGTCTACCAGTTATTCCCATTCCCATTTGCTTGTAATAGCTTCATAATCTTCCAAGGCAAATATACTTTACCTGTGTGTACATACAGTTACAGCTATACCCTATTTTAGGTTGAAAAATATATAGAGAATCAGATATTTCATACTGAATCTCATAAGAGGGAATAGGAAAAAATGGGTTTATATATATATACACACACATTATTTTATTACAAATCTAAGTGACTGGATACTTCAGTCATTAAACTTTTTTTCCTGGGCTTTAAATTTTGTGCAGTGATTAGATACCATGGTGACAAACACTATGTGAAAAATCTTAGATAAGACAAATTTGTTTTCTCAAGGTCACACTTTCAGGGAATGCCGTGCGTGTGTGTGTGCGTTTTAAACAGGTCTACCAGCATTACATATAAAGCTCCATTTTGCAAACCCTCACTCATGTATGAATAAGAATTTGAGGGATTTGGACTAAATTTGCATGCTACAGAACACTCCTTACTTTTAAAGGTTAGTGCTCCAACATAGATTTTTTTCCTCCCCTTTTTCTTCTTCAGTTTGTTGGCAGTCCTGAGCCAAACATTTTTTGGGTTGAGCAGAAAAAAAAAGGTTTTATTTTTATTTTTTTGGTAAATTGAAAAGTTGGAAAAAATTCATTTCAGGTTAAACTAAAAGTTTTATTCAGCTTTTAAGTGTTAACAGATTCTTTTTAATATAATGAAAGAAAAAATAGAAATGGTTCATTTTGAAAATGTCAAAATTAAATGTTTCATATTTTTGAATTTTAAAAAAAGTTTTCCAGGCCAAAAACGGTTTGGCAAAATTGACATGAATTTGCTCAGTGTTTTGGTTGACTTGAATTTGCATTTTTTGCTGTAAAGTTTTTTTGGTCAAAAAATTTCACTCAGCTCTGATGGGTGTAATAGTTTTCCAATCTCAAAGTAAATTTAGTGTAAGTGAAAGAAAAATAAAATTGGCTTGAACAAGGCACAGTGTGAGCAGGTATTATTCAAACTTCCTTACTCATCTCTGCCAATGTATCTCAGGTCTGATCCTACACTCCTGATGTTCTGATTCTGGGCATTTTCTGAACAAAGTCTGCCAACTGTGGTGGTTCTGTGATACTGACAAATCAAATTCTGCTGTAACTCCGTTCACTTCGGTGAAATTACACCAATGGTGAATATGGGTGTCTATACACAGAAACCAAGGACAAACTATCAACTTCATTTTTTAGCATTTTAATCTGGGGCCAAATTCACTGCTGACATAAGCAGGTAAATTCCACTGACTTCCAAAGACCATCAGTACTGGAAAAGAAAGTCCTTTCTCTATCCATACAGTAAGAATGCAATGGGCAGTAAATGTTTAAACTTCCCCACACTAGCTCAGTGCAGACCTGATAGAACCACCATGGCTGATTCAGTCTTTAGCCTCTTTCCTGAGACTGCTCTGCCAACTCTGGTGGTATGTGAGATTGACTCCTGTACGCTACAGGAAAGCAGATGAAATAAAAAACAAAGAAACCACCATCTTTATCTGAACCATCAAGAAGTGCATGTCCCACCATGTAAATGCACAATCATATTGTTGTCTTATCCTGCCCTCCTCCTCTGTTAGTGATGTTTGTCATATCATGACAAATTGTTTAAAGGTCTTCAGCAGAGACTTTGTTTGTTTTGGTGTCTAGTACAGTTTGGTATTATTATTATAAATAAAAATAAATAAAACAATAGGAACGGAACTGATTTCATGTAAGTCATTTCATATAAGCCACTCCACAAGTAACTTTCATTTTCCAAACACAGAACAAAATATTATTTACAAACAGAACAAAAAGATGGCCCATGTCACAAAGAGTTTACAATCTCATCTATATTATGTTTCCTTTCACTAGTAAATATTTAATGCATGAAATCACTTAAATTAACAGAATGCACTTCTTTGATTTCTGAAGCAACATATTTCAAGTAATTTGTTGAAGGTTTCCACTGCATTGCATTGTGAATTTCTCATTAAAAATACCCCTCTCTGTTAGTATAAACTTTATAAATCATTTACATTTAAAGTACTCTTAAATTGCTTTCTTTTATGTTCGCCTGTAAATTAACATTGAAAGATATAATGGTTATAAAAATGTTACACTCTTTAATTAATCTAACAAAAAATAAAATCAGTAAAGCCCTGTGATAAATGAAAGTGGGGGGGGGCACTCCCTTTTAAGGACACTCAGCCAGCCAGTAGCTATAAAATCCCTCTTAGTAGCTGTTCTCAAATTGCTCTACCTGTAAAGGGTTAAAAAGTCTCACGGCTATGCATAGGTAGAAGGAAGTGAGTGGGCACCTGGCCAAAAGAGCCAATGGGAAGGCTAGAACTTTTAAAAATTAAAACAAGACTCCCCTTTTGTCTGTCTGTTGTTGTTCTCAGGGAGAGGCAGACAGGGAGCAATTATGCTGTGAGAAGCTTGGGCCAGGTATAAAAAAATATCAGTACCATACCTAGAACTACTCATCGAAAACTCCAGATATGTAAGTAGATCAGGAAATGTCTAGGAAGACATGATTAGGTTTATCCCTTTTATTTCTTTATGGCTTGTGGATTCCTCTGTGCTAATCCCAGGTGCTTTTGTTTTGCTTGTAACCTTTAAGCTGGACCTCAAGAGAGCTATTCTTGATGCTTAATCCTTGTATTTGTTTTTTTAATCTAGCAAACACCTAAATCCCAGATGTATTTTCTTCTTTTTTTATTAATAAAATTTACCTTTTTTAAGACCAAAATTGGATTTTTGTGTCCTAAGAGGTTGTGCACATGTTTAATTAGCTGGTGGCAACAGCTAATTTCCTTTGTTTTCTTCTCAGCTCTTCCCCCTAGGGTGTGTGTATGAAAGGGCTTGAGGGTACCCCACAGGAAGGAATTGCCAAGTGCGCCTTCCTGGATGGTGGCAGCATCTACAAATCCAAGGTCAGAGAAAAGCAGTAACCTTGGGAGTTTAATACAAGCCTGAAGTGGCAAGTATTAAGTTTTAGAATCCTTGCGGGCCCCACCTTCTGCACTTCAAGTGCCAGAGTGGTCTTCCATGACAAGCCCTCTCTCCCACAGATATACAATATAGTTGGAGTAATTTTTATCTAAAATTTTAAAATCTAAATATATTGTAAGTGCCTTAACAATAGAGTGCAATATATATTTATTAACAACTAATGTCTGTTTCCACATGACTTAGCTTTGCCTTCCAGTGGGGTAACGTGCAATCAAATGTTTGAAAAATTTTACAATATTTTGTAGCCTTGATCTGGCCGTTTTTAGTCAGGCAAAATTCCCACTGACTTCATTTAGGAGTTTGGCCTGAGTGAAGACTGGATTGGGCCCGTTATCTAGCAACCAGGGTGTGGGATAATTCATGATACTTCATTTAAATAATTTTATAATTTGAGATCCCATTTTAAGCATTATGGGTAAAATTTTCAGAAGCACCTACACCCCATTTACAAACATAGTCTACGTACAAGGGGTGCAGAAGTCAAAAGCAATGGCTCATACATGTCTCATACGTCACCCCAAATTGAGGCCAGATCATGAAACACTTCCTCACGTTGGCCATCAGTTATTCCTATTTGAGTGAACATTGTCGTCAGTAATATCTGAGGGACTAGTTGTGTGAATATCTGCTGGCCAATGAGAATAAGGGTGTTGTGATCTGGGCGAGCATAATTACATAGTTTATTTAAACACAGGCTTTTTTGTGCACTTTCAATTGTTTTTGGGTTTTCAGGACCAGTCTTACTCTATGATTAGTCCCATTGAAGTCACAGATATTAAGATGTAAGAACAAAAGGATCAGAATCTGGTGCTATAGCAGTAGTAGTATTTACTCGGTGCAGAAATACTGTTTATACTATGAATTCACAGATAAAATGAGCCTTATCAAGTAACTGCTGCAGCATGAGTGTAACCTGGATAATAGCGTAAGTCAGGCACTCACAAAGAAAGGTGTTCAGGACTGTTTTATAGACAGACTCAGCAGATATTGTCTGTTCTGCAACAGGTCCAGTCTACTGATTCTCTCTGCTATCAGTGCTTGGGTTTTGAGGCAGCTCCCTAACAGACCATAATATTTCCTGTTATTTATAGGAAAATGTTGCCACATATATTTTTAGTTGTGCCTGAAAGCATATGCATTTCCTACTAAAAGTAGTACAGTGTAAGAGAAAATCTGCATGGATTGATGGGAAAATCATCAAACCAATGTAGAAGCAACCCTTAGCAGTATGCTCATTATATACCTATTATACACACACTGCTATTTCTTTTAATTCTAACACAATCAATAGTGAATAAGCTAATTTAAGTTACATGGCCTGTGTTTCATAACTGTTTCTCATATTTGATTAGCTTGAAAAAAGTAAATGATTAGACCATTAAATCCAGTCTAGTATTTCTCCTGCCCTCAATGTTGGTTGCATTTTGACTAAAGAACTTATCTGATGACATGCTACACATAAAGATTTATTGTTCCCCTTGAGTAGTACCCTCGTCATTACATTGGGGAGGGGGGGGGGTAGAGAAGGAGGTGGGATCAGTGAGCCCAGCTAGGAAGTCCAAAGTCGCCCTAAGGGTTAGTTTTGACTGGGATTTAAAGGTCTGTTAGTTGAAGGTGTTAGTTAGTACATTTTCCAGCATGTTGTACAACTCTAGGCTTTGACTTGACCAGCTAGCACATGTTAAACGCATACTTTGTGTTGTCTATACTAGACTGTCAGAATGGGTTATTTAGCACATTAGCTAACAATTTCTTATAATGCACCTTTTATTCCTAGCCAAGAAAAATCCTAAAACATTTGTTTCCTGAGTAAACAAAGTGCTACTGCCAGGAGAGGCAGTCCTTGCCTCCCTTCAGGCTCTCCCTCCTCCCCTCCCTTTCCTCCCAACCACCAGAGACAGATCCTCGGAGGAGACAAGGGGGCACTTGGGCTACCTGAATCCTCCCCCCACCTACTGATTTTTGGTCCCAGTTCCCAGCGCCTGGACAGAGAACAGGGTTAGCTGTTCATACTCCAGATGCCAATGAATTCTGGGGCAACAGCCTCACAAAACCCTACATCCAGCACCTGGGCCCAACTTCTCAAAGGTAGGTAGGTGCTTAACTCCCAGTACCTTTGGGGATTCGGGGCCTGACTTGCTCCTTTTTTCCCTTCCAGGCTGCCAAGTACCACTAAAGCACCCACATGGAGCTGGGACCGGCTTTTGTTGGCGGGTGAGGAGAAGCCACATTTATTTTAGAGGTAAGATTGCTGGGGGGGGGGGGGGGGGGCGTGCATAGGTGTTGGAACTAGGGGTGCAGCAGCACCCAGTGGCTTGAAGTGGTTTCCTTTATATCCAGGGTTTACAGTGTGGTTCAGTGGCTATCTGCACCCCCCAGTACACAAATTGTTCCAGCCTCTGGGGGGAGTGACAAGCTCTGCCGGGGTCAGCCGCTGGAGCTGAGTTTTTGCAGCCTGGGGCATGACTGACCCTAGTTTCTAGGGTGTAGCAGACCCCGCTACACAGCATCGCAGGTGGCCCCAGTGGGGGGCTTGGTTCAGTCCCAAACCCAACGGACTCCAGCTGTTACGCAGCGCCCGCCCCTGCCCTTGCAGTAGCCGGTGCTCCTGCATCCCCGCAGCCCCCACAACCCGTGACCCGGAGCGAGCTGGGGCGGAGCCGCCCCCTCCCCACGCGCGGGTGGCCGCCGGAGCTGGGCTGGCTGCAGGCACGCTGCCCAGAGGCACCCGCGTCCCTGTGCCGACACCGGCAGCTCGGCGCTGCCCGCCCGCCCTGCCGGGCTCTGCCAGGTGAGCAGCTCTCCCGCCCCGCCCCGCCCTGCTCCGGCTCGCCCCGAGTCCCCGCCGCCAGCCGAGCGGACGGAGTCCGGAGATGCGGGCGCTGGGCGGCGGCGCCAAACTTTGAGCGATCCCGGTCGGAGCGCAGCGGGCTCGGCTCCCCGCCAGAGCGGCGCATCGCTCCCGGGGCACGGCTCGACGGAGGGAGGCGCCGCTCGCAGCTGGCTCGGTAAGTCTGGAGGGGGCCGGGGACAGAGCCGCGCTAGGGCTACAGTTGGTAGGAGATTCCTGCCCGGAGCCTTCCTGCCCGTCATCGCCTCCCCCCATTGAGCCTTTTGTTCTCCGCTCGCTCCGCATTTGGCCGTGGTAGGGCGGATTCTCCCCCTTCCTTCCCTCTTCGGGCACGGAGCTGCAGCGACCAAGGCGACCTGTTATTGAGCTCAGGTTTCCCAAGCCAGCAGTAGAGGCTGGCAAAGGAGCAAGGAGGCTTTTTCTTTACACTGGCTACTCCTCAGCCGTTGTAATCCTCAGCACCCATCGCCAGTCGGGGTAACCAGCCCTTGCCCTCTGGATCGCTGCTCGCCTCAACAAAGCCTTTAACTTCAGATGCTGGGTGACTGAAAATAGGCAGGCGAAAGTGACAAACTCAGAGCCTGTCTTTTAATGTCACCTCACCAAATGTAGAAAGAGACACACTTACGGAAGCCTTGGCTGCTAATCTTTAATTTTCCATAGGCACAATCTTACATACACAGTGCTCTGACTTTAGTACAGATTTTTAGATCCTGTTAATCAGGAGGAGCAAGGTGGTCATGAATTAGTAAGGGGGCAGCATCCCTAGAAAAGTGCACAGAGGATTTTTAATTAAGATTAGGGAATGTGGTGCATGTATTAAACATTTTTTTACATCCAAGTTCACCTCAGCCAAATTCCAAGTGCTTTACAAATGCAGGAATATTAATAATAGATTAGATTGTTTATAAATGTAATGTATTATTCCCTTTTGATTCTCCTTTTCTCATGACTTCTCTGTAAATCCTCTACATTCCATCATTCATATAAAGTTACGTACAGAGCTCTAAAGGAACTGAGTGATTAGATATTTTAAAAATTATTTATCACAACACACAATGCTGTGTAATAGATACAGTTTGCCAATCAACACACTATCACAACTGAAGAATAGATGGGACACAGTAGATAGTATAGATCAGAGAGACGTGTAGTTTCTATAGTACTGTGGGAGAGCTTGATTCGTCACCAACTGTGCAAGTTAATATTGTAGAACTTGTCCAGTTTATCTCATTTGTTAACCGAACATTATTTCTTCTCTGCTGGAGTTTCAAACCTCCTCTTCCAACTGTGCTGTGTTAACAAGAAATACTACCTTCAAAAGGAGCAAACTCCACACAGTACAGGAACAAAGAAAAAAAGTGGCAGGATGAAAGCTAATTGCTTTTTTACTTAAAAGAAGGTGAAAGGAGGCAGGAGACGGGAAGGGAATAGAGAAAAAAATAGTGAGAAATATTTTGAGCAAAGGAAGGATAAATGATTTGATAGTGTATGTTTTCCTCCAAGGTCTAGCCAATGTCTCACAATGCAAAGGGTTGGAACCCTGCGACCCCATCAAACGGTAATTCTCCTGCTGTTATTTGTAAACATGATCTACTCTATTCTCCAATGCATAATTCTGAGATCTTTGGGAGTCTAGCAGTATTGGACTCTTATCAAATCTCCACTGTAATAACAGATACAGGTAGTTATCAGGACACAGAGAGAAGGAAAAGGCAGTTCCGAGGTTTTGCGTAGCATTATCTTTGTAGATTATAAAAACATCACCTGTATTTTTCAACAATATTGACAAAAAATATGGTAATTAGGGACCTAGCCCTGCCACCCTTGTTCAGGAAGTAGGGTCTCTGAAGTCTTGGGACTGATCATGTAAATAAGAGTTGCAGGATGAAGCCCAATGAGCTGCTGTCTGAATAATGCCATGTAGATCAGGCCTAAACCTCCTTTTGTTGCACCGTATGTAGAGGATAACACAATTCTTACTGGCTTAGCCTGAAGGAAGTTACTTTTCAGCTCATGTAGTCAAACTGTTGCTTTTAATCCACAAGATCCTTCATTCAAATTTTGCTTGTGATATTGTATGGGATGCACCCATAGCACAGAAGGCCTAGTCGCCTGCTGGGGGACAACACTAGTTGTAGAAGCCTGATATAGTGTCCAGACCCCAATAACCAGAAACAACTGCAAATGTAAAGACAATCCAACTAGTGTAGGAAATCCCATCAAAGACATTCAGTTATATGTTAAAACACTTTCCCCCTGTAAATTAAAAAAAAAAATGTCTACAGTAAACCTTATGTAAATAAAAGCAATATTAAATCTCAGACATTAATAGCAAGATTATGTCTTTAGGCAGAGACCGGACTGAGGGGTAGGGCATAATTTGCACCATCCCAGGAGTGAAGGAGTAACCCCAGGAGGCATTGTTTCTCAGAGACATCCCCTATGAAGCACAGTTCCTTCTCTGCTTTCCCCAATTCTGAAAAGGTAGGGGGTGGGAGTGGGAGGAAGAATTAATAATTTGCAGTTGGCCTCTACCAGCAGCAAATTCTGACACCCCCACACTGGTTCACTTGTGCTGTCCAGTGCATTGCAGAGTAGAGCCAAGGCTCTGCTTATTCCTCATCCAACACTACCTACCTACTCCAGGACGAGGAGTAAGCAGGTGCACAGTGCCCACTTGCTCTTTCATCGATCTGGTCAGCTCACAGAATTAGCTTTACAGCCCTTACTTGTCCTTACTCACTTTGCACAGTATTATAGTGCAAGTTACAAATTAACCCTAAAATGCTTTAAATACAGAGCACCAACATTAAAATGCTTTAAATACAGAGCACTCAGTTATATCCATGCAAGCTTGTCGAAATCATAAGGTTGCATTGGTGTAGCTGAGTAGAATTTGGCTCAGTATGTGCAAGAAAGACAACAATATGATTTTGATATCAGTGCCAAAAGTCCCATTATCCTCAAAGGGAGGAGGATGTGACCTGCTGTTCTCTTTCACTGTAGTCAGAAACTTGGTTGGCAACTTCCGCTGAGAAAAATGGTGGTATTCTTCCACAATAAAAGAAACATTACATACTTTTTATTTCTTGGGTTAAATTAGAAGTTAATGGGTTACATAGACAATCCAGAACATTAGTAATATTTTTCAGCTATTCTGCTTCTTATTGTGGTGTGCAGTTGAAGTGGTGTTTGTAGCTGCCTTGTGATACTGGCTTTCTTAAAGAAAAATGTCAGGAATTGGCCCTAAAGGTTTAGAGCAGCAAGTTTGTATTTACTAGCTAAGAATATATGAATAAAAACTTGAATATTGAAAATACTTTGAGGAAAGTTTGGAAGATCATTGTGTTTACTTAGGGCTGTATTGATCCACAGATATACAGATCCACTTGTAGAATTCCCATTGGTATCAATGGCAGTTTTGTGCAAAAATCAATAGTGGTTTGGGGTATTAGTTTGTGACAAAGGATGTGTTGCTCAGCAGGATCCAAATCCTTCCTTTGCCCAAGTAAATAGACTCCACTGTCTTCAAACTGCATTTGAGCTGCATCTCAAATTTTCAGCAGGAACATAAGAATGGCCATACTGGGTCAGACCAAAGGTCCATCAAGCCCAGTATCTGTCCTCTGAGAGTTGCCAATGGTAGGTGCCCCAAAGGGAATGAACAGACAGGTTATCATCAAGTGATCCATGCCCTGTCACCCAAACCCAGCTTCTGGCAAACAGTTATGTCTGAATAAAGATTAAAAGATTGGGCTTCAAATGAATGAGTGAGAAAGTGTGGACGTACCAAGTACTATCTTGGCACAGATCATTGGTCCATCTTCTGAAGTCCAATATCTCACCTCTGGTAGTTGCCAATGCCCCCAGCTTCAGAGGAAGGAAATACTGTAACTTTGGGGAAACTTCTTGCTGAACCCAGCTGGTGGCATTTATGCCCCACAGCCTAACCAAATATCTCTTTTGGTCTTAATTTAGTTATTATAACTTCAGCTGATACTGTCACTCATCTGAAAGTCTAATCTTCTTTTGAAACCAGACTTTATTAACTAAAATAAATCCTACTGCTAATTCTACTTAGTTTGTTCTAATTTAACTTTAATTTTTTGTATGTTTCAGATGAAGTCTGCATACACAATCTTTGGTTTACTCCAATTTGCTGTGTGTTTTTGCTGTGTTTCAGAGACAGCTCCACTGTTTATTTTGGAGTAGTCCAGATAGCTGCAACCATGGGCCCTATAGGAGTACTGGGTGAAGAGAACCGCACAAATGAAGTGAAAATGGAGCTGTACACCAGGCTATACTTTCCAGGCCTCACCACACCACTCAGTGAGCTGGCATCTGACCCCAAACCAGAACTGAAAGACAGTACCAACCTGGTCGAGGTGCAGATAGTCCTCATCATTGCCTATTGCTTCATCATCCTGCTGGGTGTGATGGGCAATTCCCTGGTGATCCATGTGGTCATTAAGTTCAAGAGCATGCGCACTGTGACTAACTTTTTCATTGCCAATCTGGCTGTAGCTGATCTGCTGGTGAATACCCTGTGCCTGCCCTTCACCTTAGTTTACACACTGTTGGGAGAATGGAAGCTGGGCCCAGTGCTGTGCCACCTGGTGCCTTATGCCCAGGGCCTTGCAGTGCACGTGTCTACTGTCACCTTGACTGTGATTGCCTTGGACCGGCACCGCTGCATTGTCTATCACTTGGAGAGCAAAATCTCCAAGCGAATAAGCTTCCTGATCATTGGAGTGGCCTGGGCTGTCAGTGCGCTACTGGCTAGTCCCCTGGCCATCTTCCGTGAGTACTCTCTGATTGAGATCATTCCTGATTTCAAGATTGTGGTCTGCTCTGAGAAGTGGCCTGGTGAGGGGCAACTCAACTATGGCACCATCTACAGTGTGTCTATGCTCCTGATCCAATACGTTTTGCCTCTGGCAATCATCTCCTATGCCTATACCCGTATCTGGACCAAACTAAAGAACCATATCAGCCCTGGGGCTGGGAATGACAACTACCACCATCGGCGGCGGAAGACCACTAAGATGCTGGTGTGCGTGGTTGTGGTATTTGCTGTAAGCTGGCTGCCCTTTCACACTTTCCAGCTCGTCAGTGACATTGACAGTAAGGTGTTAGATCTGAAGGAGTACAAGCTAATCTACACAGTGTTTCATGTCATTGCCATGTGCTCAACCTTTGTTAACCCCCTTCTCTATGGCTGGATGAACAACAACTACAGGACAGCCTTCCTCGCAGCCTTCCAATGCGAGCAGCGACTGGATTCCATTCACCCTGAGGTATCAGGAGCATTCAAAGCCAAGAAGAACTTAGAAGCAAAAAAGAATCATTGCACAGGAACCCCTACCAATGTCTAAGAATGTGAGGCATAGAAGAAAAAAGGAATACACTCTGGCCAGAGAGAGATCCGTTTTGACAGATGCACTTTTTATACATAGTTTTAATCAAATAAGATGGAAGAAAACCAGCAAGTTAAAGTGTCTGTTCTATGATTCCAGAGATTGTTGGTTGCCGTCAACCATATACAATTACACAACTTCAAAGAAATATAAAAGATATTTCATTTATGGCTGTCTGTATTGTGGTTGGAAAGAAGTCTCTGTCCCAACCTTTTGCTAAGGCAGCAGTAATGACAAAGGCAAGGAAAGGGTTTGCCATTCTTGCCCTAAAGAGGATGAATAGATTAATTGTTCCTCAAGAGCCTCAAAACTGGAAGTTGGCAATGTGGACGTTGTATGCTGCAAATAGGGACTCCTTCAGAAGCTTAAAGCATGCTCTAAGAGTGAGGCTGGGGATCAGTGAAGCTCGTACTTTCCATCTCTTCCCCACTGCAACTACTCTGCAAAATGAGGGTTTCCTTAAGGAGAAGATACACCACCATTTTTGCCTCATTTAAGTAATATGAATATTGTTACCATAGAATAATTCCTAAAATCAAACTGCTACTACTAGAGCATTTAGGTCAGGAAAGTTAAAGTTTCTACCTAATTTGTAATCTGCTGAAACAAGTGGAGTAACAAATAATTCCTTATGACTCAGCCACAGTTATGCTGGGGAGAAAAATACAAATTTGGGGCCTGAGCCTGTATTCACAACATACCTAGAGCTTTCATTTAGCATTAGAGATTGCTAAATAGGCCAGCACACTTAAAAGGGAATTTGGAGCAGGTAGTGAATGCAGACTCAGGTCTTTTGTGAGCACTTCTTAAGTTGAGGGAACTGCTAGTGCTTGAACTTCTAGGCACAGCTCCAGTGTCTGAAGTACCATTAACTCTATGGGTTTTGAATTATTCCTGCTTTATTCCTACATAATAAAGTAGGACAAAATTTGATCCTTTAGAAAGGCTGCTAAATATTAATGTGCTTTTCAGTGTTTGTGGTTTTATGTCACACACATCCTGCCTTGGATCTTTTCCCATCATCAGCCACTATAAGATTAAAAATATCTGAATGAAGTGTAACCTAGTAACAGTATGCTCAGTTTATATATATTAACCAGTGAACTCTGCATGTTTTAGTAATAGTTAGTTACATTTCTTTGGCTCAGGTAGAAAACTCGACTCTGTTGACTGTATTGCAACGTGCAACTTTTCTGTGTCTTTGTCTAGCCTCATTGAGCTCATTAAAGTTTAAAGAGTTCAAGCTAATTTCAACCACTTTTTTCCAAGCTAATTTTGCTGCCTAGCTTCGGGGGGGAGGAACCCCAACAAACTGTGATACTTTCCACTTCTCAGAGAGATTCTCCATAGCTAAATTTCACTCAAATTCCTTAATTATTCTATTTTTCATGGTCCTCTAAATTGTTTGTTTGTGAACTTTTTTATTCCATACGATCTATTTAGTATTTTAGTGTGAGATGTCATTACATCACAGATCTTTATCATGTGGGGAGATTCATCTTTATATATATATATATATGGCATCCTGACCTTGTTTCTTACACTGCTGTGAAATCATTCAGATGTATATCTTCACAATCAGAGAAGGAGGGGGCGAGAGAGGGACTAAACTGGCATTTAAGGAAAGGTATCCATCACTTTTACAAAGCTTCATCAAATCAATTTTTGTCTCAGTGATAACAGTGCCCAGAATGTTTGTAGTTAGCCCACACTGTTTAAAAAAAAGTTACAGGCAAGGAATTACTGGGAGAGATTACTGAAGTTTCAAACCTATGATGTATAATTATTATTATAGACAGCAGTATAATTCATTTACAGTCAAGTGTGTGAGCTCTTTATGAAAAACACATTAAAATGTTTATCGTGCCCCCAAAAAGCCTTCAACCCCACAACTCTTTAGATAAATGTTCTGACTCAAATCTCTTGAGCTTTATATATAGACAGTTTTAAAGTAACTATGACTGTGTTGTGCTAAAACTACAGTTGAAGGCCTGATTTTCAGTTACATTATGGCTGCTTTACATCACCTGGTGAAGGGGCCACAAACTGGGTATAAATTACATTGACATCCATTTCAAAGCACCTTTACCTTACCACAGAGGTGTGAAGCAGCTGTAGTGTTAATAAGAATCTGCCCCACAATGCTCTGTTCCCATGGGAAGGCTATGCCACAGTTTCTATCAGCCCAATCTTGTTTTCCTGGTGCATCTAAAGCTCCCACTGATGAGTATATAAGGATTTCAGGATCAATCCCTTATCTATTGCAATTTATTCTGGCAGGTCTCTCGGTGTAGATCCAACTGCATCTGCCAGATATGATCGATTTTTACCCTGTACACTTAACTAAGTACATATTTTTGCTTATCATGTGCTTCATTCATGTCAAATTCAGAAGGGGCATCCTAATCTTTTATTTACTGATGTATTATCTATCTGTGGTACTTCTCTATGGCCCCTATTACTGTAAATCTGAGTATCTCAAATCTTTTACTGTATGTGTTATCACAATACTGCTGTAAAATAGTGAAGTGTGGTTATTCCCATTTTATAGGTGGGAAACTGAGGAAGAGAGCGGTTAAGACCCAGATCCTCAAAAGTACCTAGTTGACTAACTCCCATTGCATTCAGTGGGATTGGGACTAAGGCTATTTCTACACTACAGCCTTTGTCGGCATATCTTGTGTCATTTCGGGTGTGAATATTCCACCCCCCTAAGCGACATAAGTTACTCTGACAAAAGTGCTTGTGTGCACACCGCTATGTCAGTGGGAGAGCTTCTCCTGCCAACACAGCGTTTGCCATTCACGGATGTGATTTTGTTATGCTGATGGGAGAGCCCTCTCCCATCACTATAGTATATTCACCAGATGTGCTGCAGCTGCATCAGTACAGCTGCGCCACTGCACATGTAGACTGCCCTGAGTGACTTGCTAGGGTCACACAAGAAGTCTCTAGTAGAGCAGGAACTTAAACCTGGGTTTCCTAAGTAGTAGGATAGTGCGTTAACCACTGGATAATCCGATACCAGCATTGTAAATGAGATTGGCATTAATGAGAATTAAACAGTTTTTACCTAGAACTGCAGTCTCCATATCGTTCAGCCAAAATATGAATGAACAGGAAATGTGTGAATTTGAAAAAAATAGTTGACATTATATGCAATTAAAATAGGGGGTCTAGTTATGCACAAGAGGCTGATTGTACTTTGTGTCATTTTCTGTTGTGCTGTAGAGCTGCACAAAAATTACATAGCTGTATAGGGCTGGGGATAAGAATATAGGAACTGAGGGTATGTCTTCACTCAGTGTAAGCCCAGGCTCAGACTCACACTCAAGTCTAACCCCGCTTCTGACTACACACAAAACATGCTGACCGAGGGTCCAAGCTTCCCTGCAGGGTTTGCTCTGCTAGGGTCTTCCGGGGGTGGGGGGGAGAAGAGGAGGAGGGCTTTGTCCTTCCCATGCTGCACCTGCTCCCTGCACCACACACGCCTTTCAGCTCACAGGGAACAGAGGGGGCAGCTGTTCTGCGCTCTGCGTCCCTGCCTCGGCAGCTGGACACCGCCTCTTTGGTCCTAGTGTTTGCCTGTTTCCTGTACGACGGTGAGTGCCCATGGTAGGGGGGCAGAGCAAGGGGGATGGGATGGGGTTGGGAGATGAGTGGTGTGGAGAAAAGACAGTGGGATAGGGCAGGAGGAAGAGAAGTGGATATGGGAATGGGAAGCAGGAGCCCAGCCTGTGGCGTGCCCTCTCCAGCAGCCCCAGTAGGAAGGTGGCCGCAGCAGCACAGTGACATAGCAGGCTGTGCCGGAGTGGCTGCCAGTAGTAACGGTCTCCCCCATTAAGCTGGCTTGTCCCCCGCCCCCTCAGCACCGGCAGCCCAGCTACCACTCCAGGTGAGGGGAGAGAGTCAGTGAGCCAAGGAAACTGGTCTCAGCATGCACGTGTCCCCCAACTATAGCAGTCAAACTACACCGATGGGATGTATCTGGAGACGGTCTATAGACTGAAACGTCCTTTTCACAATATACCCGGTATGTTGGTTCAGTTTTGAAATGTAACATTTTATGTCCTTGAGATTCCACAAGAATTAATTCTGTGCTACCCCACTGAGCTACTTTAGATAATAACTCTGTTTCTTGTCCTATTTTAGGCCCCTCCACCTCTGTTGGCAGCTGTACAGCCAGAACTCCAACTCTGGACCAACATACCTTCGTGGACCATTCCAAGAGGAAGCATTTCCTTGATGAAGTTATGGTTGGGAGGGCTGTCAAGTAGGTCCAATATCAGAAGCAGAGGGATGTAAGATTGGTACAATGGCATGCTGAGAGACTGCAGAAAGGCTGAGGTGCTAGAGAATCTGGTTAGCTTGACTCCATGCTTAAATGTGGATGTCAGAGCCACAGGTTTGAGCCCTGCTTAGAAAAATCTTAACATTGGGTTAAGAATCAGCATAGACGCATAGGCCCAGGTTTTTCTAACCTGCGTGAGCTGACTCGAGTCCCACTAACCCTGGGCTTATATTGCAGTGTAAACATACCCTGATTCTCCATTGGCCTGCGCCTTGTATAGTCATGCCTTCTATGTAAAAGTCTAATAAAATGCAGATATTTCCAATAGATTAGTGATTTGCATTAAATTACACTTGGATTAGTAATTCAATGAAAATTGTATTATATCTGTCAAACATGAAAATGAATGCTGCACATAAGGATTAGTGTAATCCATTCATTGCTTTATGGACTCAAAAAATTCCCTCAGAGACTTTTACTGTATAAATCCAGACGGTGACCCGCAGGGATGGATTTTGCATTTAGCTACCCAAGTATCAAGCATCACAAAACAAAATACAGACAGAGGCCTAATTCTTTTTTACATTACAGTGGTGTAGCTTAGAAGTAACTGTTGACCTCCATGAAATTACAGTGATGTAAACCTAATGTAACTGAGAGGGGAAGCAGGCTTCTCTCTCTCTCTCTCTCTCTCTCTAAGGGCCAGATTTTTTAATGGTGTTTAGTCACCTGAAGATGCAGATAGGCAGCTAGGGGGTTTTCAAAAGTGCTTGAAGACCAATCTGCATCTTTAGGCACTTAAATACCTTTAAAAATCAGGCCTTTACTGTCTATTGAAAGGCAAATAAAAAGGATCACATCCATTATAATATTTAGGTCTACCTATAATGAACATTTTAAAGAAGTTAATCAGTTTACAATCAAGCTTATTTTGATGCAATGAATATTTTTCACATAGGAGTATTTAGATACACAATACCCATACCAAGTAATGTAAGAAAGAAAAGTCTTTTAGGAAAAAGGGCTGTTGTGCCCTCCAGTATTATAATTAAGTATCCAAATCTTCTGCTTGTTTTTTTAATTTTAATTTTTGAAACAAAGTTGGTAGCAATGGACTTGATGCGGAATAGAAGGACTTTCGGCTGTTAGGTACTATATAGTATCACTTGGCTATTAGTGGACAGCTGCATCTGTTTCTTCATGCCAGAAGTCTGTTTTAACTTCATCTCTTTTGTTTGGTTCTACTTTGGGAAGAGACAAGGTTTTCTGTCCTTTTGAGGTAAAAGCACGCTTCAGTGTGGCAGCTTTGTAAATGTTGTATTTATCTCCAGATCTGAAAGTCACAGCGAATCCACAAAGTGGCAAGTATCAGAGGGGTAGCCGTGTTAGTCTGGATTTGTAAAAAGCAACAGAGTCCTGGGGCACCTTTAAGACTAACAGATGTATTGGAGCATAAGCTTTCGTGGGTGAATACCCACTTCGTCAGACGCATGGGACACTTCGTCACATGCGTCTGATGAAGTGGGTATTCACCCACGAAAGCTTATGCTCCAATACATCTGTTAGTCTTAAAGGTGCCACAGGACTCTGTTGCTTTCCACAAAGTGGGTTTCTGAGCTGCATTTCCTGTCAGTAGATTTAGCACATGACATTTTCAAAGCTCGGTACGCACATTAATGAATTGATACCTGGGCCAGGTAGCTCTATGATTGCCCATTTTAAAGATGGGCAAACTGAGGCAGAGAGCTACAGAAAGTCACATGGTGAGCCAGTAGACGAGATGGATTAGAATTTGAAACTCCCATTTCTGTGCTCATTCTGCTGGACCATGCTACCTACCTACTTCAATAGTGTCTATGTTGGACTGCTCAAGGTTGGTATTAAAATTCAGGCATCCTAGGAGTCATCAAATATTGGTATTCTTGGCTCTTATTCTGACACTTGTAACTTCCAATTATTCCAATATTCTGACATTTGTAACTTCAGGACTAAAGAAGTAAGTCACTGTTCTTCTCAACAACCGCACCATGGGGTTGCAGCTGATTTGCACATCTCTCTGTTGTCCTTTCAGCCCTTCCACTCATTTGTCAAAACTGTTCATGTCAAGCTTTTCAGTCTCATTTACACAGATGTTATGGCCACTCTGATCAGATTGGACACACTTCTGTCTAGAATTTCAGGGAGCTTTCCTGGTTACTCCTTGAGTGGGCCTGACTGGTATATAAGGACAGTCAGCAGCGAACCAGCTGAGTGGCGAACAGCAGAGGCTAACAGAGGGAGTTTGCCTGTGAGTTCACCTGGGGAGAGTGCACTGAGGCTTTCATCTGAGGGTTTCTCTGACTAGTTCCTGCAACAGCTGAGGAAGCTCTTAAGTGGAAGGTGAGCGATCAGCAGTTGTAACTTGCACAGGTTGTGCCATGTTCTTCTTTCTTCCACAGGACAGAAGCGACTTTGTCTGTACAAAGTGCAAGCTGGTCTCCATATTGGAAGAGAAGGTTCGAGGTATGGAGAAACGAGTATCGACTCTGCATTGCATAAGGGAAAATGAAGATTTCCTGGACAGACGTCAGGAGATGCTTCTACGGCCACAATGTTCTGAAGATTCAGAGCAGGTGCAGCAGGGACAGAAGGATGGTGAAGAAGTTTGGCAGCACGTGACCTCCAGAAGGAGAAAGAGGAGCGTCCATGTACCAGCAATGGAGATACAGGTGAGCAATCGTTTCCATGTTCTCTCTACAGGTACTAATGCGGAGAGTGGACTAGATGACCCATCTGAGGGAAGGGAGCAGAAGGAGACTCCACCGATTGGAAGGCAAAAGATGCACTGTCCTAGGGATGGGGGTTCCACGACCATCACTCCCAAGAGGAAGAGGAGGGTGGTGGTGGTGGTCGTCGGGGACTCCCTCCTCGGGGGACTGAGTCATCTATCTGCCGCCCCGACCTGGAAAACCGAGAGGTCTGCTGCTTACCAGGAGCTAGGATACACAATGTGACGGAGAGACTGCCGAGATTCATCAAGCCCTCGGATCGCTACCCCTTCCTGCTTCTCCACGTGGGCACCAATGATACTGCCAAGAATGACCTTGAGCGGATCACTGCAGACTACATGGCTCTGGGAAGAAGGATAAAGGAGTTTGAGATGCAAGTGGTGTTCTCGTCCATCCTCCCTGTGCAAGGAAAAGGCCTGGGTAGAGACCGTCGAATTGTGGAAGTCAACGAATGGCTACGCAGGTGGTGTTGGAGAGAAGGCTTTGGATTCTTCGACCATGAGATGGTGTTCCAAGAAGGAGGAGTGCTAGGCAGAAACGGGCTCCACCTAACGAAGAGAGGGAAGAGCATCTTCGCCAGCAGGCTGGCTAATCTAGTGAGGAGGGCTTGAAATTAGGTTCACCGGGGGAAGAAGACCAAAGCCCTGAGGTAAGTGGGGAAATGGGATCCTGGGAGGAAGCACAAGCAGGAGAGCACAAGAGGGGAGGACTCCTGTCTCATACTGAGAAAGAGGGACGATCGATGAGTTATCTTAAGTGCCTGTACACAAATGCAAGAAGCCTGGGAAACAAGCAGGGAGAACTGGAAGTCCTGGCGCAGTCAGGGAACTATGATGCGATTGGAATAACAGAGACTTGGTGGGATAACTCACATGACTGGAGTACGATCATGGATGGATATAAACTGTTCAGGAAGGACAGGCAGGGCAGAAAAGGTGGGGGAGTTGCAATGTATGTAAGAAAGGAGTATGACTGCTCAGAGCTCCGGTATGAAACTGCAGAAAAACCTGATAGTCTCTGGATAAAGTTGAGAAGTGTGAGCAACAAGGGTGATGTCATGGTCGGAGTCTGCTATAGACCACCAGACCAGGGGGATGAGGCGGATGAGGCTTTCTTCTGGCAACTAGCAGAAGTTGCTAGATCGCAGGCCCTGGTTCTCATGGCAGACTTTAATCACCCTGATATCTGCTGGGAGAGCAATACAGCGGTGCACAGACAATCCAGGAAGTTTTTGGAAAGTGTAGGGGACAATTTCCTGGTGCAAGTGTTGGAGGAACCAACTAGGGGCAGAGCTTTTCTTGACCTGCTGCTCACAAACAAGGAAGAATTAGTAGGGGAAGCAAAAGTGGATGGGAACCTGGGAGGCAGTAACCATGAGATGGTCGAGTTCAGGATCCTGACACAAAGAAGAAAGGAGAGCAGCAGAATACGGACCCTGGACTTCAGAAAAGCAGACTCTGACTCCCTCAGGGAACAGATGGGCAGGATCCCCTGGGAGAATAACATGAAGGGCAAAGGAGTCCAGGAGAGCTGGCTGTATTTTAAAGAATCCTTATTGCGGTTGCAGGAACAAACCATCCCAATGTGTAGAAAGAATAGTAAATATGGCAGGCGACCAGCTTGGCTAAACAGTGAAATCCTTGCTGATCTTAAACACAAAAAAGAAGCTTACAAGAAGTGGAAGATTGGACAAATGACCAGGGAGGAGTATAAAAATATTGCTCAGGCATGCAGGAGTGAAATCAGGAAGGCCAAATCACACTTGGAGTTGCAGCTAGCAAGAGATGTTAAGAGTAACAAGAAGGGTTTCTTCAGGTATGTTAGCAACAAGAAGAAAGTCAAGGAAAGTGTGGGCCCCTTACTGAATGAGGGAGGCAACCTAGTGACCGAGGATGTGGAAAAAGCTAATGTACTCAATGCTTTTTTTGCCTCTGTCTTCACGAACAAGGTCAGCTCCCAGACTGCTGCACTGGGCAGCACAATATGGGGAGAAGGTGACCAGCCCTCTGTGGAGAAAGAAGTGGTTCGGGACTATTAAGAAAAATTGGACGTGCACAAGTCCATGGGGCCAGATGCGCTGCATCCGAGGGTGCTAAAGGAGTTGGCGGATGAGATTGCAGAGCCATTGGCCATTATTTTTGAAAACTCATGGCGATCGGGGGAGGTCCCGGATGACTGGAAAAAGGCTAATGTAGTGCCCATCTTTAAAAAAGGGAAGAAGGAGGATCCGGGGAACTACAGGCCAGTCAGCCTCACCTCAGTCCCTGGAAAAATCATGGAGCAGGTCCTCAAGGAATCAATTATGAAACACTTAGAGGAGAGGAAAGTGATCAGGAACAGTCAGCATGGATTCACCAAGGGGAAGTTGTGCCTGACTAACCTAATTGCCTTCTATGATGAGATAACTGGGTCTGTGGATGAGGGGAAAGCAGTGGATGTGTTATTCCTTGACTTTAGCAAAGCTTTTGATACGGTTTCCCACCGTATTCTTGCCAGCAAGTTAAAGAAGTATGGGCTGGATGAGTGGACTGTAAGGTGGATAGAAAGCTAGCTAGATCATCGGGCTCAACGGGTAGTGATCAATGGCTCCATGTCTAGTTGGCAGCCGGTTTCAAGCGGAGTGCCCCAAGGGTCGGTCCTGGGTCCGGTTTTGTTTAATATCTTTATTAATGATCTGGAGGATGGTGTGGACTGCACTCTCAGCAAGTTTGCAGATGACACTAAACTAGGAGGCGTGGTAGATACACTAGAGGGTAGGGATCGGATACAGAGGGACCTAGACAAATTAGAGGATTGAGCCAAAAGAAACCTGATGAGGTTCAACAAGGACAAGTGCAGAGTCCTGCACTTAGGACGGAAGAATCCCATGCACTGCTACAGACTAGGGACCGAATGGCTAGGTAGCAGTTCTGCAGAAGAGGACCTAGGGGTCACAGTAGATGAGAAGCTGGATATGAGTCAACAGTGTGCGCTTGTTGCCAAGAAGGCTAACAGCATTTTGGGCTGTATAAGTAGGGGCATTGCCAGCAGATCGAGGACGTGATCATTCCCCTTTATTCGACATTGGTGAGGCCTCATCTGGAGTATTGTGTCCAGTTTTGGGCCCCACACTACAAGAAGGATGTGGAAAAATTGGAAAGAGTCCAGCGGAGGGCTACAAAAATGATTAGGGAGCACATGACTTATAAGGAGAAGCTGAGGGAACTGGGATTGTTTAGTCTCCAGAAGAGAAGAATGAGAGGGGATTTGATAGCAGCCTTCAACTACCCGAAGGGGGGTTCCAAAGAGGATGGAGCTCGGCTGTTCTCAGTGGTGGCAGATGACAGAACAAGGAGCAATGGTCTCAAGTTACAGTGGGGGAGGTCCAGGTTGGATATTAGGAAACACTATTTCACTAGGAGGGTGGTGAAGCACTAGAATGCATTACCTAGGGAGGTGGTGGAGTCTCCTTCCTTGGAGGTTTTTAAAGGCCCGGCTTGACAAAGCCCTGGCTGGGATGATTTAGTTGGGAATTGGTCCTGCTTTGAGCAGGGGGTTGGACTAGCTGACCTCCTGAGGTCCCTTCCAACCCTGATATTCTATGATTCTACTCAGGATTTCAGTCTCAGCTGGGGAAAGGGGTGGCTGAGTCACTCACACCAGACTCTGGAGATAAAGAAATCTCAACTCCCTTGCTTCTGCCCATTATTAGTGTTCTTTTGCAGAAATTAAAGGGTGTGCTCACAAGAGCTCCCACACACGACAATCAATCCCTGCCACACCCCGTTAGGCTCCCCACCCCTGCGACATACATCTATAAGCTGGAAAGCTCAGTTTGTGGGCTTCTTTTAAAAATCCAAGTAATACCCTTTTGTTGGCCAGACAAATTCAGATTTTTTCCCACTGTTTGCAATCTCGTCTCTGCTGTCTCAAGCAGAGGAGCTAATTATTTCCCGCACTCAATGGGAGTTCATTTCAAACTGTGAAGGATCATGAACAAATAGGGGAGCATTTCTTGAATGCAAGGACCTGCCACTGCTTGTGCCGTACCAAAAAAGCACTTTGTGCGTTCACACATTTTATCAAGATTTAGGATAAAACAACTACAGGCTGATTATTTCGAAATTGGTCCATATATAAAAATAAGTTTTAGCCTGGATGCCACATTTTGTGACAATTATATTATCAGCTAGGGGAGGCTCTGAAAATAAAGAAGATTTCATACCTAAGATTAGAGGGATGCTGTTTAATGAAAGTAGAAGATTTATTTTTCAATTACTCTGAAGCTTTTTAAAAAAAAAATTAGAACATGAATAGGTTTTCTGCTTTCCATTTATTTAGGAGTCTTTTAGCTAAGGCACAGCACACAAGCACAACCTCACAGAATTGAGGTATTAAAATTAATGACTTCTTCCTATATGAATGCCTTACTAAATGTAATATTAGTCAGAACTTTGAGGGAACCAGATCTTTGGAGAAACTTCATTTTAAATTGTAGAATAATATTGTGGAAAATAATGGGGATCTTACAGTAAAGCAAAGTATCTAAATGCTAGGCAGAGATTTGGTCAAGGCATTTCATATTGGTCATAGTTTATGCTGTATTTCACACCAATCTGTTTAAACCCAATTATTCACCTGCTTGTCCATACTATAGGAATATTTATCACATGCTTTGACAGTAGCACATAACTGAAAAATTTAGGTTGGAGGCATTAACTAGGCCACTATTCTCTGGGATACTAGCCATCAATCTAGTGCTTCCCTCCACTTGTGGGAAGCAGGAGTAATAATAATTCTTTGCACTTATATAATGCTTTTCATCCAAAGCTCTCAAGACTCTTTACAAAGATGGATAAGCATTATCAGCCCCATTTTACAGATGGGAAAACTGAAGCACAGCCAATAAAGTGACCAGTGAACCAGTGGCTGAGTTGAATCTTGACTAGGAGTAGAGATAGTATTTTACCTTTGTATTTGGCACTGGTGCAACTGCTGCTGAAATACTGTGTCCAGTTCTGGTGTCTACAATTCAGGAAAGATGCTGATAAAGTGGAGAGGGTTCAGAGAAGAACCACAAGAATGAAGACAAGATTAGAAAACATGACTTATAGTGATTGAGCTCCTTGAGTCTATCTAAAGCAACAGAGGGTCCCGTGGCACCTTTAAGACTAACAGAAGTATTGGGAGCATAAACTTTCGTGGGTAAGAACCTCACTTCTTCAGATGCAAGATGAAGAAGTGAGGTTCTTACCCATGAAAGCTTATGCTCCCAATACTTCTGTTAGTCTTAAAGGTGCCACAGGACCCTCTGTTGCTTTTTACAGATTCAGACTAACACAGCTACCCCTCTGATACTTGAGTCTATCTATTTAGCTTAACAAATAGAAGGTAAAGGGATGGTTTGATAAGTCTTTCCCTACATGGGAAACAAATATTTGATAAAGGGCTCTTCAGTCGAGCAGAGAAAGGTATAACATGATCCAATAGCTGGACAAATTCAGACTGGGAATAAGGTGTAAATTTTTAACGAGGGTAATTAACCATTGGATTAATTCAGCAAGGGTTGTGTTGGATTCTCCATAACTGGCAATTTTAAAGTTAAGAGTGGATATTTTTCTAACATATGCTATGGGAATTACTCCGAGAAAATTCAATAACCTGTGTTATACAGGAGGTCAGACTAGATGATCACAGTGGACCATTCTGGTCTTGGAATCTATGAACCCATATCTTGTGACTTGCAGCCCACCCTATCCCCCTGGCTCTAACTTCAATACCACAGGAATAGGGAGCAGAAACATGAAAACCCAATACACTAGGGTTCTGCTGCCTACACCACCAGCCTGATTATTTTTTTATTATTTATTTGTATTATGGTAGCATTGTGCTAGGAACTATAAACAAGTAACAAAGAACCTCTGCCCCAAGATCTTACAAGTTAAGTATAAGTTGAAGGACAGACAGGGGGACACCAGGAAGTAATGAGCTCATACTGGTTAGAATGATAAGCCATAGTCACAGCACACCAGCTATCTAACTAATTAAAGACTGTTTCCTTAGCTGATTGGAAATGCTTTGGACAGCACAGCAGAACAGTTTTGGTCTATATTATTGAGATCTTGAGAGTCTCATCCTAAGCCATATAAATAATTGCAGCAACAACTACCAGTACTACAGATGAGGAAAGAGGTCAGAAAATAACAGGGGAGGGCTTGTTGTCTACAGTTTGATTGTTTTGTAGATGCAATTTCATAGTTTACATAGTTATCTGTAATCAAAGAGTGAATAAAAAAAGAGGACAGGAACTCAATAAGTTTAACAACCTAATTCATCTGCTTTCTTAGTTCTAACAATGTAGAAGGAAAACTACTATCCAAGCTTTGCTTATAAATGACCACAAGTATATAATATGAAAGGAAAAGGTGAAACAAACAAATCTTCAACACATTCAAAAGGCAAACTACATAGTACATGGGGCAGGGGTCACTAGCTGGAGGATTCTCTGCTACTTGAGGTCTCCAAACCACAGGATTTGGGGACTTCAACAGCAGAGTCAAGGGAAAGGGGTTGGGATGGCTTTGTGGCCTGCATCATGCGGGAGGTCAGACTAGATGATCATAATGGTCCCTTCTGACCTTAAAGTCTATGAGTACAGAGAATTTCTGTAGGTTTATAGTTCTCATTCATAACTGTTCCCCTTCTAACTCTGACTGAGAATCTCCTAGAGGTGAATAAACTCCATTGCCCTCCCCATGTTAAAATAGGTCTACTTTCTTTCAAATTACCAGTAGCAAGAAACATTATCTGGCTGGTATATTCTGCCATAAACTGCTGTCTAGAGTACTTTATAATTCTTTTCTTCTGACTTGGGTCGTAGGACTAAAATCAGGGAAGGTAACTGCCTCTGACTCATTTAATATATAATACCACTTTTGTTCGTGCTACACCTGTTCACAGTCTGTGGGATGAGTAAATGTGACAGTTTAAGCTACTTCCAGGTCCCTCTTTCAATGTATTCTGGTCTGCTAGGGCACAATACTCATAATCTATAAAACGTATATAATCCTTCATGTTTATTGCTTAGCTTATTACTCCTGTGAAATAGAAATGGCAGCTCAGTGATTTTCTATGAGATTTTATATATGGTGATGTAGTGTCTCTTACCAAAGTGTTAGGTAGAACATCACAGCCTTTTGTTAATATGGCTGCAGACTACTTATTTTGATTTAAATATTGCAGGCTGCAGGCCCCCAACAATTATTTAAAACAACAATCTATGCAAAAGAATAAAAAGAGAAGGCAACATGACAAAAAACACATACAAGAGCACATATGCTAGCATTCCAGGGGGAGGACTCAGGCCTGCCTCTAGCTACATCCCTTCCTACTCCTCATTGAAAGGTGTTGAAGTTTGACTAAAGAAAGCTATTTATTTATTAATGCCTACTTTGTAGATTTCTGTTCTTGCCCCTTGGTGTTCAAAGTTGTTTCTCACACTGTAGAATCTCCTGCTCAGTGCACTCATTGTCAGCAAGCCAGATACAGTAGCATTTTGTGATGGTGATGATGCTGATTGTACTATAGTGGACTTGAAAAACAGAGATTCCCACTCCCCCCAAATTCCTCATGAAACAGTTTTGTTCCTAAGATCTATAAATTGTGGTATTTACTGTATCATTGTTAGAGTACTACATCTTTCCAAATCTACTGACATTTAAACAGCAGAAAAAAAAACAACCACTGCAAACAGAGCTACAATTCTATCACAGCAGGACTTCCCTTTTAATGTAATTCCCAAACAGACCTATAAAGACTGTTAAAATGAGGGGAAGAGGTCAGAGCATAGTCACCTGATCCATTGGGTCCAGGCAGTCAAAGGTGGCTGGATGTGATGTGCCTTTGGCTATGAAACTGATGTGTCTTAACTGTACCAGCCTGAAGAGCCACTGGCTTGAGGGAATGTTGACTTGCGATAGTCATCGTTCAAATAATCTCTGCATTTAATTGTGTATGAATATTTGCATCCAGAAGTATTTACCACACCTAAATACTCTGGCGATTCGTGCCATATGCAAACCGCAGATGCATAAGAACCAGCTTCTATGAACAGTCGGAGAAGATCTTCAAAAGTACCTGAGGGATTTAGGAGTCCAAGTCCAGCACTGGCTTTCAGTGGTTCATGTGCATTTATCTCACTCAGCAGAGAACATTTTATTTCTTACCAGTCAATGCAAATTAATCTTTTTTCATTGCAAAAGCCAGGTAAATAAAAATACTTCCCAGTAATTCCATCTATTCAAAATCCTCAGCCTAATTCCCCAACAGAACATGATTTAAATAAAGTACCTTATTATATGAAGAATCTGAATGTATATGTCTCCAGAACTATGCCTTACAGTGAATTGCCCTGTGGTCTCTAGAGAAGGTCAGACATTGTCCAGCCCCTCTAATTGCTTCTCTTTTGATTACCTGTGTGGCTCTTGAAGAGTCCTGTCAGCCTAGGGCTGATAAGTAAGAAGAGAGACAGAAAAGATAAGGAGCAGAAAAAAGTAATCCTAGTGAGGTGAAACCTTCTGCAGTCACAACTACATTTCAAGGCAGGATTTTTAATCTAGCCTTGACAGAGTGGCTGGAGGGAACACTAATTACATCAGCCACTCATTTGCAGGCATCCAAGTAAGAAAGTTACCTTGGGGCCACACAAAAGCATACAATACTAACTGCTGCAGGGAGGGATCAGGTGCACATGATTGAAACTACAGAAGGACCCAAAAGCATGGGACCTCTCTCACTGGTCTCACTGCCAGAGAAGAAGTATGAGTTGTGAGGCTGCTGTATGGCCCCAAGCAATCCTTTTATCTGATTGTTTGATTGTGCTTATAGCCAGCCTGGACCATGTGTTTTACGTTGACACCATTTCAAAATCCTCATGACATTCAGGCAATAATTGATGAGGATCTTTTAGCAGAATTATCAACAAAAGTGGGTATTTTCTGGTACTCCACAGATATTTTAGAAGATCATAAATCTATCTATAGTGCCTGATAAGTAATCAATCACCAGAACTCCCTGAAAAAGCACGAGAAGCAGGGAGACAGCTTTCATATGACAGTTTTTAGTCCTATCTAGTTGTGCTGAGGCAATTTTAATGTCTCCTACCTTATTGATCACCACTGGAGATTTCTAACAGTCTAGCACTGAGATGAAGCCAAGACTTCCATAAATGATACTTCATTGTGGTGGGACAGTAGGCAAAATAGGGCCCCCACAAGTAGATATAGTTGATCCTCAATCTCTAAAACAATATTGTCAGTTAATGAAGGCACAAAATAAGAGGTTTTTTTTTGTTTTTTTTTTTAAGAAAACAAAGTAAAAATACTTCCATGACTTAAACAATATTGAACATGCTGCAGGGGGGAATTTAAACATCCCTCTGCAGTATTTGAAACTCAGAGACAGCAGCACTCAGCTGGAGCCTGATCCTCTGACATGATGAGCACTTTCAACGCCCATTGACTTCAGTGGGACTCAATACTCTCACAGGATTGGGTCCCAGGTGCAGGAGAATTAGAAACTGATACTGAATGGAAAACATATAGTGTAGTTTCATTGTCCAGCCTAAAAGGAGAACAAAAGCAAACCAAAGGAAGAGTGAATGGGTAAGTTACATTTGTATTTCCCCCACCCCCATTTTTAATTGTCTAGGGCGTTAACGCACATGTAAGTTTGTTTTTGTAATAAATGATTTAAAAGTTACAGTTATAACATGACTGCAGGATAGTAGAAAGTCATCAAGTCTATAAAGGCATTGTTGTGTTCATATAGCTTATGAGCATGAGAGCACTCAATACATGGAAGATTCAGTCAGCTCTGAATATTGTGGTACTCAGCAACTCAGGAGCACTGCAGTCCTAATGTGCTTTGGCAGGTATTTAATTCTGATCAAGAACAGGCAACACAAATTCTCCAGGTGATGGTTGGTTTGTGCATCTTTCCTGAGGGGCTTTACTGAGCTTTCCAAAATCTGCATACTGTCAATTTCCACCACAAAAATATTCTTTTGAAATGACAGACTGTAAACCTGATTTCCTCTCCTTGTTTGTCACCTCCACTCATTGTGTCATGTCTAATAAAAGATTGAAAATTGTTTGAGGCAGAGACCTGGCTATCAATTTGTACTGTTAGGTGCCTATTACATTCATTCGTGTGTGTTGCAAAATAATAAATGATAATGATCTGAAGATGGAGAAGAAAAGTCATACCTGAGTAAATGGAACTGAGGAACATATTATTGGGAAAAGAGGAAAAGTGTTTCTCATTTATTTACTGATTTGATATATCTAATGCACCTTCTTATTGCGGTCAGGATTCAGGTACATTATTTAGCTGTGTTTATTAAATTAACAGCTACATCTTTTTTCAGAGGTGGACAAAATAACCTACTACAAACAAAGGGCCAGATTTTCAACTGATATAAATCATCAGTATAGTTCCATTGACTTCAGTATCACCCCGGCACTTTACATTAGCTGGTGTGTTTGGCCCAAGGAATTTCTCCATCCCATTCGTCAAAGGCAAATGCCTGAGAGAAGAGATGGGCCATATACCATATCAAGGATCCTCTACAGAAAACAACCTGCCATTAGCCCTCTCAAATTTAAATCTTAATACTGTTAGCTCAAACCCCTCAGCTGACCTTCAGCTACCATGGCAAATCCTAAGGAAAGATCACTGATACCCAAGCCCCAGGCCATTCTTATGAGGCGCACAGGAAATGACATCATAGTAGTTTATAACATGTTCAAGAGAGAGATCCCTATATCTAAGGCTTTGTCTATACTGGTGATTTAACCCCAGGGTGGCCAACAACTAATGCAAGCTGCAGCAGTCTAAACCCCAAATGCAGACAAGGCAAGCAGTTTACACTAGAGTTGTTTCAAGCAGGGATAAATTGCACCAATGCAAATCATGACTAACCTTCTTTCCACTAGGGGGTTTGCATTGGTGCAGCTACATCAATGGCTATAAACTCATGGCTGAAATCAGGGCAAATTCTCAATGTAGGCAAGGCCTTACCTGTAGACATCTGTCATTTCACTATTATTGTATGAGCCACTGGGGTTTACCAGCTGAGCAGCTCATGAAAATTATGGCGTGTGCTCCTGAAGGCCAAGAGCCTTCAGCCACTGGTGAAATGAGATACTGCCTCAAACACAACTGTTCTTCAAGTATGCTCTTGTTTTTATTAAATAAAAATATTTTGAAACATTTGATTTTTCTTAAATTATTTTGATATAAAACAGATCGGAACTAATTTTTAAATATTATGCTTTTTTCCCTGAATTGAAACCATTACAGAATTTAGGAACCAGTCAATCCCCATGTCTGCAGGGACTTTTTGTCATATGGCACTTACATCTTTCCATCAGTAGCCAATAAAATTCACTGGAGTTAACAAGCAAACTGATAGAGCTGACAGCTGCCACTTGCTTCAGTTCCTGTTCCCATGAAAACAGATGTCAGCAAGCCAAACACTGGATAAGGCTCTTCAAAAAATTAAATCAAGTGCATTAATCCATTTTCAGTGATCTGATACCATTTCCATTAGAACTGGAAAGGATCAACCAACCAACCAACCAAGAACAGAACTGCAAAATCTTGTGCAATTGCACAGACTACTACCAGGCTATTCAGCATAACTAGAACTTGTTGAAAAGTGGCTCAAGTATACACAAAATTTTGCACAAAATATTTTTGACCAGCTCTAACAATAACTTAGAACCTGATCTTCAGAGATGCTGAGAATCTGCAAACCCTGTTGTCTTCAATCCTCAGCAGTTTCTAACACAGTGGGTGAGTTAGCTATTGAGATTGCAACTGGTAGCACTAATAAAAGACCTGAAGAAAAACCAAAACCTCCTGTCTATTGAGAAACACTCCGCTTTCCCCAACTACAATGCTATGAATGTCCATGGGACAGATTTCAGTAGGAATTTTTATTAATGATAAACATTTTAGGATTTCACTTTAGAGATAACTGCTAATATAAGCCTTTCCCTTCATTATCACATAAAATAACTTCTCTCCATCAGTGCAAGTGCTTTCTTAATAAGAAGCCAAGGGACCTTGAATTCTGTCTCTGTTTAAAATCTTTGGTAGGTACAATGCAATTCCAGTCTGCAGCAAATGTTTTAAATTTAAAGACTTAAAAATAAGTAGTGATAGTTTTGTAGACGACAGATGAATCCAGAATACTGGCCTCTACAAAAATTATTTCATTTTTTTGTGTCCTGTATGCCAACTTATTCAGTTTCCCCTGACACTGTCCCAAAGACCTGGAATTTTAGTACAAGATTTAAGGCTAAATTGTAATCTTGTTTACATGCATGAGCTGGGAAGTAAGGGTGCATGAGGCATCCTCTTACGGCACTGTGTGGACTACCGACATCAGAGGTCATACACTGTTAATAGCTGATAAAAACTGTTGCACAGAGGAAGCTAACTGTAGAGCACAACAAGAAGTTTACTGGTTTTACAAAACCTACGACAATACTACATATTTTCAAGTGTCATCTATTGGCACTTTATCTATAACTAACTAGTTACCTATACCCAGAGATAGAACTGTCCTGTAACAAAGTAACCTTTCTTGGGGCACTACTGCTTCTCCCATGCAGGTGGACAGGAAGCAGGTGTAGCCATGGCTCACCCTTCCCCACAACATGTCAACCAATCAGCGGAGCCCTGTGAGCCAGGGGAAAATGTGCCAGGAAAAGGGCTAGTGCAGCTTACTTCTCCCATGGAGCAATTGTGACTGTTAAAGCCACAACAGTCCATCCCTGCTTCTCCCTTGCTAAAAGTCACAGTCTGTTTCCTAGTCTGCTCCTGAAACAGCTCAGCTACACACTGCCCTTTACTCAGGGTGGATTGTGAAGTGCCAATCCAGCCCCAAAAGAATTAATGAACAGGATATGACAACCCAAAGCACTGGAGGATCTAGTTTCATGACTGAAACACAAACACTAGGCTGGAGGATATTCACACACACTAAATCTTGGACTCCTTGATTGTTTTTTTAAAAAAGTAACTTTCTGAGAAAATAGGAATCAGATTTAGAAAAAAATGATGACAGAAGCAGTGAATGTATTATTTTTCTCATTAAATGCCAGTTACTGATAAAATCTTGACTGCCCCAAAGCCTTACATAGGAAAGCTGCATTTCTAAAATGTCCAGGGAAATTAGCCAGAGTGGAATTTTTTTTAGACTTCAGAAATCATTTTCTGCTTTAGGATTGGTAACGTTGCTGGATTAGGGCCAGTCCTGCAGCCCTCACTCACATTACTTGTCCCATTCAATGGGCCTATTCACGTGAACAGCCAATACATATAGACAGAGTCATAGAGTTTAAGGCCAGAAGGGACCACCAGATCACCTAGTCTGACCTCCTGTTTATCACAGGCTATCAGCACCATCCAGCACTGCATGCTAAAGCTAACAACCCAAATTACACCAAAGTATTACGGCGCACAAGAGACTAGGCTACCACATGCCACAGGCAGCGAACAGGAGAGACTGAGGTGCACCAGTGTCTGAGGCCCCCTAAAGTGGCAGGGAAATGATTAAGAAAGATATACCCAGATAACTCTGGCAAGTGATGTGCACCCCATGCTACAGAGAAAGGGGAAAAACACCAAAGGTCACTGTTAAATATTTATATTAGGCATAGTATACACCACATTAATGGGAATTATGTGCATGGTATTAATGTAATATACACTACATATAAATAAGTGTTCGGAAGTTACGTTAACTGAACATATTACACTCTCTTCACAATTCTTTTCAGTCATGTCAGATATCCCACCACACTTTGCAAAGCTGAAGGCAGCCTTGACATTGGAAAATAGGAAGCCTGCCAAAGCCAAGGTACATAAATGCTCTGTCCCAGCACAGACTGGGATGTACATCTATGCCCAGCTGGTTTGGAATGTAATATCCAAAACAAAAGATAAGAAAAGTACAAAACAAAACAAGAAGTTAAGGAACTATTACAAACTGGTGAGATTGATTTTAATGATATGTAATGAGCTTTGTAATTTGTAAAATCACACTAAAAATACTGCTAGCTTAAATGTGGATCTTTGAAGCACAACTTCTGTGTAACTCACTGTGAGAATTTGCTTCCCAGAAGGAGGATATGTATGTCTCCTTTTCATATTGTACTGCTTTGTCTTCAGACAATACATTTGGCTAAGTTGGGTTACTTGGTCTCTTGAACAGTTTAAAGAATGAACCGCAGGTGTAGTCAAACAATTGGCAAGGCAGCCAGGAGCCATTAGCTGAATCAGTTTGGCACGGGGTCACAACCTGTCCATTTGGGTTCAGGATAGTAATCTCATAGATGTAGTACTTTGGAGGCTACGGGTTCTAAGTACACTTGTAGCAGGCCAGCCTGTGGGGAAGGGAGTTTGTAAAAAGCGCTACTTCAGCAAAAGGCATTAAGTACCCCATTTACAGTAACTAGTACAAGCAAATTGCTTTTCTGGGCATAGCGCCCATAAAGGAATATATTGCATTGAACAATTTCTAGGCAAAATGCCTGTATACAGCAAAGACTAAAATGGTGAAACACCAAAGCCCAAGAACCAGCAATAACAACAGACTAAAATAATAATAAAGGAGCTCTTGAATCTTTTATAAGAAAACATAACTAGATATAGGGGAAGCTCACTTATGCAAGACATGAGGAACAAAAATGACCCCTGGGATTCATTATAATTTAACTTTTACTTCATATAATAAAAATCATTATGAAAATAACAGTTGTACAATATATTTCACAATACCAATTCAATTTTTTTTTTTTTTTGCAAAACTCAAGAAGGTATCATGTACATAGGTTTCTTCCTCAATAAATCATTCAACTGCAAACAGAGACTTTTTTTCCCCATTAATTAATTAATTTATTTAATTAAAATCTTTTTTTCCAAAGGAAAAAAATATAGGGGAAAAACATCAACTTTAAAGCAAAGGTTATATTAATAAAATCATAAGCTTTTTAGGGTTTATAATCTTGCTTGCACTTTATTAAATATATTATATATAAGCCAAAATATTTAAAAATATAATATGACTGATTCTGTAGCAAAATGCTAGAACAAAACAAACAGATTTTTATCTGTCTCCCAAACACAAACTGTCAAAAGTTTAATACCCTCTATGTGTTTGCATAAAACCTGCATTTAAACTTCATTTTGCTTTAATTTTTATACTATTTCTTTTGTCCTATGTTAAAAAAATTGTTATTAGAGTTTGTGCTTTCAAATATTTAATAAAAAATTAACTCTAAAAAGCTTGGGTAAAAATTCCATTTCTCTCCTGCTAAAACAGAGTCCTTGGGAGGTAGGGTAGAAACAGAGTAATAAATCTTCTCTCAGAAGATTGTGAGCACCCCTCTTAGAAGTCAAGCACTATATTTATTATCGTAAACCAGTAATTTACATGTTAAGGAAATAAAAATGAATGTCTTCATGAAAAAATTGGACAAGCATCTAAAACAGGTACATTTGTATTAAAGAACTGGGAAATTCAAAACAAAAAACAAAAATGTATTTTAACAAGGGAATAAAAGAAAAATAATTAAAGAGTAGAAAACCAGTTTGTTTGTGTTATAAGCTGTTGTACCAAAACTTAACTTCTGTTGTAATGGCTTGGTCCCCATCACACTGTGAAGAAAGTGAGCTCATTTGTGTATAAATATGGGTTGGGTTACTGGAAACAAAACAAAAAATTGAAGAAGCTAACCAGCTTAAGCTAATTAAGGGTGCATCCCACAGAATGGAGAACCACAATATATCAGTGCATAGTGAAGGAACCCTCGAATATCAGAAGAAGAAAAGACAAAGTGCTTTAATAACTAATAACTAAAGCACAAAGTGCTTTAATAACTAAGTCAACTACACTTCAACCTGTCATATATGGACAACTGAATATGCAGTTGACTACAGAAATATTATTAATACCCGTAGCCATGTCAGGTCTAACTGTTATGTAAACTGTACAGTCTTAAAATAAATTTATGTATATACCTATCATTTTAAATATATCTTCTTGGAATATAGCCAGATTTGGTTACAGTGTAAAAGTAAATGTATCATTGTGGCATACTTCTATTAATTAACAAAGAATAGCATCTTATTAGGAATGTGCGTAAAGGCCAATAACAGAACAAGACAACATTGCTAAATTGTTTAACATACATTTTTACTTGTTTGGTTAATCATAATAAACAATAAAAAAGCAAGGAAAATCATGTAGCTAGAGAAAGTATTTGCACAGCTTATGGGACTTCTGTGTTAACTATTATAACTTGTTTATTAGGAAATATCAGAAAAAGGAAATTGCCTAATTTTATTAATGATAAGCAATTGTCTAAATGGTGTTGTCCTCAGTGCATAACAAAGGATATTGTGAATTTGCAATGTATTAAATTATGCAGGCAAATTCTACATAGCAAATTCATAATTTGGGATCAGTGACACTGCATCATAATCAAGGTACATGTTATTTAAAACAATTGTGGTCAATGTTAGATACAAGGTTCAGTTCCTTTATGGCATCTTTACCGACATTGGATTCTGACACTACAATATTTGATAAGTTGGCAATTGTCCATTCATCAGGTTACCTGGAATACCACATCTACAAGGAACATCTGAAGCTACCTCAGCTACTGGCTCATCACTCAGCAATGCAAATCTGAAGGGCACTGCACACTGTTCCATTAAAGGATATTAACATGTATGTAAATATTATGTTTTGACATAGTGACTCCAGTGTGTGGCTGTGATGACCTGGACCATTATAATGAGACAGAGATGCTGTCTGCTCCTGCCTCATGAAGCTCACCAAGTGGCAATGACCAGTAAGGGTGACCCATAACATGAAGGGACAATATGTGTGGTAGCTATAAGACATTTATGTCTGGTTACCTCACTTATGATGTCATTACTCCAAATTTCTGTTTTTACTTCTCATGTAGTGGGTCACGCTCTGCTGATGCCTATTGTAATGTAAGGACTAATAGTTTTAATTGTACTAATTACATGTGGCTACTAATACAGTTAGCTAAAACAGTATAAATCTCACATAAATGCTCTTACCTCTGCTTCATAAATTTGGCTAAGATGTGCCCTGATATAATTATCAAAGTGACAAGTGGGGGACATCATTTATGTTATGTGTAGCATCTACCACATCAATGGGTTTTGTGTGCATGGTATTAAAAATATACATTAAATATAAATAAGTGTTGGGAAGTTATGTTAACTGAATATATTATGCTCTCTCCACAATAGTGTTCATCCAGGTCAAGTATCCCATAACACTTTGCAAAGCTGAGGTCAGAAAATAGGAAGCCTGTCAAAGCCAAGATACATGAAGGGTATGTCCCAGCACAGTTTGGGATATACCTCTATGCCCAACTGATTTGGAATGTAGTATCCAAAACAAAGATAAGAAAAGTACAGAACAAACCAAGAAGTTAAGGAACTGTTACAAACTGGTGAGTTGGGTTTTAGTGACAAGTAAGTGAATTTGTAAAATCATACTATAAATATTACTAGCTGAAATGCATATCTCTGAAGCACACCTTCTGTGTAAGGTGAACACACTGTGAGAATTTGCTTTCTGGAAGGAGGATATGTATGTCTTCTTTTCTTATTATATTGCTTTGTCATTAGACAATAAATTAGGCTAAGTTTGGTTATTTGCTCTTTTTGAACGTTTTTAAGAATGAACTCTGACTATAGTCAAACAATTAGCGACATCTTTGAGTCAATAGCCAGCTCAGGAACTTTGTAATGGGATATAGAATCTCAGTACTTGTTTCAGTTTGGCCCAGGATGATGATAACCAAGAACTGTCACTGTTCCACAGTTCTTTGACAGGCCATGTGAAATGAGTTGATGAATCAGTCCAGGTACTGCTAGACAGATATCTACATAACAAAATGACTACTACTGCATATTCTAATTAGTAGCCTTGATGACAAGCCTTAGCAGAGAGGTCAAGATTCTGCTTTGTTATGGGGCATCTCTGTTAAAACCTGCTGTCAGGGTTAATTAGTACACCCCAAAGTGGTGTGGTCATTTGCTTCAACCCTGCTGTCCCAGTGCTAAAGGTGGCTTCTCTAGGTCAGGACTGAAGCAGGTTTGTCATGCATCTGCATTCTTTCTGCTCCCAAAATTTTCATTGAAGCAGATAGCGGTTTTGGATGTGCAAAGAATGTGGTATTGGGCTGACTGGCAGGAAAGCCTGTACTGCCATTACCCATGCTGTACCTGTTCTGTAGATGGATGAAAATGACTTCTTCGAGGCCACTGTTGCCAGTCCAGCACCTTTCATGAGCAGAAAACTCACAACAAAAATGGTGAGGACGGATATGGAAATATTGAGAATTTTCTGTTAAATTCTCATGTCTCAAAGAACAAAATGTTTGCTGCCTGTCTTCAACAGATAGCTAACTTGCTGCTTATTTTAGGAGAAATTATTTGCTGACTAAACATCAGACAGCAAAATGCTAAACATATTGCTGTATAATACAATATGAAGAGACAAAAACAGCCTGAGTCTTTTAATAATAATAAAAAAATATTGATGTGGTAACATTTTCATGGAGGCAACTGGGTGATTTGCTCCAGTTTCTATGAACTGCATGTACAGTATATAGATGTAACCCCCCAAGTAATTAGAGTAGTCACATTATTCCAGTGTGATACTCCAATATATTTTATAACCAACACCAGTGATTTGTGGGATCTTGAAGCTAAATATGGAGGGGGGAAATGAGGGGGTGAAATGAAGGAAACGAGTGGTTGAAATTATCAATACCTACCAAATGGATGTAATAATATGCTAAAGGAATATTGCTGGGTGCATTAAAATGATGGATTGGCTCAATTACCTCTAGACCACAAAATAATTCTCTATGTAGTGTATAGTGTACAGATGCTATATTGTTAAATTGTAAAAACCTCGGTTAATGCAAAGTTAAGGTAGCATATCTGTACATACAAAGTCAGGTATTACAAATGTTAAGAGTTCAATAACTTAGCTGCACAGCACATAAGAGGACTGATCCCCAATCAAACTGCATAGTGCAGAAGCAGATGCACCACTACAAGGGCCTGAAGTTGAAGATTCCCATTGATATCAATGAGCTTTGGCTCAAGCCCCCAGTGTGCAAAGCCTTACCTCACATGTGGAAATGGCAGAATATAGTTTTGTTCAGCACATCAGCTAGAGCAGTTTTCAGAATGCTGTGAAATCTTAATTGGTTGGTTGCTTAGCTTTTATTTCCTGGTAGAATGCTCCATCACAAGGTGCTCTCACTGTGTTTAGAAAAGATATATTATATAAAATAACTAGAATGCATATGCCAAAGGAAAAGAATCTATAATTTATGTTAAATCAATAGAATAAAAAATGTGTTCCCAGTACTGGGGGAATACCATAGGATATAAAAGTGCTGTCTTGGTGAAAATTGCTAAGCTGTCGTTTTTGGCTCTCATGTTATCACTGAACAGAACTAAATTCTTATATCATAAATTAGGCCCTGATCCTGTAAATACTTATGCATGTGCTCAACTTTTGGCACATCAGAAATCCCACTGAAGTCTGGCTGGCATGGTGGGGAAAGAGCTATGGCTTTTCTCACTCCCTGCCCCCCTTTACCGCCTCCCCATTCAGGGGCTTCAATGCTGAGCATTGGGGAAGTAGCCCACACTCTCCCCATTTCATCCACAAACAAATAGGCATGAGAAGTCTTATTCCCCTAAACATCTGAGAAAGTACTGGGACAATCTACTCCAATAGGAGCAGAATCAGACTCAATCTTAGGGTAATGGAATACTCCTAAATGGATTGTCAACAGTAGGGATCTAAAACCTATGAGGTCAAAGGCTGTAGCAAACACTAAACATCTGTGTGTTCCAGCATCTGAAAAGGGACGAAGAGCTACACTGAGTAACTATGGATGATATTAGGTTTTTCCCTTTTTGTTCCTATTCTTAAAACGCATTGGTAGAAATATACCGTATAACATTTAAATAAGTCAAAATCCATAGTTTCCGTTTCCAAAGACATCAACAGACAAAAAAAAAATCAATAAGAGAGCCCCTATGGAATGAAATCAACAGACAAATGTGCTGCCTATGGGCCTTCCACTCTCAGCATATTTTTTCCATCCCTTGAAGTTCTCAGCCAACTACATTTGCTAAAGGCAAAGAAGAAGGACTTTTTATAATTATTCTGTTCATGCTCTGTTCTCAAATATTCTAATTGTCACATTAGTTCTACAATTCATTTGTACCCACTCCTGCTTTAAAATGAAGTATGAACTTTTTTGATGTAAACAATTAATTACCTAAATTTAGATAAGAAAAAAGAAATAAGAGTTCACACATTAGAACTAGGTAGAAGATGATAAAGAATCAGAGTAGCTGTTCTATGACAGTTTCATCTGAAAAACACATTTTGTTCAAACTTCTTAAGTGGTCCAGAATTCCTTAGATGACTTTATACATCCAGTACACAAGGTTATTCAGCAGAGGCATGGGCAGCATACTGTATACATAATGAAGCACCGTACAATGCAGCAGGAAAAAAAAATAGCAGATTCTCTGCCGAGCTTGACAAAAGACAAATATAATGAGGTCTGCTGGCAAAAGGAAAAGAGACATTTGTAGAGTATCAGGGGATAGCCGTGTTAGTCTGTATCTACAAAAACAACAAAGAGTCTGGTGGCACCTTAAAGACTAACAGATTTATTTGGGCATAAGCTTTCGTGGGTAAAAACCCTTACTTCTTCAGATGCATAGACTGAAAGTTACAGATGCAGGCATTATATACTGACACATGGAGAGCAGGGAGTTACTTCGCAAGTGGAGAACTAGTGTTGACAGGGCCAATTCAATCAGGGTGGATGTAGTCCACTCCCAATAATAGATGAGGAGGTGTCAATTCCAGGAGAGGAAAAGCTGCTTCTGTAATGAGCCAGCCACTCCCAGTCCCTATTCAAGCCCAGATTAATGGTGTTAAATTTGCAAATTAATTTTTGAAGTCTGTTTCTGAAGTTTTTTTGTTCAATGATAGTGACTTTTAAATCTGTAATAGAATGACCAGGGAGATTGAAGTGTTCACTTACTGGCTTATGAATGTCACTATTCCGGATGTCCGATTTGTGTCCATTTATTCTTTTGCGGAGGGACTGTCCGGTTTGGCCAATGTACATGGCAGAGGGGCATTGCTGGCACATGATGGCATATATAACATTAGTGGATGTGCAGGTGAATGAGCCCTTGATGGTGTGGCTGATGTGGTTGGGTCCTCTGATGGTGTCGCCAGAGTAGAAATGGGGACAGAGTAGGCAACGAGGTTTGCTACAGGGATTGGTTCCTGGGTTGGTGTTTCTGTGGTGTGGTGTGTAGTTGCTGGTGAGTATTTGCTTCAGGTTGGGGGGTTGTCTGTAAGTGAGGACAGTCCAAGGTGCTGTAGTCATAATGAACAGGTCGGATTATGAACAGAAGGCTGCCAGGCAACTCTCCAAGACCACATTCTACAGGCCACTATCCTCTGATCCCACTGAGGAATACCAAAAGAAACTACACCATCTGCTCAAGAAATTCCCAGCTACAGTACGGGAACAAATCTACATGGACACACCCCCAGAACCCCGACCAGGGGTATTCTATCTGCTACCCAAGATCCATAAACCCAGAAACCCTGGATGCCCCATCATCTCAGGCATTGGCACTCTTACAGCAGGATTATCTGGCTATTTGGACTCTCTCCTCAGACCCTACGCTACCAGCACCCCTCGCTATCTTTGAGACACCACTGACTTCCTGAGGAAACTACAATGCATTGGTGTTCTTCCTGAAAACACCATCCTGGCCACCATGGATGTAGAAGCACTTTACACCAATATTCCACATGAGGATGGACTACAAGCTGTCAGGAACAGTATCCCTGATGAGGCCACAGCAAGCCTGGTGGCTGAGCTTTGTGACTTTGTCCTCACCCACAACCACTTCAGATTTGGGGACAACTTATACCTTCAAGTCAGTGGCACTGCTATGGGTACCCACATGGCCCCACAGTATGCCAACATTTTTATGGCTGACTTAGAACAACGCTTCCTCAGCTCTCGTCCCCTAGTGCCTCTTCTCTACTTGCGCTACATTGATGACATCTTCATCATATGGACCCACGAAAAGGAGGCCCTTGAAGAATTCCACCTGGACTTCAACAATTTTCACCCCACCATCAACCTCAGCCTGGACCAGTCCACACAAGAGATCCACTTCCTGGACACTACAGTGCAAATAAGTGATGGTCACATAAACACCACCCTATACCGGAAACCTACTGACCGCTATACATACCTACATGCCTCCAGCTTCCATCCAAGACACATCACACGATCCATTGTCTACAGCCAAGCCCTAAGATACAACCGAATTTGCTCCAACCCCTCAGACAGAGACAAACACCTACAAGATCTTTATCAAGCATTCGTAACACTACAATACCCACCTGGGGAAGTGAGGAAACAGATTGACAGAGCAAGACGGGTACCCAGAAATCACCTACTACAGGACAGGCCCAAAAAGGACAATAACAGAACACCACTAGCCATCACATACAGCCCCCAGCTAAAACCTCTCCAGCGCATTATCAACGATCTACAACCTATCCTGGAAAATGATCCCTCACTCTCACAGACCTTGGGGGGCAGGCCAGTCCTCGCTTACAGACAACCCCCCAACCTGAAGCAAATACTCACCAGCAACTACACACCACACCACAGAAACACCAACCCAGGAACCAATCCCTGTAGCAAACCTCGTTGCCTACTCTGTCCCCATTTCTACTCTGGCGACACCATCAGAGGACCCAACCACATCAGCCACACCATCAAGGGCTCATTCACCTGCACATCCACTAATGTTATATATGCCATCATGTGCCAGCAATGCCCCTCTGCCATGTACATTGGCCAAACCGGACAGTCCCTCCGCAAAAGAATAAATGGACACAAATCGGACATCAGGAATGGTAACATATATAAGCCAGTAAGTGAACACTTCAATCTCCCTGGTCATTCTATTACAGATTTAAAAGTCATTATCATTGAACAAAAAAACTTCAGAAACAGACTTCAAAGAGAAACAGCAGAACTAAAATTAATTTGCAAATTTAACACCATTAATCTGGGCTTGAATAGGGACTAGGAGTGGCTGGCTCATTACAGAAGCAGCTTTTCCTCTCCTGGAATTGACACCTCCTCATCTATTATTGGGAGTGGACTACATCCACCCTGATTGAATTGGCCCTGTCAACACTGGTTCTTCACTTGCGAAGTAACTCCCTGCTCGCCATGTGTCAGTATATAATGCCTGCATCTGTAACTTTCACTCTATGCATGTGAAGAAGTGAGGTTTTTACCCACGAAAGCTTATGCCCAAATAAATCTGTTAGTCTTTAAGGTGCCACCAGACTCCTTGTTGTTTTTGTAGACATTTGTAGAGTTTATGGTAGAAAGGTTTTATGGAAGTAAATGTTTCTTATCACTTGTCACATACTGGTACTGTTTCCAAATAAAAGATAGCAAATGACAATATGCTACAATTAGGAGAAATGTCTGTCAGAACAAACCATTTAGATGAAGCAACTTTGGAATCAGATTAGGGCTATTTAAAATGGCTTATTATTGTCTTTAAAAGTGACCATACATTTGAGCATCTCAGACACGGTGGAAATTTAGATGACAAATTGCAAGGTGCTGAGCTCCTGGAACAAACATGGACTTCAATGGGAGTTGAAGGTATTCAGCAGCATCTAACAGCAGATGCACAGCACTTAGCAGGATCAGGCTGTTCCACTTTGTATAAATAATTAAATATTCATAAGTTCAGAGAGAGAGAGAAAGATGGTTAGGGACCCACCTGGGAAAGGGGTGACCTGTATTCCAGTTGCTGTTCCAATTAATTTTAAATTATTTATGCAAAGTGGAACAGCTCCAACAGAGAGACTGAGAAAGGCCCATTCAGACTGACCTCTTGTCCAATGGTTAGTTAGGGCACTCATCTGTGATACAGAAGAACTGGGTCCAGGTCCCTACTCCAAATTGGGCAGAGGAGGGATTTGAACCTGGGTGTCCCAAATCCCAGATAACTGCTGGGTAATTTTGTAAAGTGCTGGGGAAGGGGGTTCCTCCCCTTCCCCAGGTTTCTGTGGGAAAGGACTGACCTTGTATAGGTGCCTAACTCCAGGAGAGAGTTCCCAGCTGTGAATCATGAATAATGGAGGTACCTAAGTCCCTGAGGGGGCCTTAAGTCACCCCTCTCCACAGTATATTGCCATCAGGCAGTTTCCACCTCAGCATGCCAGCTTTTATGAATCTCACTTTTGGGCACCTAACTCTCCCCATGCATGGAATAGGGAGCTTGGGCACCAAACTTAGGGCTGTAGAGTCCACTGAGAATCAGGATATCTAAACGGGGGTGTGACAATGCTGAGCCTAAATTCCCTTTGCGGTTCTAGTCCTTCATAATCTATTGTCCAAATCTTAAAATCCAAAAAATTCAAACAATTTGTTTTAACATTATCAAAATGAGACTTTGATTTTTCAATCCAACAACTATTTGTTTAGAATTTATTTTAATTCATTTAAGAGAAGGAAAAGTTTACAAAAATCTCAAAAAACTCATGTTTTGGTTTGAGTTAAATTAAATGTTTTTCAACCCAAAATGAAATATTTTGACTTTTTTAGTTCACTGAACATTTTTAAAAAATTGTTTTGGGACAACTCAACAGGTTTTTTTGCTCCCTTCTGATTTTTCAGTTTGGCCAAAGAACCAAAATAAGTTATTTCACAGTTCTGTTTTAAATATCAACAAAGTGGCATATAACAAGTTTCATACCAATAGTGAAATGGCTTGTTAAATTTTTGCCTGGCTGCATGGTGTAGGGTAGCCTCTGTCAGAGGAAACAATTTCCTTGAACTATAAGCATAAACAACACTTAGTAAATAAAACATTTTTAAAATGGGATTTATAAATGCAGTGATCTAGACAAGAATATAGACAACAACAAGGAAAAGGAAGGGACACCAGGGAGCAAGCAGGGCAGCTAACCACAGAAGAAATACACCTGTTAGAGATATACAGAACTAGGTCAAGATGTACTCACATCACATGATTTAGCACAGGACAATCCCAAAAGAAAAGGAAGTGGAGAAAGGGATTCATGGCCTAGAAAGACTGGAGGATGACAAAATATGAAACCAATCAATCAAGATATGGATAGGACAGGATTAGAATATGAATATTACAGTATTATCAGCATTAAGAATGAATATTTAAAATTAGCATAACTGACAATGATTATGTAATGTATACATGTAAAGAAGCATGATGGACTGCAGAAGGTTTTGAAGAGATAGACCAGTTGTGTTAAAAGAAACCAGCCCTGCTCCCTACTGCATACACAGTAGGGCTGGATGAAAATTTTCCATCAAAACTGTTTTTTATTGGAAAATTGGGGGGTTTGATTCAGGTAAAACGTCTGCAGAAGGTGCCTTCTGTCCACAGGAAAAAATGGCTTTTCATTGAAAAACCAAAAACTTGATTTTTTTTGATGAAAAGTCAGCTTCCTGCAGAAAAAGAACCATTTTTAGGATGGAAAGCTGGAAAATAAGAACAACAAAGAAAATTATCTTCAGGAGATATAGAACATTAACCTGCCCACAACACCTCTACAGAATGAAACCCTCAGGACCTCTAGAGTCTAGCTGAGCTTAGCAGTCAGCTGCGGAGAAGAAATGGCATCCCAAAATGGGACGGACACCCATCACAGCTGTCACATAGCCACTCTGCTCCTTCAGAGGCAGGGTCTCTGATGCCACCTCCCATCTGTCATATCTGGGAGTGATGTAGAAGGAGAAGAGAAATCCTTGACTAAAGTGATGTCCAGAACAGAATGCCCCATTCATCTATTCTCCCACAGCCCTCTGTCTTTTTCCATGCCACTTCCCATCTATGGATCCCCTCCCAAGTATAGACTGCCAAGAACTGCCCTGTTTTCAAATCTCTGCTTAAGACTCAATTCATCTGCCAGGCTGGCAAGAAACAAGTTAATAATGAAACCTTTTTACTGAGCCTCAGCACATGCCTGAGTAACTGCATGATCATCTGCACTGCTATAACCCTTCCACTTCTACTCTGTTACCCTCATTCCTTGTGTCACATCAAATTAGATTGCAGGCTGTTCAGGGCATGGGCCAGGTCTCTGTTGTTTTGTAAGGCACCTAGCACACTTTGAAGTACAGTAAAAATAATTATTAATGCATAAGGTGCAACTTGCACCTGCAGAGAATCCAATGGATGTTCAGGTGAGGATTACTAATGCTAGAGAGGTAGGCAAAGGGGATGGGCAGAATCTGAAAATGTAGCATAGCTTGAAAGAGAGAGGGTATATGGGACAGTGATAGAGCAATGAATTGGTGATGCAAGCTAAAGGTTTCCTAAGGAGTATTGTAAATTCAAACAACCCCATGCTTGTGTAAAACTGCTTCAAAAAAACAGTGGCGACTAAGGGAAAGGTGATGATACACATGCACACCAAACCTTCTCATTCCCTTCCAGCTGTGTGCCACAGAAGGGTGAACGAACAGCTATATCTCACTGCTCAGTGTATGGTTTTAAAGGCAGTAGTTTGGTCTGAGAGAGTTAGATTACTTTATGGGGCTAGAAACAGAACATTTAAATTAATCTGGGTTTAAATACCATCTCAGGTGATAAGTGAACATTGATTTGATCAAATGTAGTCCTTTGAGGATCATAAAACCTCCAAACTATCTAGCACAAAGTATGAGTGACAGTCTGTTCCAGACTGCAGCAGGAGGGTTGTTCAAGTCCTGCCTGGCAATTCCGCTCCCCCTCCCCCAAGGAAAGCAGAAACTAGAGACAGAGAAAGAGAATAGAATAAATACAACAGGGAGAAATCACACACATACACACTGTTATGGATGAGGATTGGACCTAAACAATATTTTTCATGAAATGGTGCCTATATATTGCCTGTTTACAGTAAAGTAGTAAAATCCATTCCCAGAGATGCTGCCTGGGATTTATTGATAAATTTGGTAGCATAAATAGATTGTCATTGTCCCTTCCTTTTGGTCCCAATACAGCCGTACTCCTTCAGGCAAACTCACACTGAAGTCACCTGTAAGGATAAGAGAAGTCAGTGGACTGGCTGAGTGTAGACTGCACGAGCCTTGGATTCATACACTCTGACATTGTGGTGGAGATAATAGGGGGGCAACTACCTCTCCCCGGTGCCCTTTAGATGTACATGTGGCACCTTTTCAAGCACATTATGCAATTGACCAAAGGAGATATACAAAGTGCATTTTTACACAGGGTTGAAAAGTAAGCCCAGCCCACACTCACTCAATAGTGGCAGCTCCTGTCCTGTAGGGCTAGGACTAGGCCTGGCTCCCCACTCTGGGCATTCCAACAGGGTTCATGGGGTCATGTGGCACTGTGATTCCATGTGCCATGGCCATGCACTCAAATTGGGCATTGCTGCTCCTCTGTAATGATGGGGGGAGGGGCAGGTCAAACCTGAATGACATTACAACCCCTTGCAGCAGGTCACAACACCCTGAATGGGGAGCCAGGCCCAGCCCCACAGGACAGGAGCTGCTGATGCCAAGTGAGGGAGAGGAGTGTTGCTCTCTTGCCTCCCACTCACACCCCAGGGTCTCCCCTCTATATGGGGCTGGAATTAGGGTTGTGGAGGGCGCTGATGAGGGTGGTCGGTGCCCTCTTGGTACGGCAAAAAGGAGGCGATAGAGATGGTAACGGTGGAGGCAAGCACCCACTGAATAGGAAAACTCTACCAATAACTCATCTCTTCCCTGGTTGCAAAATCTGGCTCTGCCACTGCTCTGACAGACTTCCCAGAGCTCCATACATATGGGGAAGAGATAAATGGCAGAATAGAGTGGCTGTGGTTATTTTATTCTTATAAAACTTTCGTTTGTTACTGTCCAAGATGTGAACTCTTGCAGGAAAGAAGCCACAGTCACAGTGAGGTTTTTACTCATGAAAGCTTATGCCCAAATAAATCTGTTAGTCTTTAAGGTGCCACCAGACTCCTTGTTGTTTTTGTAGATACAGACTAACATGGCTACCCCCTGATACTAGTCACAGGCTGACACCTTAGCAGCAGGTTATTTGCTTTTTGATTTCCAAAGCCTATTTTGAGTTTGAGGAGAAGGCTTCAAAAATTTATTATAAGCGCTCTATAATAGGGCATAAAATACTAGAGGTGCCTCTGTTGCTAGTCTGCAGCCTTCCCCAGGGTGCAACAATGTCAGTGATCAGAAGCCAGTAAGTGAACACTTCAATCTCCCTGGTCATTCTATTACAGATTTAAAAGTCACTATCATTGAACAAAAAAACTTCAGAAACAGACTTCAAAGAGAAACAGCAGAACTAAAATTCATTTGCAAATTTAACACCATTAATCTGGACTTGAATAGGGACTGGGAGTGGCTGGCTCACTACAGAAGCAGCTTTTCCTCTTCTGGAATTGACACCTCCTCATCTATTATTGGGAGTGGACTTACATCCACCCTGATTGAATTGGCCCTGTCAACACTGGTTCTCCACTTGCGAAGTAACTCCTTGCTCTCCATGTGTTAGTATATAATGCCTGCATCCGTAACTTTCACTCTATGCATATGAAGAAGTGAGGTTTTTACCCACGAAAGCTTATGCCCAAATAAATCTGTTAGTCTTTAAGGTACCACCAGACTCCTTATTGTTTTTGTCACAGACTGTTTCCTTCATTTTCACAAAAATTTCCTTTGCGATCAAAAACCCAAAACTAATGTTTTTGGTTCTGTATCAAAAACCTAGAAAAAAATCAAAAACATTTTGATGCAGAAAAATGATTTATCATATTTTTTTCCAAGGAAAAATATTGTCCCAAACCAGGTCTAGATTCATAGTAGGTACTCACAACATTGTGAACAAAACTGAGCTAGACTTTCAGGCATTTTAACTGGTTTAAAGTGATGAGCATTGCCACTGTACAGTAAAGCCAACAATGGGGAAGAGTACCGGTAATTACTTTTCTCCCTTTTTCTGCTCGTTGTCAGCTGCAGTATGGAGCAGTGCCTGGCTGCATAGTTTGTATTGAGCCAAGTTGCTGTCACAATGAAGGAACTGTTCAGATGTCTGTAAACGCAAAATGTCAGTTGCCATTATGCTCAATTCTTTTGCTTTTGTATTTAAAATGGGTTTATCTAGGATAACTTGCTCTGATGCTGCTGCCACACTTTCTTGGGGTGTCAGAACTGTAAGTTACCTTGTTACCTTCTGCTTCAGCAAGAGAGAGGTTTGTTGGTGCTAGATTGTGTGCTAGATTCCTGTCACCCCCCAGTCTGTTAGCCAGTAAAACAAACTCCTTAGGACTGCCAGTCTAAACTTTGCCTTTTAGGTTAACCCTTGGTGTACTTCACTTCCCAAATCTTCCCTGGAACTCCCTCTGCAACATCCAGCCCCTCTCAATGGATGTCCACAGAAATACCAAGTCTGCTGTCTCCAAAGAGATAGACAATATACACCAGCCTGTTGGCTCGGGTAAGGATACACACCTCACTTTAGTAAAACAGCACTGAAATGAATTTATAAAAAAAAGAATAGGTTTATTAATAGAGAACTCTTATAAGTGATACCAGAGATAATAGAAACAGAAAATGGTTGTAAATAAAAACAAAAAGAATAACGTGCTTCCAAGAGTCTACATATAACCTTAGCAAGCTCCAAGCTGTGTCTAAAGCAGTTCTCTCACCTACAGTTACTTTTCAGTGTCACCAATCCACACAGTTAGGGATCCACTGTTCACATATGCAAAGAGTGCTGACCTCTTTGTTCCCGCAGTGATAAACAAAAGTATTCTCTCCCCTTCTTCTTATGGTTCAGAAACCCTTTGCCATGCGTTCTTTTGAAGTGGATCCCCAGATAAAGTTCTTCTCGTCTGCTGCTTGAACTCCAGTGAGCTGGCACCATGCTGTTTTCTCATCCTTCTGATTACTTGCTCTTCTGTTGACTTAAAATGCAATTGAAGCATCCTTTTTGTTGGTTTCACAATGTTAGTTCACAACAGATTCCCAGACAACCTTCTTTTGTCCAGGACAAACTTGTTTACCATGTCTGCCTACAAAACATATTTTAGGAATATATTTCCAGCACACATACATAATTCTTTAACACCATCCATCCATACACCACGCAATGACTTTAATGACCTGTGTGCCACCAGTATTCATTTGACACAAATACTCTTTACAGATAACGACTATGACAGCAATGTGCAGTGTGTTGGGCCTGATAGGGATTTACAGAACAGTGGACCCTCTGCCAGTTGGCATTGAGGGGCTCAAAGGTTCACAATTGCATCTTGTTGTCAAAGATCTAGATTGAGAGACACTAAACAGAGAAAAAGTGAAGCTATAATACTCTCATGTTCTTCCAGGAGGCTCAATCCAGGCTGCAAGTGGTGTCAACCTCAAAAACATACAGCAGGAAAAAGAAAAAGTGCTACTTTTCTTCTCATACTTCAGTAACCCAGTGTTCACTCGAGAGATGTGTCAAAGTAACTGAGGAAAGGAGAAAGACAGTAAGCAAGCCAGAGACAATAATAAAACACAATAACTAGCAGCCAGGCTCACACCAATTCTTTATAATAGAATCATTCAAGAGAATCATTCTGCATCGAGAAAGCTCTAGCCTGTAATATTAATTTAACATCAGGACCAAAAATAACTACAACCCATAAAGACTACTAGACCATCACTGTACAATTGTCCTCAGTAGGGGCACTGCCCCAGAGAACAAAAATTCCTTTCCTGCTCCCACCTTTGCCCTGGTGTAGGGAATAAATTAATTCACTCCTTTTTGTGCAACAGCTTACTCACTCTCTACACTTAGGGTATGTCTACACTACCGTGGTAAGTCGACCTATGCTACACAACTCCAGCTATGTGAAAATCTCCCGTAGACTTACCTCACCCTTTTCTACGCAGCTTTTAGCGACACGGCCATGTTGCTAAATGTCGGGCAGTGTAAACGCTGTTTGTCGGCACTTTTGAAGACAAAATACTTACATCCCCTCTGAGCAGGGTTCATATTGTTGACAGGAGAGCACTCCTGCCCATAACGAGCTCTTTACACTTCCACTTGCCATGGCAAAATTTTGTCTTTTTGGGGTGGGGGACAGACCTGGGGCTTTTTTAAGCACCTGTGAACGACAAAAGTTTTGTCATTCAATTGGCAGTGTAGACAAAGCCTTAGAGTCCCCTTCATTTAAAAAAAAATTTACTCTCCTGCAAATTTACATAATACTAAGAGAAATGACAGATGTTATCTGCTGTATGATAGCATTAAAGGAGTGGAACACAGATTATTTTGGTAAATATTTTTTATGCCAAGAGTCACCAGATAGTGCTGTTACACATAGTCTTGCAAATTCTTTTTCTTAGTGCACAAGCAAGCTTTTAGTCTAGAAAAAAATCATGGTGCTGATTTTCTGAGTAGGTTGTTTTTCGAGAAACTGTTGCAAGCAAAAAGGTTTGCTGCCTGCTAGAATCAGTTTTTGGTTCATCCTAGGAATTGAGCATTGGCGATTAGACTAAGATCCCCGAAAGACAGGATTGCCTGCATGTTGTTCATGATCACTTTTATTTCAGGACTGATGTGTGTGTGTAAATAAACCAAGTTCTCCTCAGAGTCTACAGAAACTGTGTCACTAATTTCTCCTCCAATGGGAAGCTGAACTGCAAGGCCCTGACATCTGCTACTACTCAGCTAGTGCGTGATAGTATTAATAATATTCCAGACAAAGCATTCCAGTGCTCTGCACTATGCTCTCTTCACTATGAACACCACATAGTACATTGAAAAGTAACACACACAAAGGTAAAGGGAAAGATGTTTACTAACCACATTGAAAGTGAGAGTGCAATTTTGCACACACAAAAATGCAAATGCACGGAATTAAACCAACAATTTGAGCTGCTGTTCTTGCAAAATTTGGCCCTTAATATCTTGGCAATGAATGAGGATGTTCTGTTAAGTAGTGCAGTACAACATGTTGCGTTTGTGTTTTTCTTTTCCTTTCTTTCATCAGTCTAATATGCTGCACCACCAATCAATAGGAAGTGTTCGAATAGATTGTTTACCCTGCTTCGCCTAATGACTCAACTTCTTGCTGGATTTTATTGTTTCTTTCTTTTAACTAGTAAATCAGAGTGTGCATGTCCGAAAGGCAACATGCTAAACCACATTAAAATTGTATGGACTAGAAACATATTCACTGAGGCTGGTTTATTACCCTCAAGGATTCAAATGCATGATTCTTTAGCCCTTAATTTTTGTTTCCTGAGTGTTTCTTTCCCCTTTATTATGGCTCTTTTATAGAATGTTTTGACATCTGTATGGGTTTTTTTTTGTGTGATAGGATGTATGAAGTATGGCATTTGTTCTTTTTTGCATCTTTTAAATCAAAAGTCATGATGCTTCATAGATTTTTATAAGCATCCAAAAGTTACGATACTTGTTTGACACCAATACAAGTTAAACACATTTTGGCTCCCTTCTTTCTAGTCTAGATTTGGCTTTCTTCTTTCCAATATAAACTTTTCCCAACAGAATTTAGCTACCCTACCTACCATCTTTTGGGATGAGTGTTGAAGGGACAAGTGGCCCACATGCTACCGTTCTCACTGGAATGTTAACTAGCTAAATATCTATTAGATGATGCATACATCCAAGTATGCACCATTAAAGAAAGTTCTTAAGTTATTTAGAAGACAGTTGCGTTCTGGTCACACGCACCAGTCACATTACTCAACTTTGCAGGTTCTAGGATTTCATCTTTTAGTGTAGTTGAGCAAAAGAAGCTCTGGAGTGTCTTGTAAAGTTCCTGCTGAAATACTTAAAATTCTGATTAATAAAAGGAAATGAGTTTTTCTGATCAATTAGAACCTAGAGATGCAGATTTGGAAAAGGACAAAATAGAAATATAAGGACCACAGCCTGGAAACTATGTTGACTTACAGCAATTGAAGTTCTGGCCCATTGACTATGAAATCTAATGGACTGAATAAAAAAAGGTAGAGTTTCCTTACATATTAAATAAGAATTTTGTTAGACATGGACTAAGGGATTGGAATTCTATTGCAGCATTTATTTTTTGCTAACTCTTCTTGCCTCTCTTCCAAATAAGAGTTTGCTTTGAATTTCTGGTGTTTAATCTGCTATATCCACGACCCTCTGTTTAAAGGGGCAATCAACTGGAAGAACAGATTTTGTAAAATGAACCAGAAAACTTCCACCTTTAATGAACTCTTCACAATCCCCAGGTTTCAAGAGAGAACCAAACAAGAAAAGACAGAAGAATCCATATTTCCTAATTGATTTCAAAGGCTCTGGAGACTTGGACAGCCAACCTAGGGGACAGCCAGCACAAAATTTGTTCTGGCATCCAGAAATCAGACAATTTTGAAGAAACTCTGCAGTCAATGAAAATAAAACCACACACCCTGAAACAAAGTTATTGGTTCTGGTGAAAGTATTTTCCTTTGGCCATATGCTTTCATGAACAATATGGAATGAAGTGGAAAAAAATTGCCATGGGATACACTAGGATATTGAAAAAAATCTTAGTAGTATGATGAAATAGGAGTCCAGTTCTAAGTCTTAATCCTTATCTTCAAGGTTGTCAGTGGCCTGGGCCCTGCCTATCTAAAAAGATGACCAGGCCTGCCAAAGGGGGAGGGGGCAAAGGGGTCAATTGCCCAGGGACCTGGGGGCATCAGCCACTGCAGTGCTGGCCAGGAGCCCCAGGCCCTTTTAAATTGCCCAGTGGGCCACAGAACTCTTAGGTGCGCATGACTGCTCTGGGCCCTGTGCTTTGGGGGGCCCCCCACGGGCGGTCCTGGAAGTGATGGATTTGTCACTTCCACCCCAGACCCCTCCCCTTCAGGGACAGCCCTGGCCCTGAGGCCCAGAATTTCTGTTGGTGGGCCTGAAGGTGATCGAAGCACTGCTATGAAGATTGTGGTAGATAACTTCACTCCTCGGGCACAATGGAACTTTCTACCACAAGGGTAAAACTCAGCTGAACAGGAAACAGAATTTTCTTGGGGGCTTGTCTGAGACAGGAACAAACTCCCAAAGTAAACAAGGATCATCACAAACTTCATCACCTTTTGCTTAAAATGCTAGGCACACTTCTTTGATCTGCCTTCTCTAAAATAAATGCATAGCAGTGTGAACTTTTAGAAACAGAAACCTGAAGACAACCCGCCCATCCCCCCCAAATCAAAACCGAACCCTACCAAAACAAAACACTACATTGCACACTCAATTATCCCCCGGGAGAGAAGATGAAAGAACAAATCACAGTTGATGGATGTTAGTCACATCACTTAATGCACTACTGGCAGGCACTCAGATACTGCAGTGATGAGGACAGTATACAAACCTCTCGACTAGAACTGAATAATTATTTTAAAACCACAAAAGGCAGCAGCACACATCTATAAGACTGGTGAAGAGAGCAAAGGTGGAAGATAAATTTAAAAGAACACTGATATTTCATTCTGCTGAGGGCAGATCTCCCTGTAATGGCAAAAAAACAGCAGAAAGGTCAAAGTGTGCTAAACTGATAGAGAACCATTCCTAGCTGTGTAGGTCTAAGCATCTCATCCACAACTTTTCTTTCTGTATGGGGCTGTTTGCAAACAAGGGATTGGTGGCATTCAGAATGAAATGACAGAGTTGTTTTGTCATTGTCCCCATTTAAAAAATATTGTATCCAATTTGGGAGTTTACACAACTCATTTTGATCAAACTCATTGCTTGGTAGGATAATGATCTTGCACAAACTTTGGATAGCATGCTGTAGTGCAAATAATTCTCCATTACGGGGTTTCTTACACCTTCCTCTGAACTATCTGGTATATGTCACTGTTAGAGACAGGATTCCAAAACAGATGAATGTCTGATTCTGATCAAACATGGCAGGTCTTATATTCCTAAATTCCTTCTAGAGTATATTTTGGCTTCATTTAACACGTGTCACATGAGCACATCGTAAACCTTCTGACAGGTGAGAATTTCAAAGAAAAGTAATATAAAATCATGCTAGCCACTGCAAAAGCATAAGATTTAATGACTTTTTAAAATTATTATTTGAGTGGTATTTTCTCCTCTAGCTTTTCTCATTGCTGCTATTTGTTCACTTATTAAATTGTATAGGTCAAATTCACTCTGTTAAAATCATCTCATGCCCAAACAAAGTGAGGGTTCATAAGCAAACTGATGCATTCCCTAATAACAACAGACCCAGAGATGATCATCAATACAAACAGACAGCAAATTAATATATCCCAGCATAAACATGGTAAAGAATACAGGATGAGACATGCTTGCTACAGAAGCCACACCCCACTCTATTAAGGATAGAGACTTCCATAAAAAATCAGTACCATCAACATATTTGTATGGGACCAGGCCTTCCTTTAAAAGAGAGTCACTGACTTTAACCCATGAGTCCTATTTTCTCCTTTTGGTAACTACCCCCCAAAAACCCACATCTTTGGAATACAACTCTACTTGGGGTGGAGCAGAGAACATGAGCCTTCCAGAATGACACTATATGATGACTAATATCAGTAATTAATTCCTGTAAATTGCACCAAGATACCATGGAGATTAATGAGCTAAATATGTGTACAGATAGCTAGCTAGAGAGATTCTGGGAGATGATGAGGCACAACAGTGCCATACAATTAAGCTCAGCTTAGGCACATCAGCATCTTTAAGGGATGGAACTGTAAACACAGCTGCAGTACACCTAGGCCAGGTCTACACTATGAGTTTAATTAGAATTTAGCAGTGGTAAATCGAATTAACCCTGCACCCCTCCACACAATGAAGCCCTTTATTTTGATATAAAGGGCTCTTAATATTGATATCTGTACTCCTCCCTAATGAGGGGAGTATCGCTGAAATCGGTATTGCCATTTCGAATTAGGGTTAGTGTGGCCGCAATTCGAAGGTATTGGCCTCCGGGAGCTATCCCACAGTGCACCATTGTGACCGTTCTGGACAGCAATCTGAACTTGGATGCACTGGCCAGGTAGACAGGAAAAGCCCCGCCAACTTTTGAATTTCATTTCCTGTTTGCCCAGCGTGGAGAGCACAGGTGACCACGCAGAACTCATCAGCACAGGTAACCATGCAGTCCGAGAATCGAAAAAGAGCACCAGCATGGACCGTATGGGAGGTACTGGATCTGATTGCTATATGGGGAGAGGATTCAGTGCTAGCAGAACTACGTTCCAAAAGACGAAATGCCAAAACTTTTGAAAAAATCTCCAAGGGCATGATGGAGAGAGGCCACAACAGGGACTCATATCAGTGCCGCGTGAAAGTTAAGGAGCTCAGACAAGCCTATCAAAAAAACAAGGAGGCAAACGGTCGCTCCAGGTCAGAGCCGCAGACATGCCGCTTCTACGCTGAGCTGCATGCAATTCTCGGGGGGGGGCCACCACCACTACCCCACCTCTGACCGTGGATTCCAAGGCAGGGGTAATCTCAGCCACACCTGAGGATTCTGCGGACGGGGAATAGGAGGAGGACGACGACGAGCTTGCAGAGAGCACACAGCACTCTGTTCTCCCCAACAGCCAGGAACTTTTTCTCAGCCTGACTGAAGTACCCTCTCAACCCTCCCAAGCCAGTATCCAAGACCATGACCCCATGGAAGGGACCGCAGGTGAGTTTACCTTTCAAAATATAAAACATGGTTTAAAAGCAAGCGTTTTTTAATGATTAATTTGCCCTGAGGACTTGGGATGCATTCGCGGCCAGTACAGCTACTGGAAAAGTCTTAACGTGTCTGGGGATGGAGCGGAAATCCTCTAGGGACATCTCCATGAAGCTCTCCTGGAGGTACTCCAAAAGCCTTTTCAGAAGGTTTCTGGGCAGTGCAGCCTTATTCCGTCCTCCATGGTAGGACACTTGACCATGCCATGCTAGTAGCAAGTAATCTGGTATCATTGCCTGACAAAGCCTGGCAGCGTATGGTCACGGTGTTTGCTGGCATTCAAGCAACATCCGTTCTTTATCTCACTGTGTAATCCTCAGGAGAGTGATATCGCTCATGGTAACCTGATTGAAATACGGGAATTTAATTAAGGGGACAGAGGTGGCCATTCCTACTGGGTTGTTTGCCTGTGGCTGAAAAGAAATCCTTCCCTGTAGTTAGCCAAGCTGGGGGGTTGGGGTAATTGGCATTGAGCTTTTTGCATTTGGCTAGCAGAGATCTTCCCTGATACCAGCCACACGGTGGGGGGAGGGGTAAAGCGATCATCCCAGAGAATTGGATGGGTGGGGAGGTTAGTTTTCTGCTGCTGCAGGTTATCAGGAAAACTGCAGCACTCAACGGGCTTTGCTTGGTATGTGGGAAAGGAGGGTGCAGAAGCCGAAAGACAATGGCTTACCATGGCAGCATGCAAGCTGAATTCTGTTGCCTGGACCTGCGTCTGTGATCTCTAACACCAAAGCCACAGGCACTCAATATTAAGATGCAAAATGTGACCTTGCACTGAAATAACATGTGCTATGTAATGTGAATAGTGTTGTTCACCATGAAAAAGTATAAGCATTGTTCTGTAAAATGTATCTTTTTAAATACTTCTCTCCCTTTTTTTCCCTCCCTCCAGCAGCTGCAAATTTTTCAAGCCTCCCTCCTCCGTCCCGAAGGCTATCTCAGATAAGGCGGAGAAAAAAAAAGGACGTGAGACGACATGTTCTCAGAAATCATGGAATCGACCCACAATGAAAGAGCTCATCTGAATGAGTGGAAGGACATGGTATCAAAGTACAGGAAAGATGCCAATGAACATGAGGACAGGAGGGACCAACGTGAGGAGAGGAGAGACGCTTGAGATGAGAGGTGGCAGCAGGAAGATCAGAGGAGGCAGGATGCAACGCTGGGGCTGCTGCGTGAGCAAACAGACATGCTCCGGCGTCTGGTGGAGCTTCAGGAATGGCAGCAGGATCACAGAGTGCCGCTACAGCCCCTGTATAACCACCCTCTGCCCCCCTCACCATGTTCCATAGCCTCCTCACCCTGACGTGTAAGAACGTGGGGGGGGGACGAAGCCCGGTGCACCCTCCCATTCCACCCCAGTGGACAGCCCAAGCAAAAGGCTGTCATTACTTTAACCTTTTTTTAGTGGCCTTTTCCTTCCCTCCGATCCTCCTCCCAAACCCCACTCAGACTACCTTGTCAGTTCTCTCCCTCTTTTTATAATCAATTAATAAAGAATAAATGATTTTAAAATGATAGTGCCTTTATTTCCTTTGAAAGCAAGCTATGATCGAAGGGGGAGGGTGGGTTGCTTACAGAGAATGAGTCAATAAAGGGGGCAGGTTTTCATCAAGGAGAAACAAACAGAACTTTCACACGGTATCCTGGCCAGTCATGAAACCGGTTTTCAAAGCTTCTCTGATGTGCAGCGCTTCCAGGTGTGCTCTTCTAATTGCCCTGGTGTCTGGCTGTGCGTAATCAGCAGCCAGGCGATTTGCCTCAGCCTCCCACCCTGCCATAAATGTCTCCCCTTTACTTTCACAGAGATTGTGGAGCACACAGCAAGCAGCAATAACAATGGGAATATTGGTTTGGCTGAGGTCTGAGCGAGTCAGTAACATGCATCAGCGACCTTTTAAACATCCAAATGCACATTCTACCACCATTCTGCACTTGCTCAGCCTATAGTTGAACAGCTCCTGACTCCTGTCTAGGCTGCCTGTGTACAGCTTCATGAGCCAGGGCATTAAGGGGTAGGCTGGGTCCTCAAGGATAACTATAGGCATTTCAACATCCCCAACCATTATTTTCTGGTCCGGGAAGTAAGTCCCTTGCTGCAGCCGTTTAAACAGAGTAGTGTTCCTGAAGACGCGAGCATCATGAACCCTTCCAGGCCAGCCCACGTTGATGTTGGTGAAACGTCCCTCATGATCCACAAGTGCTTGCAGCACCATTGAAAAGTACCCCTTGCAGTTTACGTACTGGGTACCCTGGTGCTCTGGTGCCAAGATAGGGATATGGGTTCCATCTATCGCCCCACCACAGTTAGGGAATCCCATTGCAGCAAAGCCATCCACTATGACCTGCACATTTCCCAGAGTCACTACCTTTGGTAGCAGCAGCTCAATGATTGCTTTGGCTACTTGCATCACAGCAGCCCCCACAGTAGATTTGCCCACTCGAAATTGATTCTCGACTGACCGGTAGCTGTCTGGCATTGCAAGCTTCCACAGGGCTATCGCCACTCGCTTCTCAACTGTGAGGGCTGCTCTCATCTTGGTATTCTGGCACATCAGGGTAGGGGAAAGCAAGTCACAAGGTTCCATGGAAGTGCCCTTACGCATGCGAAAGTTTTGCAGCCACTGGGAATCATCCCACACCTGCAACACTATGCGGTCCCATGAGTCTGTGCTTGTTTCCCGGGCCCAGAATTGGCGTTCCACGGCTAGAACCTGCTCCATTAACAACATGATCTCCAAAGCGCCGGGGCCCGCAGTTTGAGAGAATTCTGTGTCCATGTCCATGTCCTCATCCTCATCACTCTTGTTGTCGTGCTGCCGTTGCCGCCTCCTCCTCGCCTCGTTTTTCTGGTCCTGGTTCAGCATAAACTGCACGAGAACGTGCAAGGTGTTTACAATGTTCTTTCACTGCAGTCTTGAACTGAGCGGGCTCCGTGCTTGCCGTGGTATGGCGTCTGCAGCGTTCACCCAGGAAAAAAGGCGCAAAACGGTTGTCTGCTGTTGCTTTCATGGAGGGAGGGGTGAGGCTGTACCCAGAACCACCCGCAACAATGTTTTTTGTCCCATCAGGCACTGGGATCTCAACCCAGAATTCCAATGGGCGGGGGAGACTGCAGGAACTATGGGATAGCTATGGGATAACTACCCACAGTGCAACGCTCCGGAAATCGACGCTAGTCCCAGTACATGGACGCACACCGCCGAATTAATGTGCTTAGTGTGGCCACATACATTCGACTTTATACAATCTGTTTCCAAAATTCGAATTCTGTAAATTCGGATTAATCCCGTAGTGTAGACATACCCCTAGGCTTGAAGGCAGCCTCTGGAAAGGTAGCAATACACCATTTTTGTTCAGAGTATTCTCCTTTTGTGGATACTCAGGCCAAGTCTACACTAGAAACTTTTGCTTGGTATAGCAATGCTGGTGAGAGGAGAGTGTGAATTTTTGATGACATTTCAATACCAGCAGAAGTCCTAAGGTAGACACAGTAATAACAGCATATACATTTTTTTGGTGGTATAGATTATTTCACTTGCCAAACCCACTATAAGCTATACTGACAAAAGCACATTTTGCTAATACAAGCTGCATCTACACTAGGAAGATTTGCCAGTGCACCTATACTGGCAACACTTTTAAGTGTAGACTAGACCTAAAATTGTGTAAACCACATACTTTTCATGGCTTGCATGAAGTACAAATGTGGGGAAAAAAACGGCCTTCTGTTTTCATCATTTTATATAATATCTGTAATATTACATTAATATTTAAAATATTTAATATTTAATCTTTAAAACTGATTTCAGTTACAGTAAAATATTAAAAATTATCAGAAACCTGTAACAATTTAGCAAACTCTCCTGGTGTGACAGCTTATTAGCTAATTGGTTAAGTACTGTAGTTTAAAAAATAATAATTTTAGTTACCCGACAGTAACTGTGTTCAAGAGACCTACCCTCCTGCCCCATGCAGTGAGTGCTTATCCTGTGAAATCCGCAACACACACTAGCCCTGGATGTACTCTGCTTCTTTTCAGAGCAGCCTCGAATTGTGCCATCATGCACATCTCTCCCAAATTAACATGTGGAATCCTGCCGTGGCCAGTACGAATCCTGAAGCTGTGGATGCACTGGCCAGCTTCCAAATTGCCCTGTCAGTGACAGCTGTGACAAGATCTGGCTGTTAATTAAGGCACTGAGTTCAGGTCCCACTCAGTTAATCTCCAGGGCAGAGCCTCTATACTAATATTGTGGTTCAAATGTGTGCAACTTTGTGGTAATGTTTTCAGATAACAGGAATAACATATAGAAAGAGTATCATATTATATTGTCATTATCTATATAGATCTCACAGAAATCTTGATATAAAGATATTATTCTAGTTTGTGTCTCTATAATGTGGGATATTTTTTAATATTGCATCTGATCCAGGGAGAAAAAAACAAACAAAAAACAAAAATATCCAGCACCCATGACAAGATTTCTCAGTTGAGGGACCACCACCAATAAATTCTGAGAAACTGGATTTATTTAAAAAAAAAAAAAAATCAGTGATGCAATACAATTAATTTGCCAATCCAGAATATAGGGCCCAATTGAATGAGAGATGTCTTTCCATTGTCTTGTGTGTGTATTGGACCAGATCCAGAGTTTCCAGACAGAATTGTCAGATATTAAACTGGTAAGAGATCCTACACTTGATCTTCTTAATTCTCACATGTGTCACTTGCCACACTGACCATTCTGCTCAGTCTGCAGGTGCGATTCACTTGACTCAGCAGATGAATTAAAATTTATAAGAATTCCATGCTGGAGCACTAGAGATGGTAGGATTCTTAAAAATTTCAGTTCCCCGCTGACTATAAGAACAGAAAGGGTAGAAATGAACAGATGGTACAGTATGTACATCTACCAAAATACACACACACACGAAATCAAAACAAAACTGGACAATGTAATTTAAAAATAGACTTATTTTTAGCAACAGTTTTTTGATCTACTGCATTTTAACATGCAGCACCTGGTAAAGAGGTGGGATTTTTTGGGGGTGGGGGACATTCAATACAATTATATGCGTGATATTAGCTGATATCATGCAATTAACTTCCAGCACCTTGGGGTAAATTTTCATTACAGAACATACGGTTTAGCTACCTGATTATTTTTGTGCCAGCAATGTAAGATGGGGTGCTGGAAAGAGTTATTTGAAGTACAATAGGGTACTACATTAACTAATCATCATTTGAGACCACATACCATACATATTCCCTTAGAGAAGATTTTTGACTAACTATACACAGTGTAACACATCAAGTATAGACATTGATTAAGACTGCCCTAATTTAAAGAAAATGTATTACTTACTTGGAGCCTTTGGGAAAAATATATTAAATCTAACTGGAGGGTCACACACTTTGTTGCTTTTCTAGGCTGAGATAGACAACCAGAGAAATGCTGTTGAGTTCAGTACCAAAACCTACGTATTTGTGTGGATAAAGAATGGGCAGCAGACACCAAGAGCCATTTGTGATTTATTACAGTTAATTAAGGAGATGAAATTTGAACTCCTTTTGTGTGTTGAAAAAATGTTTCAAGTTTTAAGGCCTTTGCATAGACTACTATCTATTGAAAACTGAAGCTCTATTATTGGGCTTTTAATCTAATGGGGATTTTTATTATCATGTTCCAATAGGATAATGACAACATTCCTTGATTTGGAGCCAAATCCCATGACATGCTGAGCACCTTCAATTCCTATTGAAGTAACATAAGGGCTCAAACTTGTTCTTATAGAATTTGGCCAAGCTGCCATTATCTCCAATGTTAGCAGGACTGGGCCCATAGTGATTTGTTAAACTAGAAGATTTAGGAAGGAAAAAAATGCAAAAATGACACAAATCTGAAGCATGAAAAAATTGGACTACAGCTGATAAAAGTATGGAATTTCTATTCCATAGGAAATTAATACTTTTACATTTGTTTTCATCCCAAATCTGAATTAAGAGTTGAAATATCAAAACTTTTCATGGAAGAAGCTCTGAAAGATGCATATTCAGAAATATGTGTTTCTTTTCAACATTTGATTGAAAACAAAAGATGGACATTCCCAAATGAAAATATTTCAGTTCATTAATGTGGATCTGTCCCAGAACATCAATCTCTGAATTTTTTTCACCTGCCACATTCCAGGAGGCATTGTGGTGGCTCAGCCATAGGGAGACACACTGGTGCATCACGGGAGATGTAGTCGAACTGAGGCGCAGATCCCAGAAAAGAAAATGTGGTCAGAAGGGACCTGGAACTACAACTTCAATGTGGAACCATGGCCGATCAGAATGACAGAGAGATTAATGTTTACCGGACCTGAAACTAAATATATCTGCTAGTGGATCTGATCTGGCAAGTTTCCTCTCACGTGTAAAATCCTGGATTCAACTTCTTATAAATCCAGTCCAGCAAGGCACTTGTGTAAGAACATATTACTTTAAGCATGTTAGAGATGAAGTGGGTGAGGTAATACCTTTTTTGGATCAACTAATGTTGGTGAGAGAGACAAAGACATTTCCTGTAAGGCTTATTCAGGTAAAACTCCTACTGTGATATGGTCAAGCCCTCACAGAGGGCCATACTGCCCCTTCCCACCAATTCCACACCAGTGTTGTAGACGCTTATGATTTTATAGCAAGCTTCACAATATTTGGTGTTTGCTTTAAAACCCCAGCGCCTAGCGTCAGGTGATTATGTAAATATCAGAGGGGTAGCCGTGTTAGTCTGGATCTGTAAAAAGCAACAAAGAGTCCTGTGGCACCTTATAAAGTAACAGCTGTTAGTCTATAAGGTGCCACAGGACTCTTTGTTGTGATTATGTAAGAATCTCCGCTTTTTTTTTTTTTTAAAAAAAGGAAATTTATTGCACTTTTGATTGTGGGAACAAGCTTGAAAACATGACCCCTAAGCTTTCAAACAGCAGAGAGCAAGGCAAACAGACCATAAATATATTATTTTAAAAATAATTTCAGGATATTTAAGCCAATTTCATGATTTTGGGGGATGTGACTCATGATGGTTGAATACCTGGACTTGGCAATATTGAAACCCACAGAGGGATGGGCCAGAAAGCAAGCTTAAACTTCCTAGAATCCCTTAGGGCTTGTCTATACTACGCAGCTTTTAGCGACAAGGCTGTGTCGACACAGCCTTGTCGCTAAAAGTCAGCATGCGTACATGCTCTTTTTTGGTACTTTGTCGGCAGCCTCTAAATTCCATTGAGCTTAATGATTCACATGTAAATCCCCAGGATCATAGTGCCTCCGTATGTAAGTCTGTAGGTAATATATGGACAGTTGGATTTTTTAAATTCTGGCCTTCCCTTGCATGCTTGCAGTTTATGGCTGTAATTAAGTGTCACTGTCATACAGGCAATTAGATAGTTAAACTAGGGTTACCATACGTCCTCTTTTTCACGGACATGTCCAGCTTTTCGGCAGTCAAACCCCCGTCCGGGGGGGAATTGCCAAAAAGCCGAACATGTCCGGGAAAATGGCGGCTCTGCTCCTCCCCGACTCTTTGGCTCTGTTTAAGAGCCAGGCTGCCCGAGCGCTACCGGCTTCGGGCAGCCCCCGTGCCTCCAGACCCTGCGCCCCCAGCCGGGCACTTTCCCTCCCTGGCTCCGGCGGCGCAGGGTCCGGAGGCACGGGGGCTGCCCGGAGCCGGTAGCGCTCGGGCAGCCCGGCTCTTAAACAGAGCCGAAGAGTCGGGGAGGAGCAGAGCCCCCGCAGATGGAGGTTCTGCTCCTCTTCGGCTCTGTTTAAGAGCCGGGCTGCCCGAGCGCTACCGGCTTCGGGCAGCCCCGTGCCTCCAGACCCTGCGCCGCCGGAGCCCGGGAGGGGAAGTGCCCGGCTGGGGGCGCAGGGTCCGGAGGCATAGGGGCTGCCCAAAGCCCGAGCGCTACCGGCTTCACGGTTTGCCGGGCAGCCTCCAGACCCTGCGCCCCCAGCTGGGCGCTTCCCCTCCTGGGCTCCAGCTGCGCTGGGGAAGCGCCGGCTGGGGGCGCAGGGTCTGGGGGCTGCCCGGCAAACCCGGAAGCCGGTAGCACTGGGGCAGCCCTTTCCCGCTGGCTGGGAGTGGGAGGGAGGAGGGGGCGGAGTCAGGGCGGGGCTAGGGGTGGGGAAATGGGCAGGGCCAGGGCCCGTGGAGGGTCCTCTTTTTTTATTTATGAGATATGGTAACCCTAGTTAAACATCTAAGTGGTATTAATGGTGGAGGCAAAATTGCACCCAGCAATTGCAGGCACAAAAATGAAGCCAGGTTTGAAAAGTCTGCCCTGCAGTATTTAAGATGCCTGAAATACACTGTGCTAACCTATGTTATGCTATCATTTCTTTCCTCCCCTGATGTCCTAATGAACAGATTACCATGACAACTTTTTTTTTTTCAGCACAGTGTTGACAAAGCAATGCTAAATTACTCTCTAATAGCAGTGTTTAGTTATGCCTCACTTTTGCTAAGTAGGCTTGTATGGCTTGAAAGTTAACCTGTAAGTCAAGCAGATGTGAAACACTTAATTGAAGTATTTTTCTTTTTCTATCTTTTAAAACATAGCTCTACTCTATGACAAGAAACAAATTTAAACACCCCCATGATTCTGGCTTTTCACAGAATAAGTTATTCTAATATTCATTAGAAGAAAAAACATCAACAGAAAAATAGTATCCCATATATTTTTCATTATGAAATAAGAGAAAGAATAATTATTGCATAGGAAGCTCCATGGGTTTAGATAGAATACAAATCTTCTAGAGTAAAATGTGTTCAATTCTCTACTGTCTGAGATCTTATGTAGCATCAGATGTCCCATCTCTTTTCATTTCACTTATTGACAAGACACAATCATGCATTCAGTGCAGTCATTTTACTATTGTGTTGCTCTTATCGTGAAAAATTAGTTCATCTGAAATGATTCTTAGTGAGCCTTAACAGAGGCCATATTTTGTTAAATGAGAGAGAAGATAGGAACACTCCCTTCCCGGACCACTTTAAATTATTTCTAAATTAGATTAAGTGCCACTTGGACCTATATTTAGCATTAATAGGTGTGATATTAAAGCTTGTTCTATATGTAAGCATGGAGACCGAAAATTCATTGGGGAGTCTAGGTGTCCTCTCAGCACTTTCCATGTCAATACCACTTGAAAGACCTGTAAAATATACTAAGGGAATAGGGATTGTTTTAATGAATTCTTCGGAGAGTTCACTAAAAGGCCAAGTTTTACTGCATGCTCAAGCCCCTTTTTCCTATTTAAAGCCAATTCTTTCTTATTGCATTCCAGAGATGGGGACTTTGCATCTTTTTCTTCTCACTTTATTCCACTCTTGTGATAGTGGATCCAAGTCTAAGAGGTGGTGAGAATTCTCAATTTCAGTGGAAGTTCAGGGAGCAAAAGATCTCACAGGAGATATTCAGAACCATGCAGGGCTTATTGTTTGCAGCGTGGGCATCAAAAGTAGTGACTCAGTTATGTCAGCTTATCCAGACTCCTGCAATATCATTCTACTCCCACATCCGTTTTATAATGTGGAAATGCGATCAAATTAAAACCTCACAATTTTTGTCCTTATTGCCTAAGCATGTGCTCCAAATAAACAGATGAACTGACATTAAAAGCCATTGCTAATGCTCAGCTGTGTCTAACGAGCAAGGCAGGTCAACTTTTAAAGTGCTCTATGTGGTAGTAAATATAAGTTTCTCATTTAGAGAACTTTACATTAATGAAGAGCTTGGAAGCAGATGAGCCTAAAATGCAGTCACAAAGAAGTTTATGAAAATATTGACAGGTTATTGCATTAGTAGAGGGAATGGGGAATAAGTGAGTATTCTGGAACCTCTTGACCCTTTTTATTTCATTTAAAATGTTTTATGGGACAAAGCTGACCTCATCACTACACCTACAGAATTGCACAAGCAGAATATTCCATATCAATAGAAGGATCTGTGCATAGGAGGTTGCATAGGAGGGTAAGGGAAATAAGTGAGGACAGCAGGGTTGCCTGAGGGCCTGGAGGGAGGAAAATAATTTCTCCCACTCATGTGAAGAGACCACCCCCAATCCCCAACCAGCCCATTCATTTTCACTTGCCGTGAACTTGTCAGGACTAGAACTGGGACCCTTCAACTCCAAAGCACCACTTGAACTAAAGTAGCAACTTCATTATCTGGTAAGAGCAGCATGCTTGTATCTGTGTGGATCATCCATAAGAGAGAGACAATCATACACTTAAAAAACATAACATTTTACAATACACTGTTTAGGACTATTATTCACTTGTTTAAATCAATATTGGTGGAATAAATAATAGTCACAGTTTGTATGTGATGTATCAAATTAATGAATATGCTCCATCAACAGATCCCAACTAATCTATGGCAGCAATTAGCTGGCAGGCACTATTCTCAGAGCAAGAGAAAAAACGGCACAGAGATCAACTTGTTCTGAAGATATTAAAGGGATATTGTCAGTAAGTGACTGAGGTTTCATTTGTTTGTTTTTAACAAACTGTAAAGTACAGGTTTTTTTAAATAGCATGGTTTCTTGAACTTTGACTTAAAATAATTCCCAGTCTCTTTCACATTCAGATCCTTGAGATCTTTAGTTCAGTCTATTTCCCTAATTCCTTTAATTTTTTTAAGTTTGCCCTTTTGAAATCAAGAACCCTAGTTGCAGGCCTATTCGTGTTTTTCGTTCCATTTAGTATAAATTGAATTAACTCATGCTCACTCAAATCAAGATTGTCCTCTACAACCAGTTTTTCTATAAGGTCCTCTCTGCTGACCAATACTGCATCTAAAATGGCATTGCTTCTTGTTAGTTTGGTGACTATTTGGTGAAGAAATTTGTCTTTTATCACCACCAGGAATATCTGGGCCTCACCATTATTTGTAGCTCTTGTCCTCCAATCCACATCTGGGAAAATAAAGTCTCCCATAATCACACATTTCACAGTAGTATTTATTTCATTAAAAATATTATCCAGATCTCTATCCATATCCAAATCAGATCCTGGCTGTCTGCACCAGACCCCAAGCAGTATCCCAGTGGAGTCTCTGTTACCTTTCTTCCCCAAAGTGATTTTGACTGAAATAGATTCGCTTTTTTCCAGTCCATCACTTCTACAGTCTACCTCGTCATTAATATGCAATGCTATTCTACCACCATTATCTTCATTTCTGTCTTTCCTGACCAGCATGTACACTTCAATACCTTTACTCTCACAGATCTTGGGAGACAGACCTGTCCTCGCTTACAGACAACCCCCCAACCTAAAGCAAATACTCACCAGCAACCACACATCACTGAACAAAACCACTAACCCAGGAACCTAACCTTGTAACAAACCCCGATGCCAACTCTGTCCACATATCTATTCAAGTGACATCATCATAGGACCTAATCACATCAGCCATACCATCAGGGGCTCGTTCACCTGCACATCTACCTATGTGATATATGCCATCATGTGCCAGCAATGCCCCTCTGCCATGTACATTGGCCAAACCGGACAGTCTCTACGCAAAAGAATTAATGGACACAAATCTGACATCAGGAATCAAAATACTCAAAAACCAGTGGGAGAACACTTTAACCTGTCTGGTCATTCAGTGACAGACCTGCGGGTGGCTATATTACAACAGAAAAACTTCAAAAACAGACTCCAACGAGAGACTGCTGAGCTAGAATTGATATGCAAACTAGACACAATCAACTCCGGTTTGAATAAAGACTGGGAATGGCTGAGCCATTACAAACATTGAATCTATCTCCCCTTGTAAGTATTCTCACACTTCTTATCAAACTGTCTGTACTGGGCTAGCTTGATTATCACTTCAAAAGTTTTTTTTCTCTTAATTAATTGGCCTCTCAGAGTTGGTAAGACAACTCCCACCTGTTTATGCTCTCTGTATGTGTGTATATATATCTCCTCAATATATGTTCCATTCTATATGCATCCGAAGAAGTGGGCTGTAGTCCACGAAAGCTTATGCTCTAATAAATTTGTTAGTCTCTAAGATGCCACAAGTACTCCTGTACTTCAATACCTGTATTCCAGTCATAACTGCTATTCTACCATGTTCCTTTTATCCCTATAATATCTGATTTCAATTCCTGTGCCAGAAATTCTAGTTCCTCCATTTTGTTATCCAGGCTCCTGGTATCGGTGTACAGACATCTTAGTTGTTTCTACTTGGCTTAACCCAGATTCCTCGCCTGATTAGGTACATTCATTTCACTGCCAACCGGACTGTTACTATCATTGGTACTGACACTATCTTCCTTTTACATGAGCATCACCCCTGAATTTCTAGTTTAAAAACTCAAATCGGTTGGGCTAACCTCCATCCCAGAAGTTTATTTACCTTCCTACTTAGATGGAGCCCATCCATGAGAACAGTCCTCTGTCAGTGTATGCCTCCCAGTGGTAAACGTCCAAAAGCCCTCCTTAGAGCATCACTGCCTGAGCCACCTGCTGATCATCATAACCTTGTCTCATTCCTCCTTTAGGGACGGATAGAATCCCACTGAAGATCACTTGAACCCCTATAATATTATTTGTATTCTTTCTACTTTCTGCACTCTGCCAGTAAAATTCATTTTTAGTATGAATGGAATGGAGGCAAAAGTTGTTAAACTGAGTTTAAATACTATTGGGGTTTCATGAGCAGAAGGATCATGAACTCTGATCTCAGAGGAGGCTGTATTATGAGAAGAAATAATGATCTTAACCAAACAAATGGTGATCCTCCACATCAAATACTTTTCTGAAGAAGTTGGTAGTGGCCAGTTTGGAAGAGGGATTGCTCGATGCAACAAAAATAAGTCTACTGGCAGGGCTACAAGCTGGGAACTTGTTGCTTTATTTAATTGCATCACAATAGAGTAAGGAGAAAACTGCCAATAATTAAACACAAGTAATGGAGGAGGAAGGAATATAGCTCCAGTCCATAATACTCTGTAACTCAGTTAACCCATTGAGGGCCACTTTAATACAAGTAGTGTAGCTAGACTTAGAAGGATTATATTAACGTCAATAAACATCAATTTAACCCACAAACTTATGAAAAATATTGCCATTGATAATAATGGAAATTTACAGATAGGTAAAGTAAACAAAAATGCTGGGTGAGAAGCTAGAGAGTGTGATTTAAAACTAGGGGCAGGCAAACTTTTTGGCCTGAGGGCCACATCGGTTTCGTAAATTGTATGGAGGGCCGGTTAGGGGAGGGGATCATGGCCTGGCCCCCACCTCCTATCTGCCCCCCACTGGACTCCTGCCCCATCCAACCCCCCCATTCCCTGATGGCCCTCTGGAACCCCTGTCCCATCCACACACCCCTGCTCCCTGTCCCCTGACTGCCCCTGGAACTCCTGCCCAACTGCCGCCCCATCCAACCCCCCCCTCCTTCCTGACTGCCCCCCAGGACCCCTGCCCCCATTCAACCCCCTGTTCCTCCCCTGACCACCATCCACACCCCCACACCCTGACCACCACCCAGAACTCCCCTTCCCTCTATCCAACCCTCCCTGCCCCCTTACCACGCTGCCTGGAGCACTGGTGGCTGGTGGTGCTACAGCCACTCCGCGCAGCTGGAGCTTGGCCATGCCGCCGCCACCACTGCGCAGCACAGCACACCGGATCAGGCCGGGCTCTGCAGCTGGGCTGCCCCAGGAGCTCACAGCCCCCACTGCCCAGACCATTGCGCTGGCGGCGGAGTGAGCGTGCTGAGGCTACGGGGGAGGGGAGGGCAGCAGGGGAGGGGCTAGGGACAAACCTTCTGGGCCAGGAACTTGGGGGCCGGGCAAGACGGTCCTGTGGGCCAGATGTTAAAGGGGTTAAAAGCAGCCCTAGAGAGGGCTATGGCTGGAAAAGGCTGATTGGGGAAGTAGCCGCAGCTGAGGCCACGCCCCAATCAGGCCACAGCTGGCCCTATAAAAGGGCTGTGAACCAGGAGCTCAAGAGGAGACACTCTCTCTCTAGCTCTCAGAGAGAAGGACCTGGCTGCCTGGGAAGCTGAGGAGGGTACCTAAGGTGGAGTAGTGCTGGGGAAGGGCAGAGGGAGCTGGGGAGATCATGCCTAGCAAAGCCCCAGGCTGCAGGCCAAGCTAAGGGCCTACAAGAGGTTACTAGGGCTGCAGCGGGGCAGCCCAGAGATAGGCAAAGGCAGCAGGTCCTAACCCCCTTGCCGATGATGAGTAGTTTACAGACCGCAGTCGGCCCCAGGGAGTGGGGGCTAGATAATGACTGGCAGTAGCCATGGAGGCAAGGTGGGTTTAGATGGTTGGGGGTTCACCTGGGAGGAAAGACCCAGAGTGAAGGGGTTACTGCAGCAGACAGAACCCCTGGTAGAAGGGCACTGGGGTCTGGGAGGGACATGGGGGCCAGTGGCAGGTGAGCCACTGGCCTGCAGAGGGCGCTCTGGTCTGGAAAGAGCTAATTCCCGAGATGACCAGCAGGAGGTGCTGCGCTGGTGAGACGTTGCACCGCCACAATGGATTTTCCAACTCTAAAATGATTTCCCACTGACCAATAGCAATCCAGTGTTGCAAATTTCCGCAGTGCAATGGCCACTTGCTTCTGCACTGACAGTGCAGCTCTCATTCTGGTATCCTTGTGCTGAGGGGGTAAGGTTGACCTCGACATGCAGAACCACGAATGTGGCCTTGCACAGTGGTGCTGGAACAATTTTTATAGTGGGAGTGCTGAAGGCTTAAACCATGTATTTGAGTTATTACTACTTCAAGCAAGGGGTGTAGTAGCACCTCCAGCACTGCTAATTCCAACATCTATGGGCTTGCACATCCAAAGGTCTGCTCAATGTCCCAAGCCTGAATTGTAATGAGATCCCACCACCAGTCAGTGCTAGTTTCTCAGACCCAGAAGCAGCGCTCCACCATTTGCAGCTGCTCTGTGACTACCGCCAACAATCTTGAACCGGCTCTTGCTATGTCCCCCAGGAAGCTGTCCTCTGAGAAATCTTCAGGTTTCCCACTGATTTGGTTGTTCTTGCAGCTCTGAAAATACAAGAGGATTTGCGTTCTGTGCTTGCAACACTTGTGAGAATAGTGCCAAGCTGTGTAAGCTCCATGTTTGTCAGAGATGGAGAGCAACGAGGAGGGCTGCATGCAGTGCTTAATTTGTGCTGGGGCTTGCCAGCGCTGAGCCCTGGCACCTCTGGGCTTGCTGCATCACTTATGAAAGTAAAAATAATTTGCTTGAGCCCCAGCATCTCTTTTGTTAAAAATTAAGCACTGGCTGTGCGGGTTTGTGGGATTTTTTTTTTAAGTGCATAAATTATGAGATACAGATGACATTAAGGGATGAAGACAGCTGCAGGCTGGGAAGTTGACCCCTTGCTCCCAGTCACCAGCATGACTCATTTCTGCTCCACATGCATTGCCAAAACGTCCGAAAAAAGGGTGTGTGCTGGTTTGTGAGAGGTTCCACACTGAGAATACTGCCCTGTGCAGTGACACAAGCACTCCTGGTGAGTATGTGCAGCACCTGACATAAGGCGCAAAGTGTGCCATGCACAAGTGATATACTAACTGCAGTGCTTTTATGCCAACACAACTTTCACTGGCAAGAATTTGTAGTGTAGACATTAGGGTTATCATATTTAACAAATAAAAAAAGAGGACCCTCCACGGGGCCCTGGCCCTGCCCATTTCCCTCCCCCCAGCCCCACCCCAACTCTGCCCCTTCCCTGCTCTAACTCCGCCCCCTCCTCCCTCCCACTCCCAGCCAGCAGGAAAGGGCTGCCCCAGTGCTACCGGCTTCAGGGTTTGCCAGGCAGCCCCCAGACCCTGCGCCCCCGGCCGGCGCTTCCCCAGTGCAGCTGGAGCCCAGGAGGGGAAGCGCCCAGCCGGGGGCGCAGGGTCTGGAGGCTGCCCGGCAAACCATGAAGCTGGTAGCGCTTGGGCTTCGGGCAGCCCCTATGCCCCCGGACCCTGCGCCCCTGGCCGGGCACTTCCCCTCCCGGGGTCCGGCGGTGCAGGGTCCGGAGGCATGGGGGCTGCCCAAAGCCCGTAGCACTCGGTTCTTAAACAGAGCCGAAGAGTCCGGGGAGGAGCAGAGCAGCCGCGGGAGGGGAAGTGCCTGGCCAGCATTTTCCCAGACATGTTCGGCTTTTTGGCAATTTCCCCTGGACGGGGGTTTGATTGCCGAAAAGCCGGACATGTCTGGGAAAAACCAGACGTATGGTAACCCTAGTAGACATACACTTAACCCTGGCCTACACTAAGGCTAAGTCAGAAGCAGGCCATCTGTTCTGTAGTCGATTAAAATCCTTTTTTGCCAACAATATTGTCCGGTAAAGTGAAAGGCACAAGTAGTAAGGATTTAGGCTTGGATTTAGCAAAGCACTCAAACATGTGGTTAAGTACTTTGTGACTTGCGGCCTCAGCAGGGCTCTACTTTCATCCTGTGATCAGATAAGGCTCCGTTATTTTGGTAAAAGGACCTCTCCGTGCATAAGAAACACACTTTTCTTACAGTAGCACAAGCTAGGAACATGCTCCTTGTTCAACTACATGCAGAGAAAACAAGGGAAAACAAACAAACAAACACTGACTAAAGAGAAGTACAGGAGGGGTAAGAATCGCTCCAAGCAATAATATTGAGTAACCCATTTAACCCCTTGATGACAACTTTACTACAATTAAAGTGATTTAATTTTAACATTACTTCTTTGAAAGCTTTGCAGAATTCTTCCCATTTTGATAGCTTGTATCATAGACTCTGAATACCTGGATCAAATGCCATCACTAAATAGCCAAAATAAATAATTTCTGCTTAGCTTTCTCATTGCTCTTGTATTGGCATGGAGAACTACCACATCTCTGGCTGAGCACCGTAGAAGTCGTGGAGGGGGGGAGGGGAACAACAGTGAAACAAAAATAGCTTGAAGTGAGACACAGATAATTATTTGCTGAGTCAAGCTCACAACAGTGGGGGACAACAGCTATAACAACAAAGGTCCTTCCAGACTGGATCATCTTTCAGTTGTTGGGTGAAACAAAAATGTCATGTCACTTGCCTACTTAGATGAGAAATGCAAATCAAGTTTCATTTCAATCAGCTGTGTTCACAGTTTTACACATTTGTCAAATCAAATAAATTAATGGAGACAGAAAAACTAAAACAGCAAACATTCAAATAAATATATCTGCAATACAGCTGGGCTGAGCTGAAGACAATACATTTTCACTAGGTAAATATGGACAAAGCTGAGCAATGCTTTTTTCCTTGCTATTTCTCTCTTTTTCAAAGATTACTTTAATAACTGAGTTAATATATAGTCTTGCCATGCTATTGAAGACTCTGCAGAACAGAAACACATGAAGCAACAGCAGCTGAGTGATAACAACACAGGATTGTCACATCTACAATTTCATGCCACAGAAACAAAATTGCTCATTTAAAGCAATGTGGCAATCCATTACTCAGGACTCCCTCACAGCTCTTTTGTGCCATTACTTATTTCATATATACTGTTTAGTATTTTTTCTCAAAGCAGCCTTAGATGAACTTTGTTCCCTCTGAATCTCCTCACTTCTAGCTGATGACCTCATTTTTCTTGTTAGTAGAGGGAAGTTTTAATTTACGTATGTGCAGGGGGAAGCCCCACAAGTTAACAAACTGGTTAAAATTCTCTTTTTTTAGGACCTGGTTCAGAGCATTTAAACCTGTGCTTCAGTCTCATTCACTTGCATGGGACATAAGCATGCAGCTAAGTGCTCTGCTGAATATGGGAGGATGGGGTGTCGAATGAGAATTCTCAGATGTTTCAACTCATCCTTAAGGGGAAAAAAATCTGTTTGTGGGTTCATTTGTTGACTTCTTCTCCATGGTACTGTTGCTTTAATGTATGTAACCTGATCATTATGGTTGGACACCAGTACCTCTATGGGTCACTTCTATCACGGGAAACAGCTCTTGAGTAATTTCTTCCATGTAGCCAGCACAAGCACAGGTTGGTATTTCTAAAGCTACCTTAGGGATTTGGATGGCTATCTAAATCCCTTACATGTCTTTAAAAATCCTACCCAAAATGATTATTTTAATCAGACAGTTATTTTTCTCCTTATCCTGCCAGAATCATTCTTGCTTAAACATACTTATTCAAGCAAATGAGGAATATTTCAGACTCTGTTTACAAAATGGTATGTTTGAAATCCCATCTCTTGCAGTGTAAAATGGCGTTGAGTGCCTAAGGATGTTACCTCTTATCTTTGCAAAATTCCCTTTCAGAACCTTAGTGGTCAGCAGGAACCATGGAGAAGGTGCTTCCACTTTAAAATCCTAACTTCCATTTAGGCACACAGCACTCATGGTGTCTGAAATATTGGGATTCACAGACGAAAGGCCATGAGAAACGGTAAGGAGCCAGGTGGAGATTCTGACTCTGGTCCCTTCCTCTTATGTGATTGGTATAAACATGGTATTCCATGTCCCATGGAAGAGGATGAGTGAATGAAAACAGGAAAAAGGATTGAAGGCAGAAAATAAATGAGGAACAAAAACAGGGAAGAGTGAGTGAAGTGAAAGAAGAAATATGTGAAAGATGTGTGGTCGAGTAGGAGGAAGGGACTATGTTTGTAAGTATTAGACTTGTGCTCTGATAGACAGTTATTCTTCATACAGCCATTAGCCACGAGGGCGTTTTGTTGACACATGATACCAGTTATGTTCTGGAACATTTTGCATTGTATACTGACAGAGGGTTAGCTCTAAACTACTGAGATACTTTAAGCAAAAGACGACATTTTCAGAACAGAGAATCCCTTTTGAAACTTCAGGGAAGTGATAAGCAGCAACAAGTGTCATCAATATCACCATTTGGTGTACAGGTTACAAGCGGAGGAAAATCCATCCCAGGGTACTATGCTATGATGAGAGCCTCCATGGCTTATTATTAGCAGTAGCACTATATCAAATTGTTCCTAGTAAAGTGCAGTCAACAGGACTGAATGCATAAGAATAGAACCAACTCTTGGGGAAAACAAAACAAGGCACTAAACATTTAGTCCACCTGAGGTCTTGTTTAATGCTACAGTAGCTACAATGTTAATACTTGACATTGTCCTATCACATGAAGAGAGAAAGTTTCTAGGAGATTATTGCAACTGCTGTGCAGGGATCAAGAAATATTTTTGCCACAAATGCTGTCCCCAGATCTCTTTACTATGGTGCAAGCTACTGTGCGAGTTCCCTTGGCCAGCTCTGAGGACAAGATAAGTTCCACTGTTGCATGTGTGTTACTTGCCATTTGGTCACCTTTGGCAGTACCTAGATTAGAGGCAGTCATAGAATATAAATAGACCATCTCCTCTCCCTGAGATTTGACATTGGCCAATAGTATCAACACAGGATAGCAGTGGCTGAGTGGAATTGTTCATGTTCTCCCTCGCACCCTGCACCAACTTAAAGGGTCACTAACGCCTCGGGACTCACCCCTGTGGCGCCTCCTGCTGGTCTCTCAGGTAATTAGCTCATCCAGTTTCTGGAGCACCCTCTGCAGGCTGGTAATCCACCTTACTGCTGGCCCCCGTGTCCCTCCCAGGACCCCAGTGCCCCTTTCTCTGGGGTGCTGCCCCCAGCAGTACCCCCACAGTTTCAGGGTCTCCCCACCCAAGAGAACCCCCACCTTGCCTCACTGTAAGGCTACTGCCAGTCAGCAACTAGCCCCCATGCCCTTGGGCAGACTGCAGTGTATGCCACTCATCGCTGGCAAGGGGGGTTTGGACCTGCTGCCTTTGCCTACCCCTGGGCTGCCCTCTGCAACCCCCAGTACCTATTAGCCTTATACTAGGCCATAGCCTGGGGCTTTCCAGGCTGGAGCTCCCCAGCCCTGCTCCACTCAAGAACCCTGTCTCTAGCTCCCTACAGCCAGACCTGTCCCCCTTTACAGCTAGAGAGAGACTATTGAGTGCCTGGCTCCCATCCTCTTATATAGGGGCCAGCTGGGCTCTGTTTGGGGCGTGGCCGCAGCTCCGCCTGCTTCCCCCAATCAGCCCAGTGCTTATTTTCTCCTGCCACAGCCCTTTCCTAGGGCTGTTTTAAGCCCCTTAGGGCAGGAGTGGGTGTCCACCCTGCTACAGTCACCATCAGCTTAAATGCTTACTTACATTTTAAACATGAAATGACTGTAACTAAAAGATGAGGGGAAAATATCATTTTCTAGTTTTCCCCCAGTTTGTTTATTTTGTGCATTTGACAGCACAAGCTTAGGGAGGCAGTAAGAGTGGCTGACTAGCTTCTCTGGGTTCATAGCCTCAAAGAATTCAGCCAATAGGTTGCGTGAGGTTCCTGACAGTAGATTTGTCCATGTAGCATGCTTTGAATACTGCCTCCACTTGGTGGAAAACATTTTTCACCCTCATGACTTGAAGATAATTAGATAACATGGTATTGGTGCATTACACATGCCTTCAGTAGAAACAACAAAAATAAATGGGTAACATCAATAAGGCCTTTTTAGACATTAGTAATTACTTCAGTTATTGCAGGGGAAAATGCAAATTTTGATTTTCCATGGCAGGTTAAAAGTTTCTTTAATGGTAAAGAACCTGAAAATTGCTATCATTATAATTAATAACCTCTAACCTCTTCTGGAATTATTTTGCTGCTTGTTTTTTTGTTTTGCTTGCAGGCTATCTTCACTGGGTGACATATAGTGGCAAATATAATGCATGCATTCTACAATCTTTGGCAAACTAAATCTTGTTTCATATTAGATATATTTAAGGCACTTGCTAAATCCAAGCAGTTATCACTGTAGCATCACATACTTAAGTTATCTACCTCCATCAGTAGATGTAAATCATCCACAGCCATCATGGACTTCATTGGAACAGGAACTTGAACTGGAGGCCTTGTTAGAGATTTCTCAAATGCTTTCTTGTGATCAAATGTAAGGTTTCTTTCAAAGGCCAAAGACTTGTTTAATTATCCTTTCATCTCTAAACTCAAGGTCCAAGTAAACTGTTCTTGTCTTAATAATTGCCAGGCTTTAAAATTCACTTCAGGAAGATTAAGAACAGGTCAATAAATCAAAGTCTTTCCTCAGCCTGTGTGTTCTAACATCTGCACACTCATGTTTAACAGCAGGTGTATAATAGTTCACTCGGGGTTGCTATTAGTAAGTCCCATTCCTCCTTTGTTATTATTGCCAACTGTTCATTAATTGAAAAAGCATTCCAAAATAACACTTGATGGTATAACTTTACATTTTAAGGGCTCATCCCATCTGTTTGCATTAGGAGACCTCAAATGGCCTCAGTCAATAATTCAGCTCTTCAGAGCCCTCTCTGTCAACATATCCTGACAGAGCTGTAAGAGAAACCATTAGAGAAAGGAATTTCATGCTACTGGCCCTTTTTGTTTTATGACCATTTTAAAGACATATTTTAGGTCACACAAAAATACTGAGTTGCAGTTTTTGCAGTACAGAATTTACTTTGCTTCTGAGCACTTGTGATTAATGCTACATCTATACTTGCAAGCATTTACAGGTAGCTGTCCGCGTACTGTTAGCACATATAGCCATGCAGAGTACATAGGTGCTGGAACTAGAGATGTGGCAGTACCCAGTGGCTTGAAGTGGTTTCCCTCATATCCAGAGCTTACAGTTTAGTTCAATGGCTCTCAGCACCCCCATTATACAAATTGTTCCAGCACCTCTGGCAGAGTATCCACATATACAGTGCTGGGCATGGGCACATGCATGTACCTGCATCCACACTGTCCATTGTTGGTATGTGATGTTAGTGCTACCTTTTCAGGGGGGGTATCCCAAAGTTCTGTGCATCACAGGAGACACTCCACAAACTGACTTGTGGTGTGTTGCTGGAATAATCTGCTGCCTTCATACATTTGACAATGACAGCTACCACTCACCTCTCCATCCTGCCACATTACATGGACCAAGTCCTGGATGATCTAGTTCGGCTCCTGCTATTTGTTGCAGGAAAAAAAAAACATTCATGAGGTGCACTATTTGATCCGCTAAATACTTGATGGGATTGGGCCAGAACTTTGATATGCTGAAAACAGCCAACTGAGATGCTGAGTGACAATCCATTGTGGTCCCATGGAAAAGGTCAGCATACTGGTATTGCAAATGGTATGCTCATGGGTGAATTGCTGCTTCTGGTCCAGAAGAACCAGCATGGTGTGCAGGGATCACATTGTTTCAGAAACCTGGGGTGACAACCAGTGGCTTCAGAACTTCCAAATGAGGAAGAAGATCTTCATGGAGCTGTGCACCAACTCTCCAGTGCCAGACAACTTGTTTTCAGAAACGTATACTGGTGCAGAAGTGGGTGGCTATTACCTTTTGAAAGCTGGCAACACCTGACAGCTAATGGTCAACTGCACACCAGTTCAGGGTTGTGGAGGTGGTTGTACAGGTTTGCCAGCCAAATTGATATTGTCATCTACCCAGGCGTGGTTGCCATAACTCAAGTATCAGAAATCAGTGGACCACAATGTGATGGGTTCGGTCACAGAGACCCCCTTGGGACTGTCACCTGACGTACTGAATTTACCTATGAGCCCATTTTCCCTGCCAGCTTGGGACTCCAGAACCCTGCCTTGTTGAGCCAGACATGCTAGCCTGCTGCAACACAGACCCGGGTTTGGTCCATGCCCCCAAAGCTGCAGACTTTAACCAAAAACTGCTCAGGTCACCTATCTCCAGCACCCAGACACCCAGCTCCCAATGGGATCCAAAGCTTTGTAATGATACCTTACAAGAGACTTTTTGCATAAAGCATATTTCAGTTACATTATATTCACACTCATAAGCATATTTCCATAAAACATATGGAGTGCAACGTCACACACAGGAAAGAATTCATGACACTAGGGTGTTCAGGATTGAATGTGAGAGGGAAGAAGGGATTTTACTCCCCCAAAGTGGTATGATTCTATACAGAGTTTCTGTGCCTATCATGATTTTGGGATAACCACTTGTAACTTGGCTCATGAAGCTATACCCAAACAATAAGCCAGCCAAAAGAAAATTCAACTACAGACTGAGTAGTTGCAGAATGATTGTTGAGTGTGTGTCTGGGCAGCTAAAAAGCTCATTGGCGATGCCTGGACACCCAGCTGGATGCCATATGGCCAGCTCTGTTCACATAATTGCAGCATGCTGTGCCCTTCGTAATATATGTAAAGGTGAATATTTTTGTATAGAGTGAGCACAGAGCAGGTTTGTACATATAGCCAGAGCCCACCATGGTCACACCAGTCCTGCTTCCCAGCAGGCAAAGGAAATCCAGGATGCCACAGGATCACACATTCTTGAACAGCAGGTAACTTCTGTGACTGTGCTGAGGGAAATGTCAGACTATGCAACCGCAAGAAAGATGCAAGATGATATTGGCACTTAGTTGTGTGCCCACATACCTATGAGTTTTGATCCCCTGCAGTCAACAGTTACAGCTATTGACCACAGACAATTGCGTGAGTTCCTCTGAGGTTAACAACTTTGGTTACGGGTTTGTGCTGTGGATGATTTTGGTGCAGCCTCATTCCCATTATTCCACAATGTTTTTGTTTTATGTTCTCACCTGTGTTAAGTGCTTTACTGGGTGCAGTTTTAAATGACTTAAACTAGCTCTGTAAGGGGTTGGAGGGGCTTTAGAATTTTTTTTAAAGTACACTGTTCTCTGCTAGTGGTGGTTACAGCATGTATTGTCTATTTAGCATGACTACACCCAAGGTTGTGAGTGGTGAAAGGTTGGTGGGGGTGTTTATTGTTTCATGTTTTCACTGCAAATTTAATTTTTTTCCTTTTTCTATACAGTGAAAGCCAAAAAAAAAAAAAAAGAGGACTATATAACCTTTTCTTGTGTTTTTAATTCTGCCACTGGGACCAGTTTGTTCTGAATACAGTTTCCTGCCCTTATCTCTCTGCTGTTTCCACCCGCTCCTTTCCTTTCCACCCATTCATGCAGCCCCACAAATATTACTGCCACTGTGGTAGCTGAGGAATGCACAGACACAGGGGAACAATAGTAATTCATTAATAATCTTTGTTGTACCTTCTCCTAAATGCTAATAGTGATTCATGGGATTTTGATAAAGTAGTTTTACAGACGTGTCTTGCTTGGGGACCATTTTTCAGTGGAATGGAGCAAGGGCTGGGCTTCAGGTATGTAGTTTCAGATCAAGAGGGCATATTGAAGGACCATCATAAAAATAGCTTTCCAGCATAAGGCCCTGGTTCTAACTATGGTTTGGGGCCCTCCTGGGGGTGAGGATTAGAATGCTTCCCTCCTCCAGCCTCTGAAGTCTCCCACTACAGGCTTCCGTGGGAAAAGTCATGGAGGACTGTGCACTCCAATCACACCGTGATGATCTGGGTGTGCTCAGTGGACCAGGTGGCCCTAGAAACATGGCCATGTTACCTGTACTGACTAGAGTACAGTGGAAAAAACTGTTCTGAAGTAGTCAGTGCAGCTCATTACTAGTGCAGACAACAGGAGACCAAGGACCTTTATACATTGTGTAAATGTCAGGCAGGAAAGGATTCAATGCATTGTGGGAATGAGACCTGGTACATGTTTTGTCCATCCACACTTCACTGCAGCGTGGGGGTTCATATGTCACACGATCACATACAGACCTTTGTACCTCAGTAAAATCCCATTTTCTTCAGATGAAGGACTGGAAACTGTTGGCTAACTCTACAGTCATTGTGGAAAAAAGGTTCTCTTAAGAAGGAACTTGAATAAGGAGACAAAGGTGTCCCTGAGGGTGCTGTTACAGTGAAGTGTCAGCTATAGCAGCTCTAAGGTTGCTCTTATTTACTCCAGCGGCCAAACTGTTTTCTGTCTGCTCCTAGAATCATGGAGTGTAAAGGCAGATATAAGTTTTGTCCTTCATACAGATTCTGGCAGAGCTTGGCCAGACTCAAGCATCTGGGCCTCCAATTCTTTAATAAATGTTTGTTTTTAAACTATAAGTCATTATACTGATTCTTACATTCTAGGTATTACAGGACATGGAGGAAAAGTACTGAGCTTGTAGAGGCAATTTAGATCCTATTTATGAATTAGAAGATAAGGAAAGCTTAGACACATCATGATGTAGCAATATGTGCATTGGCTGGTACAACAGTCCTCAGACTGAGTGACTATGGCTGGTGTCGCACCAGGCATTGTAGAGTGATGTTCCCAAATCTAGCTCAGTCTGCAACTCCAACAAATCTCTGGGGTGTCCCTGCAGGCAATGCCAGGTAGGGTCAACGGATGGTGCGCATCCTTTTGGGCACTGAACAGCACCGTGTGATGGGTGTTTTTGTCAATCCTGGCAACATAGCCAAAGGCCATGCAACATCACTTTTGAACATGGTGAATGATTGGAAACAGGCCAGATATCTGCAATATAATGGCATTTTGCACAAAGTGAAACCCCTTTATGCTCAGGATTCGGTGCTGACCTCATACACTGAATGCCTCTAGCCACATTAAGTGTCCCTGGAAGAGGGTCCAGGGTTCTGATCCATATAGCAACACCAGTAGTACATAGATTTGACATATCCTGAACTTTGTCTCAGCATCAAGAGGTTTTTGCATTCACAGAGAAGACATGGACTTCATGCAGGAGGCAGTGAAACCTAATTAGAGTACATCTGGTTTGCTGACACTATTTGAATTCTCTGCAGAGTATGTTGAACTCTATGCTCTTCCGTTTACTCAATGCTGTCTACACTAGGGGTTGTGGTGGCCCAGCTCCAGGGTTCTGGACCTTGTCTAACATGAGATGTTCAACCCCATAGTGTAGGTAGAATCTTGGAAAACTTGACGTTCTCGGGCTTCTCCACCCACAAGGCAGCATTGTTAGCATAGTCTTGGTCAGTGAACACTTGTTGATCAACCTTAATTCCAACACGTAGAGCAGAAAGTCCTAATATCCAGTTGATGGCTCAACAGAATAGTACCAGGGTGAGAATACATCCCTGCGGTTGTACAGAAATGTGGCAAAACCCATGAACCAACATGCACTCAGTGGTGACAGTGTGAAGATCACACACCAACTTTAGTGAAACATCTGGTAAGCCAACTTAGGTAATGGGGTGTACACACTGTTTATATTGCTCTTATTTTTCCTATCAGTGTTTAAGTCAGTCATTTTTACCTTATAATTTTCTAAAGTGTATTTGTATGGGAAAAATAACTTCAAATGAGAACTTCTTGCAGTCTTTGAAAAGGGATTGTTAAATGTTCTCAATAATGAAACAGTACATTGAGTTTTTCATTCCTTCTAACCTTATCAGTGATTGCCAGAGTAGAGAATTGGAATAGTCACTGCATCTGTCAACAGAACAGCAAAGCAGACCTGAGACAGTTTCATTAGGTTGAGCTTAATAGACACTGAAGACTTTGCTTAATTTTTTCCTCATGATGTACATTTTATGCATTTGCCAGAAGTCTGAGTAATCTAGATAAAGTATGATTTCTGCCAGCAACAGAGTTTGACAAACTTGCTGAAGTGCAAATGGCTCAACTTCTGTCTTTAGGAGTCTTCATATACATAAGACTAGTGACAATTAGTGGTAAAGTAATATAATATAGATACACAGCCATATATATCTGTTTCCTACATGGCACTCTAGGAATCTAGACCATTACTGGGGTGTCTCCTATTGTAAAGGGTAGCATTTGTCATAAAAATTGTGTGGATACTTAAAGTTTCAACAAGAAACCTTATGAAGAACTGATGACAGAACTTACATTTGCCATAAAAGCTACTGCATTATCTATGCTCCTTTTAAACAAAACTACATTTCTAAACCTTGACATTTTGAAGAAAACCTTCCAAACTGACCCGATCAGTGTTGTCTTCTTTATCGTTATAGACTGTCTGCTTATAATAGCTGTAAGACACGTGAACTATTCCCATTCATCTCAAGTGAGTGTTAACTCAGACCTAATGGTGACTATCTTGATGCCTGTTTTAATTGCTAATTGCTAGAAGAAATATCTAGTATTTTCTTTCAGGTTATATCAGTTAAAGGGTAAATTGGGATTGTGTCTTTGGGGACAGTTTGAGCTGCTGTTCCCTTGATCATACTTGATCAGCCTCAATCAGCCTCATGATCACCCTCTCCCCGTGTGATTAATGAGGGGGTAGGGCTGACCTTGGAGGTAAGGCCTTAAAAGCCAGAGGCTAAGCAACCAAGGGAACTAGCGAACAGGGTAGTTTGAGAGATGGAATTTTGTAGGAGGGAGTCACAGGGCTGGCCTTACCATGAGGCAAACTGAGGCGGCCGCCTCAGGTGCCAGACTGGGGGGCGCCATTAGGACCCAGAGTGTAGAAAATTGTGTCTGCTGCTGGTGCATATGTATTCTCTCTGCTCCAGATGCAGAAATGGTGGAGTGCTGTGCTGGAGGAAGGAGCGCACAAGAGACATAACAGGCAGGCAGGAGAAAAGGTAAGAGGGAATAACAGAAAGCAGCAGGAGCTGCAGGGAGAGAGAGGAGGAGGAGCTTCTTATGTACCTCTCTAGCACCCCCAGGAGCCTGGACTGATTAACACCAGCTTCTCAGGGAGCTTCCTGTTTCCTGCTGCTTCCCTGAACCCACTTGAGGAGAACAGGCAGTCAACTGAAGTAGTAGGAGCCAGTTAGGCCCTTAAGATGCTGATATCGTCCCTCACTCAGGCCCTGCTACCAGACTGCTCATTTGTCCCCTTCAATTGAGTGTTGAGAGCCACTATAGCTGACACAGAACAACAGTTATGAGTGAAAGAAGAAAACACCCCTCTGGGGCAGCATTCAGAAAAAGAAAGAAAGCAGGAAGGAGCTCTCCTGAGATACATAGACACAAATGTTCACGGTGAGCCTTCCGGCCCCTGAGGATGTGAGTGGTGAGGAGATGCCTGATCTTCCAGTTAGTCAGAGTGCAGGTGACCTGGCAGCTACTGCAGCATCCATATCTCCATCTCAAATGGATGTAACCATGCATATTCCTGAAGAAAAGTGTAGATCAGAGAAGAGTGTGGTGGAGGCACAAGAAACAGCTTCTGCCGAGTTTAGTTCCTTAAGTCTAGATGATACAGGACTGTGGACTCACTTGAGCAGTAGCCTGAGGGACTTCCTTGTACTGCATGGGCCACAGCAAGTGAAAAACTTCATGTTCCCCAAAGACAATGAAAATAGAAGTTTCCATCCAACACATTACTGGCGTGAAATCCCCAATGGTGACAAAGTGGAGAGGCCATGGCTTATGTACTCAAAAACCCAGAATGCTGCATACTGTTTTTGTTGCAAACTCTTCCAGTCTAATGTTCCAGCCACATTGGTTTCTACGGGAACAAAGGACTGGAAGAATCTGGCTAGAAATCTGGCATGCCATGAGAAGGCAGCAAATCACCAGAGAGCATTCCATAGGTGGAAAGAGCTTGAGATGAGACTAAGGTTAAAGGCCTCCATAGATGATCAGCATCAAGAGAAGATTGCATCAGTCTCTTTACTGGCAAAATGTTCTGAAAAGGTTCATTGCCATTGTGAGAATGCTTGCTACCCAGAACCTAGCACTGCATGGCACTTCAGATCAGCTGTATGCGCCAAACAAATTCCATAAAGTTGTGGAGCTGATGGCTGAGTTTGATGCTGTATTCCATGAGCATCTAAGAAGAGTCACCACCCAAGAAATGTACACACACCACTACCTTGGGAAAACAATTCAAAATGAGATCATACAGTTACTGGCAACAAAAGTCAAACAGAAGATTGTGGCAGATCTGAAGTCAGCAAGATATTACTCTGTTATTCTGGACAGCACACCTGACAGCAGCCATATGGAATAAATGACTTTAATGGTGCGTTTTATAGCAACAACAGAACCTAGTGAAAATGTCCCTGGAATGGTGACTGTCAGAGAGCATTTTCTAGAATTTATTGACATGGATGATACTACAGGAGCTGGTATGACAAATGTGCTTCTTAAAAAGCTGGCAGATATGGGAATTGCGATAGCTGACATGAGAGGTCAGGGCTATGATAATGGTGCCAACATGAGAGGAAAGAACAGAGGAGTGCAGACACGGATCTGAGAGTTAAACCCCCGAGATTTTTTTGTCCCATGCAGTTCTCATTCATTGAACTTGGTGGTCAGTGATGCAGCATCAGCTTCTGGTGAGGCTGCTGAATTTTTAAATGTAATTCAAAGCATCTAGGTATTTTTCTCTGCTTCATCCCATTGATGGCAAATTTTGAAGCAACCTCTGGGAACATCCTCTCTGACACTGAAACCACTGAGTGCCACACGATGGGAAAGTCGAGTGGAGGCGATAAAGCCTATCAAATACCAAATTGGGAAGATAGATGATGCCATAGTTGCCATTATGGAGGATAATGCTATAACAGGAACTGTTCGTGGGAGAACTGTGGCAGAGGGAAATGGAATCAGAAACATACATAACTCTCAAATTTCTGTGTGGTTTAGTGTTGTGGCATGACATACTGTTTGAAATAAATGTTGTAAGCAAAAGATTCCAAGGTGTTGACCTTGATATATCTGAAGCAATTGAACAGCTGGATAAAGCAAAGTCTTACCTACAGTCTTACCAGTCAGATAAGGGATTTCAAAACATTCTGAAGAGTACACAGAAGTTGGCAGAGGAACTTCGTACTGAAGCTATTTTTCCATCCGTTCAAGAATACAAGAGTCACTGAAGAAGACGACATTTTGATTACGAAGCACGGAATAATCCCATAAGAGACACCAAGCAATAACTCAAAGTTGAATTATTTAACCGGGTACTAGATTATGCAATACAGTCAGTTGAAGAATGTTTCATGCAGCTCAAGGAACACAGCAGTATATTTGGGATGTTGTATGATATTCCAAAACTCCCCACTATACTTAAAGACCGCCTACACCAGCAATGCAGGCCACTAGAGACAGTGCTGACACATGATGACATGCGCGATATTGATACGAGTGATTTAGGTGAAGAACTGAAAGCCCTTTCAAGATACATTTTGACGGGATCAACTCCAAAGTCTATTCTGGAACATATGTGCACAAATAAGATGACCACCCTCTTTCCAAATGCTTTTGTTGCTCTGCGCATACTTCTAACCCTTCCTGTAACAGTTGCCAGTGGAGAACGCAGCTTCTCCAAGCTGAAGTTAATAAAACCACATCTATGCTCCACAATGACACAGGAGAGGCTGGTCGGCCTTGCAACCATCTCAATAGAGATGGCCCAGACTGTTGACCTTCAGGAAGTAGGTCAAATTTTTGCAACCAAGAAGGCACAGAAAGCACCACTTTGATTATTCAAACAGATAAAAATGCCAGTGTTTACTATGCAGACAAGAAAAGTTACATTTGCTGTTCAGGCATTTGAAAGTTAAGTGTTACTTAACATTTTTGAACAAGTCATTTTAAGTTGTTAGTTCTCCTTTATTGGGGTAGGTAGCAGAGCAGTACCATGAGAAGAGTAGAACAGGAAGAAGGCAGAATTGAGACCTTTCAAAGTTTTGGCCCAAGCGAGGGGATATGGGGGCGTCATTTGAGCTCCCAGCCTCAGGTGCCAAAATGTTGTGGGCTGGCCCTAGGGAGTCACAATATAATTGCTATGGTTAGGAAAGGCCTCCTCGCCAGTGCCAATACAGCTCCTGTCTCCTCCATCTGCACCTGTATCCAGTCAGAGAACCTAATCATAGGATGCCTCTACCCAGATCCTGGTGTGGATTTGGCGAGACTGTGACCTGCATTTCCCACTCACAGAAAGCCAGGCTGGGGGGGACCATCCAGTATGAGAGGTGCCTGCTGGTGGAATCAGGAAGAGTGGAAGAGCTACAGGAGGAGGTGGCCAGGCTGAGAAGCATCCATGCACATGAGAAATTCATTGACAGGATTCATATGGAGACTTCCAAGGCTGAGGAAGCTATCCAGCTAGAGAGGACTGCCGTCATGCCACTGGGGGAGGAGGATAAGGCTCTGGTACAGGGAAGACACTGGCTGCTGGTTACTTCTGACAGCAGGCAGTGCTCCACCCCTACTCCCAACCCACCCACCACAGTGATGGAAAATTGATATGCTGTCCGGCCAACAAGCAATGAGGAATCACCCCCAAAGGTTGAAGAGGAGAAGCCATGTACCCCCAAGGCAGGAAGGATCACAACCACCACTCCCAGGAGGAAACATAGGGTAGTGGTGGTTGGAGACTCTGAGGGGGATGGAGGCACCCATCTGTCGCCCTGACATGGCATCCCAGAAGGTATGCTGCCTGCCAGGGGCCTGATCTGAGACATTACAGAGGGATTGCTGAGGATCATCCAGCCCATGACTACTACCCTATGCTACTCATCCATGTGGGCACTAATGATACTGTGAGGTATGACCCTAAGCAGACCAGAAATGACTACAGGGCTCTGGGAGTAATGGTGAGGGAGTTGGGAGCGCAGGTGGTGTTCTCTTCAGTTCTTCCAGTCAAGGATAGGGGCCTCGGCAGAGACAGATGCATCCTGGAGATGAATCCCAGGCTGCGAGGATGGTGTCGCCAGGAGGGCTTCGGCTTCCTGGAATAGCAGCCCATGTTCAAGGAAAAAGGGCTGCCAAACAGAGATGGGGTCCACCTATTGAGGAAGGGGGAGAGCATATTTGGCTACAGACTGCCTAACCTAGTGAGGAGGGCTTTAAACTAGATTCAGTGGGGGCAGGTGACCAAAGCCCACAGGTAAGTCAAAAACATGGAGACCTGGGAGAAGGGTCAGAATCTGGGGGGAGCATGGGCTGAAATTTGGGGGGGGGAAATCAAATCAGTATCTTAGTGTCTGTATACTAATATGAGAAATACGGTGAATAAGCAGGAAGAACTCAAAATGCTAGTAAATAAACACAACTATTACCTAGTTGGCATCACAGAAACTTGGTGGGATAATACATATGATTGTAATACTGGTATAGAAGGATACAGCTTGCTCAGGAAGGACAGGCAGGGCAAAAGGGGAGGAGGTGTTGCCTTATATATTAAAAATGTATACTCTTGGACTGAGGGTGAGATAGAAATAAGAGACAGACTTGTTGAAAGTTTCTGGGTAAGGATAAAAGGGATAAAAAACAAGGATGATTTCCTGGTAGGGGTCTACTACAGACCACCAAATCAGGAAGAAGAGGTGGATGAGGTTTTTTTAAAACTAACAAAATCATCCAAAGCATAGGAACTTGGTGATGATGGGGGACTTCAACTACCCAGACATCTGTTGGGAAAATAACACAGCAGGGCACCGATTAGCCAACAAATTCTTGGAATGTATTGGAGACAATTTTTTATTTCAGAAGGTAGAGAAAGCTAGGCTGTTCTAGATTTGATTTTGACAAATAGGGAAGAACTGGTTGAGAATTTGAAAGTGGAAGGCAACTTGGGTGAAAGTGATCATGAAATGGTAGAGTTCACGATTCTAAGGAATAGTAGGAGGGAAAGCAGCACAACAAAGACAATGGATTTCAAGAAGGCAGACTTTAGCAAACTCAAGGAGTTGGTAGGTAAAATCCCATGGGAAGCAAGTCTCAGGGGAAAAGCAATTGAAGACAGTTGGCAGTTTTTCAAAGATACATTATTAAGGGCACAAAAGCAAACTATCCCACTATGTAGGAAAGATAGGAAGTATGGCAAGAGACCACCCTGTCTTAACCAGGAGATCTTCAGTGATCTAAAATTCAAAAAAGAATCCTACAAAAAGTGGAAACTTGGTCAAACTAGAAAGGATGAATATAAGCAACCAACAAGTACGTAGGGACAAAATTAGGAAAGCCAAGGCACAAAATGAGATCAAACTAGCTAGGGACATAAAAGGAAACAAGAAAATAAGAGTCAGCATAGATTTGTCAAGAACAAATCGTGTCAAACCAACCTGATAGCGTTCTTTGGCAGGTTTACAAGCCTTGTGGATGGGGGGGAAGCGGTAGATGTGGTATATCTTGACTTTAGTAATGCTTTTAATACTGTCTCACATGACCGTCTCAAACAAACTAGGGAAATACAACCTAGATGGAGCTACTATAAGGTGGGTGCATAATTGGTTGGAAAATCATTCCCAGAGAGTTATCAGTGGTTCACAGTCATGCTGGAAGGGCATAACGAGTGGAGTCCTGCAGGGATCGGTTCTGGGCCTGGTTCTGTTCAATATCTTCATCAATGATTTAGATAATGGCATAGAGAGTACACTTATAAAGTTTGCCAATGATACCAAGTTTGAAGGGGTTGCAAACGCTTTGGAAGATTGGATTAAAATTCAAAATGATCTGGACAAACTGGAGAAATGGTATAAAGTAAATAGGATGAAATTCAATAGGGACAAATGCAAAGGAAGGAACAATCAGTTGCACACGTACAAAATGTGAAATGACTCCCTAGGAAGGAACAGAGGGTCCTGTGGCACCTTTGAGACTAACAGTTTTAGACAGCTTACGGTCCTTTTTCCTTTGTAGAGAGGTGAAGTGTGTAATGTAGATCTCCTGTCTTATTTTAGTAAAGTCCATTTGTGTGGAGGGTTGGTTATTTATGAAAGTCTCCAGGTTGGAGAGCTCTTTCTTGATGTTTTTCTGTTTGCTGTATAGGATACTGATCAGGTGGTTCCTCAGTTTCTTTGATAATGTATGGCATAATCTCTCACTGTGGTCTGTGCAGTATGTAGATAGCAATGGATTTTTCACCTTCAGTCCATTTGGTATGATGTCCATCCGTCTGCATTTGGAAAGGAAGATGATATCTGTCTGTATTTGTGCAAGTTTCTTCATGAGGTTGATAGATTTCCATTCCAAACGGCTAAATGCAGTGCCTTGCATGGTGTCAAGTATCAGAGGGGTAGCCGTGTTAGTCTGAATCTGTAAAAAGCAACAGAGGGTCCTGTGGCACCTTTGAGACTAACAGGAAGGAGTACTGCAGAAAAGGATCTGGGGGTCTGCTAGGAAGGAGTACTGCAGAAAAGGATCTGGGGGTCATAGTGGATCATAAGCTAAATATGAGTCAACAGTGTAACACTGTTGTAAAAAAAGCAAACATCATTCTGGGATGTATTAGCAGGAGTGATGTAAGCAAGACAGAGGAAGTAATTCTTCCGCTCTACTCCGCGCTGATTAGTTCTCAACTGGAGTATTGTGTCCAGTTCTGGGTGCCACATTTCAGGAAAGACGTGGACAAATTGGAGGAAGTCCTGAGAAGAGCAACAAAAATGATTAAAGAGGTTTGTTTAGTCTGGAGAAGAGAAGACTGAGAGGGGACATGATAACAGTTTTCAAGTACATAGAAGGTTGTTACAAGGAGGAGGGAGAAAATTTGTTCTTAATCTCTAAGGATAGGACAAGAAGCAATGGGCTTAAATTGCAGTAAGCGTGGTTTAGGTTGGACATTAGGAAAAACTTCCTGTCAGAGTGGTTAAGCACTGGAATAAATTGCCTAGGGAGGTGGTGGAATCTCCATCATTAGGGATTTTTAAGAGCGGTTGGACAAACACCTGTCAGGTATGGTCTAGATAATACTTAGTCCTGCCTTGAGTTCAGGGGACTGGACTAGATGACCTCTTGAGGTCCCTTCCAGTTCTATGATTCTACTAGATTGGGGGCTTAAATTTATTAGAAACTGGGGAAACTTTTGGAAAAGGGGTAGCCTTTACAGAAAGGATGGGCTCCACCTAAACCAAAAATGGAACCAGATTGCTAGCATTTAAAATTAAAAAGGTAATAGAGCAGTTTTTAAACTAAGTGCTGAGGGAAAGTCAACAAGTGCAGAGGAGTATGTGGTTGGACAGAAATCCTGTAGGGGAGGATCTATTAATGGAGATTCTCCATGTCTTAATGAGGAGAGGATGGAAGATGATAAAAATATAGGTAGGATCTGATGAGAAAGTCAAATGAAAAAGAGTCCCATTCAATTACATCATGTAATGGCAGACAGCTGAAAAGTGACAAACTTTTAAAGTGCTTATATACCAATGCTACAAGTCTAAATAATAAGATAGGTGAACTAGAGTGCCTTGTATTAAATGAGGATATTGATATAATAGGCATCACAGAAACTTGGTGTGGGGTTTACATAAAGAAGGCTTCTTAATAAATGGTTTCACCTGGAACTCTGAAATTAAGCTCTTAATGCAGGGACCATTTTTTGTGTTTCTATAGCACCTAACACAATGCAGTCCTAGTCCATGGCTGGGCCTCCTAGATATTATCACAATGGGGCTAAAAACCACATCTCCTTCCTGAGCAACTGCTGAAATAAATACTCCAGTACCTGCTCATTAGCGTTGGCCCAATTAGTGGCCAAGCCTCAGGGCAGAGAGAGCACGCTTTGGAGGAGAGCATCATTTATGACCTCTTGTATGATTTTGACCAGCACAATGAAAGTGTGTTGCATGAGCACAACGCTGATGGACATTTTTGCAGGCTAGGACGGTGTTAAACTGACTGGAGAGCAGATGGGAAACATCTTGTCTCAGCTATGTGCACATAAAGCATCACTCTTTGCATCTGTACCAGGAACAGGATCAACACTAGGTTTGATTTTGATTCATAGATTTTAAGGCCCGGGGGACCATCAGGATCATCTAGATCAATCTCCTGTATAGCACAGGACATAGCATCTGATCCATCTGCATCAAGCAGAGAAACAGACACAGGGAGGTGAAGTAACTTGCCCCAGGTCACACTGTAGGTCAGTGCTTGAATAAGGAGAGCTGGGTTCTATTCCTGACTCCCACTCTAGTGTTCTATCCACTAGACCACACTCCCTTCCCTCCTATAAGACTTCCATTTGTACACACCAGCAAAAAATTCTGGAAAAATGTGTTTAATTTGTGGGTACAATCAAGTGCTTTGGCATCTAAATGCCCTGTGTTTCATCCACTAATAATTCTGCATACAAAATTATTTCCACTATGTGTGTCCATAAGCTGCAGGCACTGAAATGAAGGATGATGATTTTAAAATGTGGACTAATATTTTCTATTGCCAAGAGCATGACATGTGGATGAATCTATTTAGAAAGCAGACTGGCTTGAGTTGGAATTCTATGGCACTGGGAAGTAACTGGAGTCATTTCTCATGTGCATATCCAGTGCTAGTGGAGGGAGGGAAACAAACTGAAAACAAAAACCAACTGTCTTCTCCCCCCATCACCACCAAGATGGAAATGAAATGTAAAAAGGCAACCATTTACAAAAAAATATAGGACTGTAAGAACTAAGGTTCCACATCTGTGTTAAATCTGAGCTATTACTTTGCTTCGTGATTAGTGAGGGTCAATTATTAAGCAGCAACAACTGCAATGCAGGGTATTTACTGAGGATTAATGACCAGCACATTATTCTTTTGCTTAATGCAGTTTCTGTTGCTATACAAAGAGCATTTCTGGCAAATTAGTGAGTCAGGAAACAAGTCATTTGCTTGGAATCTCTCTCAATATTGCTTTCAGCTTATAAAGGGACATGCTATCACTGCTGGAAATGGGATGGTTATTCTATCTATCTGCATGGAGTCACACAAGAACAGAAATGCATGGACCACCAAACAATGCTCAGTTCTGGTCACATTTATTAGCATTAGTCAAGGTGGAATTCTGGCTTACCACAGCTTCTGCCTTACTGAGTTTTCTCTATCTGCTACCAGGTTGAGAGCATCAGAACCTTCCATGCTCACTTCTGTTCCCAAAACAGTATTTGCAGTAATAGGCATTTGCCATAATAGTAGCTTTTACAGAAACAAAGCTAGTAAATTGCTATCCAGCAGCTAGATAGGGATGCACTTCTGTTCCTCCTCCTGATTTCCCCCTTTTATAGACAAGTCTAAAATACAAGTTTGCTTTGCTTAGAAATAATTCTGATAGGCCAAGCATAAGAAGTGGGGAAAAAAGGACTGAACACTTCCAAGCACAAAAATAGTCATGCATATATTAGTCAGAAACCCAACAAAGCTCTAAAATCCTTGATTTAATAGGATTTGGGAAGTTAGGATAGAATGTAAACTGGTTTAAGATAAAAATTCTTTAGGACCATGTATTTCTCTTTTGCTCTCTTGCACAACCTGAACAAAATGTAAGAAAAACAGTATAGCTGGGCGTTGAATTTAATTCTTGACATTAGAGCTATTGATGACACTTAAGGACAACCTCACGAAAAGGAATTTTTCTGGACTTTTCTGAACCTATTTCTAGGGCACAGTGAAAGCACAATGAAGATGGTTACAGTTCTAAAAATTAAATTGCATATGACAAATACTACCAACACACCTTCTAGCAATGCTTTTTTTGGGGTAGAGTAACCTGAAATCCAGGATGCATTGTTCAGAGCCTTTAGAGCTATTGCCAAGAGAGGCTTAGAACTACTTAGCTTTGTGTTGCATCAGGTGTCTTAACTTAGATATGAGATAGTTCAGAACAAAGATTCTTCAATTAAAATGGAAGGAGGACAGGAAATGGAGACAAGATCTTTTAAGCTTTACATAAGGGTCTTCAAAATCAAGTAGTCCATTCACATCCTCATCTTGTAAATTTGGGTGCAAGTTGTACACTGTATTAAAATATAAGTTACACTCCAATATTTATATTAAGTTGTAGACATTCTGCAGAATGTCTGCAATTTTCCATTTACAGAATACAAATCCATGTCCACTGGAATTCTATAGCTAAATGCTTAAGTCCTTCTGGTCCTCAACGACCTCATTCTATGGACTCTAGTTTTGGTTCAATATTAAAATCACCTCAGTTACATATGGAAAAATTATACTCTAATTTATTATCTCATTGCAGCAGATCCAGACAAACACACAAGACATGAGCAGGAGAAAAATCTGAACTCTTCCTGCTCAGAAGCTATTTGAAGCAACATTTTAAGTTCAAATGGAAATTCTGTAGTGGATGCAAGCTTAAAAAACTACACATTAAGATCTTTAACTGGTTATACTAAATGCCTAACAAGATGAACAAACTGGATTTTGGGACATCCAATTTACCCTAGTGCCGTTCCACAAGCTTTGGATATGCAGAGATTTTAGTTTTTGGAAGATGTCGCAAAATATAACACAGCTGTATGTGTACATGGTGATGGAATGAAATTTGTGCTATCATCAGTAGGTAAAGTAAAGTTCTGGAGAGCAAAAAACCAGAACTAAACTTATGGATAAAATGACTACCGAGACCATTGTACATCCAATTTGAAAATAGTGGTCATTAGTGGTGTCAGATGAGGCTGCTAGCAACCCATTGACAGGCTGCAAAATAACAGAAAATGTTCATGAAAGCTAAGGTTCCTCTTTTTGAATATATAAATTAAACGCAATTTACTGAATTTTTTCTCTATCTGGAGTACTCTCTTTTATGTCTCAGAAATGAGACCTTTGTGCAAAGTCAGAAAGCTTCCATTTGGATCTATTTTCTTGAGTCATACTTTCTCTCAGCCCACCTCCAGAACTATGTTTCTCATATAGCTCTCCTTCTAGGACAGCCACTAGGGCTAATCCTTTTAAAAACAGAGAGAGAGATGAAGGCCCTTTTGGATTCTGAACAGTGCTTCAATTAGCCAAACAGCAATCAGCAGAAATGAACTGCTAACTCATTGTGCTAGGCATGGGCATGTTCCAATGCCAGCTACCAAAGATGGACCAGATCTATGTATCAGAGGGGTAGCCGTGTTAGTCTGGATCTGTAAAAAGCGACAGAGTCCTGTGGCACCTTATAGACTAACAGAAGTATTGGAGCATAAGCTTTCGTGGGTGAATACCCACTTCGTTAGACGCTTCAACTGCTAGAAGAGGGCCTCATCCTCCCTGATTGAACTAACCTCGTTATCTCTAGACTGATTATAAAAGGAAGGAATCACTAATTTTACAGCCACCTCCCAATGTATTTGTTGTCTGATCTACCCTTTGCTGAGTTTAAAAAAAGGCAAACTTGTATAAAGCCCATCATTAAAGTTGGCTTAAGAGTCACGCTTCTTTCTGAAAGTGTTTTACCTATTGTTACAAGTGACATCTAGGATTTCTCCTCTAATCTTTCAGTTATAGTAAACAATTCTCCATTTTTCCAGTTTGTTTACTTTGTACACTTGACAGTACTTTGTCTACTCAGTTTTACTATTTTTCAGTGAGAAAAGAGACAGGCAATTAGGATTGCAAAACTAAAGCATTGGTAGTTTTGCTCTGGAGCAGGTGTAGTTTGAGCTTTATTTCTAATTCATAAAAAAATATTAGTATGTTCAATATCAAGTGGACCCTATGCCTTTAAGCACATTGGAAAGACACCATACTACTTGAACTATTATTTCCATCTGCTCATTCTGATTCCAAATATAATGGGCCAAATGCTCAGCTGGTGTAAAATCAAAATTCTTCTAAGCTATGCTGATTTATATTAGCTGAAGGTCTGCCCCAGTGTCTTAGCCTGTCTAGGTACTTATATGACTCATCTCACACTAGTCTCTAGCCAGGAGCTGTTCAGAAGAGCACAGTAAGTGACCTGATGAAATTAATGCAAATGACGATAACACATTGTTACTAGCTTTCTTTTCAACATTAGAAAGTCTCCTTTTGTATCTATTCAATGGCATGGTTTAAAATTTACCTGACAGTTAATCTATGTAGGTGGAAACAGATGGACAGAAATAGAGCAAAACAGAAACTGAAAAAAGGTGCCTTTTGGTAAGAAGTACTTCGGTGCATATATCCAGTTTAAATCCAATTTACACAAGTCGTATGAAAACCTGATTCAATTTTCACATTATAGATTTCATGGGAAATCTGTATTCTGCTATTTTGTTTCTTGGCAATAAATTTGTATACATCTAACCATACAAAAATAATATCCCTCTGCCTGCATGCATATCAGCCTTGCAAAATTCTATTCACCCACTCATGTGGGAGTGAGTACAATTGTTGAATAAGGTATCAGGTTTTTCCCATCATGGTAGAGGAGGAACAGAAATAAAACCCATCAATTTTAAGCCAGAAATTACCCCAAATAAGAGATTTGAGCTAATGATCACAGAAAGTATATGGAAAAAATATATTACAGATATGAACATTTATTCAGTCTTCCCAAAAGACTTAGAGTCATGTTTCTAGGTAACGAACTCATTATTTTGTATAAACTAAGCCAATTATATTACTTTAACTCCTTTGTCAACCTTTCACTTGTGTTCCTTCCAGCAGTCTGTGGGCAAATGGTGTTAATTACTGTCATGACTATACAACTTGAAAAGCTAGAAACATGTCAGCTGGTGAGTTACAGTTCTGTACAGGTGACTGAAAATATCTTTGATATAGACTTACACTATGTAACACTGACAGACCCCAGTTGTTGGCGAGCGGGATTGAACCTGGGACCTCTGAAGCTTAGTACATGAGCCTCTACTGCCACTAGATGGGACAGACCACCACACACAGGTTACAACTAAAATAGTGAAAACTGATTTACCACACACATTTTTAAACAAATTTTAAATGTTATTTTGGATTATATCTGTGTAAGTGGAGAAGGACATTGAAAATGAGACTGTTCTTTTGTAGAATGTGAGAACTCCACAATATGAAGGAAGTGGAAGCAAAACTTATCAGTGACATCTACTTCCTGAGCAAAAACAGGAAACAAAACATCCCCAGAGAGCTCACCATCTAGAATGCAGACCACTACCTATAACTACCAGTATACAGAACAGCTCTACAGACAGTCTTTGGGTGGGGAGGAGAAGGACAGGTCCTGAACCTCTCAAACTCCAGAAGGGACCATCTCAGACAAGGAATCACCATGTACTCCCACAAACTAGAAGTGGGGGTTAGGAATATCAAGACACCTACCTAGAGATCACACAAGAAATCCAAAACCACTATAAAAAATCTGATGACAGCCGTCCAACAAAAAGTGGAACTACAACAACTCCACAACCCAGACATCCCCCTCTAAGAAAAGCCCTGGTACCAATGATAGAGAAATTCCATTTTGAAAACCTTTACTTCCATTTTGAATAAGCAAGTGTCACTCCATTACCTGAGCCCGGACAGGTCACGTAGCACCAGAAAGTTGTGTGAAAAAGTAGCAAATAACACTAAGTCATCAGATCATAACACTGAGTGGAAAAAACAAGGGTTAACCAAAATGTTGGCATGCATCCAAAGGTTCTGACTACAAGGTTTTACATCGAGAAAGTGTCAGATGGGGGAGAAGAGGGAGATTGTTGGTTTTAGCTTGAGAGAGAGAGAGAGAGAGAGGAAACCTGTGGGTTTGGTGTATAAGAACAAGAAGAGAGATTAAGAGATTTTATAAGAGAGAAACACAGTAAGTGGCTGAGGGACTAAGAGCTCAAGAGAGGAGAAAGAGGGAGGCTTGAGAGAGGTTTAAAAACTGTTAGAGCTGTTGTCATCATTCTCCCGCAATGACCTGTTGAAGACTGACCATCAGAAATGGGATGTTGCCAACTGAGCTTCTGTTCTAATCGTATGTAACCATGATTCAGGGTACTCTTAGTTTACTGCAATAAGGATTACATTAAAAGCTGTTATATGTTCACAGGCCTGTTTGTGTCAATCACTTATTAGACAGATCTCATGTCCTCAGGAATTCCTGAGACTACCCTAGCGTAGTAAACCTTTGGTAACATCAGGACCCACCACATGGACACTATGATACCCCTGCATCAGTTAAAATGACCCATAACTGGAACTGATTTATCTATACTCTACAAGGGACTGAACTTCTACCCCACCACAGAACCTGATACCGTACCAATATGAGGAGAACTAGAAGAATTCTTTCCTCATTTCCACCTCAAAGAATTTGTTGACAATACCACCACATCCTACCGCCAGTGATAAGAAAAAAGAGAATCATCTGACTGTACACCCCACAGTGGAGGAAACTACTTTATCATTACATTGACTGAAGTCCTTAATCACAACCACCACAATCTCTCCAACTCTAAGAGGACAGCTATGCAGTTCCTGAAATCCAGCCACCAGACAGTGATCAAACCAGGAGGCAAAGGGGGCACTATGTTAATGCCACCTACTATAAAGAACTTAAAGAGGAACCCGCACCTCAATTCACCCAGGAATTTAAGGATACCATTAAATCATTCCCCAAACAAGTTCAAGATAATTTTACAACCTCTTCCTCCCAGGGGAATTCTACATGCCTCAAGATACACAAAGGAACCTTGGCAGACCCATCATATCTGGTCATGGAACTTTTACTGAAGGAATATCAGGATTCAGAAGCCATCCTCAAACTACTCACCACACAAAGGGCCAGCTTCTCCAGGACACAACTGTCTCCAGAAAGTCTGTAACTTTAACAGCCTTCCTCAGAACACCATCCTTGCCATCATGGATGTCACCTCCCATACACCAACATCCCTCATGTGATGTGAAGCAGGCAGCAATTTCCTATCTACAGGATGATGGGCAACACACAGTTATCCACCCCAAACTCATTTATTTCTTCCTTACCCATAAGGAATTTTACATTCAACAAAACACTTTGTCCAAACCATGGGAACAGCCATGGATACTAAGATGGCTCCCAGTATGGGTTTCAGTGTGGGGTGGTATCATTAAACAATTACAACCCATATTCAATGAGGACCACATTCTGAAAAGAATCTTTCCCAAATCTCTTTGTTAGCCTTCAGACAGCCCCTCAACCTCATCATCAGAAGCAGGATCCCCAGACCAGGACCCACCAATTCAGAGTGCACCAAACCCTGTCAGAACAGATGCAAAGCCTGCAGACATCTCTCTACTGCTATGATGATCAATACCCTAACCTCCCAACACACCTTTCAGGACCCAAGGATCTTACACATGCCAATCTCAACATGGGGCATTTACTACACTGGATGAGATACACCACAACATCACTACACTTTTGAATGAACTTGCAAAGAAAAGTGAGACCAAAAACCACCATGTCACCATGGGTAAACACTTTTCATGAAACAATCAGTCTGACCTATCAGTCCTCATCTTTAAAGCAAACCTGCATAATGCCTTCAAAAGACAAGCCTGGGAGCTTAAATTCATAGCTTTGCTAGACACTAAAAATCATGGTCCTAATAGACACACTGGATTTATGGTTTAAGATGTGTAGCCCACTAACCCTCTCTTTTTGTCATATGACTTCAGAAGTGTTAACTGGCCACATCACCTTGAATGGTCTCTTACAATGTGTTAACTACTTATGCTAAAACAAGTCTATTCCACCTTGTATTTAGCTGTAACATACCAAGTACCTCTTCCACACCTGAAGACCTCTGTGTAGTTTGAAAGCTTGTCTTTCACCAACAGAAGTTGGTCCAATAAAATATGTTATTTTATCCATCTTGTCTCTCTAACAATTAGGAGACAGGCAAATCTGATAGAGTCCCTTCCCCCCAACCCACAATTTTCTTGCAGATTACAAGCAAGATATTAGTAGCCCTGCAGAAAATACTGAGAGAAGACATGGGAGCTTGCTACTGGAAGCAAGTAAGCCATGAAAATCTTAGTCTCCTTATAAACATGCATTTACCAGCAGTTCTAAAAACAACGGAATTATTCCTGTTGACTTGCACAAACTCTAGTCAGTACCCCAGACTCCCATTGGTGGCTTGTTCCGAGAAAGGAGCAAGACTTCCAATTTTAAGCAAGCTGATAGCGTGAGAGAGACAATGGACATTGCATACCAAGACAGATAAATACTTATTGTAGTATTGTCAGTACAACGCCCTGAAACTGGCATGAACTGAGAGCTTTGCTTTCATAGAATCATAGTGCTAGAAGGGACCACAAAGATAATTTAGTCTATCCCCCTGCCAAAATGCAGCATTTGTTGTATCTAAACCATCCAAGACAGATGGCTATCTAGCCTCCTTTTGAAAACCTCAAGTGAAGGAGCTTCCATGACCTCTCTAGGCAGTCTATTCCATTGTCCTACTATTCTTGGAGTTAGGAAGAATTCCCTGAGATGTAATCTAAATCTGCTATGCTGTAGTTTTAGCCCACTGCCTCTTGGCCTGCCCTCAGTGGCAAACCAACAGTTTTTCTCCATCTCTTTTATAGCAGCCTTTTAAATATTTGAGGACTGCTATCTCATCCCCCCCACAATCTCCTCTTTCCCAAAACTAAACATACCCAGTTCCTTCAGACTTTGCTCATATGGTTTGCACTCCATCCCTTTGATCAGTTTCTCTACATCCTTTCTATGCGTAGGTGACCAAAATCAGACACAATTCTCCAGCTGAGGCCTAACCAGCACCAAGTAGAGTGGTACTATCACCTGCGGTGACTTGAAGGTTATGCATTAACAGAGGCAATCAAAATTACATTTGCCTTTTTTTGCAACAGCATTACATTGCTGACTCATGTTGAGGTTGTGATCCTCCAGAACTCCCAGAACTTTCTCAGCAGTGCTGCTGCCGCCAAGTGAGTTTCTTCCGCCCTCCTCTCCATGCTGCCATTTTATATTTGTATATTTGTTTTTTATTCCCTAGGTGTGGCATCTTACATTTGTCTTTGGGGAATTTCATTCTGTCATCTATAGCCCTGTTCTCCAATTTATCAAGATTCCTCCAAATATTAGTTCTATCCTCCAAAGTGTTGGCAACACCCCTTAGCTTTCTGTCATCTAGAAATTTGATCAGTATGCTCTCTATTCCTACATCCAGGTCATTAATTGGCCTTTGTAGCCCAATCATAAATTCCTTGGGAAATAACTATGCTCTGATTTTCAGACTTTGCCACTGTAAGAGATGTTTGAATTGCATTTAGATGCTGAAAATAATATTCGATTGTCTAAATGAGTAACCAGCCAAATGTGGCATTGAGATGTCCTAGTAAGGTGCCCAAGTTTAAAAACTGTGCTCTCCAGACCAAATCCACCATAAAGCTACACATAAAGATTTAGGTTTAGAGGAGTAGGCTTATATTCTACTTTAAAACTGTCAATCTGTTGCATTACAATCCTCTGGTAAGTTACTGTATGTCTGATGATATTCTACATGTTGTGACAATGCAGATATACACCACGGTTTTGAAGCGGGGGTGCGATCCAAATCAAGGAAGTCAATGGGAGTCTTTGCAGTGACTTCAGAGGGAGTTGGATTGCACCCTAACTGTTCTCTTCACAAATGACTCCAGTTATAGAATCATGGTTTGTCTAGATTTGCCTTAATTGTTTGCCATGACAATGAGGATAATCCCATCAGTGTTATCCTATTACCAGTTAACAAAAATAATCTGCCACTTTATACTGCTTGACCAACTGCCTGTTCTTTAATAAAAGTGAAGAGTGAATCATTATTGGACTGTCATGGTCATTGATGGTGCAGTATGCTGTAGTGATCTTACATTTGTGGATGAGTAAGTGTTCTCTCACCTAGAGGAGTTTCGCCTAGGTAGGTTACAGAATTAGAACAATACTCAGTACTAGCAAGAATTGAGCAGCATAGATCACCTTAAGCTGAAGATTTAATCATGGTAATATGTTTATTTTTTAGAAACACGTTTGCTTGAATATTTGACCAAGTGATTTATGCACAGCTGCCAGAATCCACCAAGCCCTGAAGCAGACTTTCCAATCATGTAACTTTTATATGCATTTACAGAAAAAAAATATGGTTTCCCCTTGATATATTCCATCCACTCTAAAGTCCAGCTTTTTCCAACCAAAAGGACATCAGGTTTCTTCTACTTTATTAATATGTGCTCAGCTTTTGCAACACACAAGTGATGCTAGTGTACTGGTTGTCCATGTCAGCACAAATTGCAGAAATTTCTTTCATTAAAAAAAAAAGCTTTCATCTAATTATTTATCATTCAGTGCCTAGAACAGGGATCCTATACGGTCACCTTATCCTGGTAGCAAAATTGTTAGATCACAATTGTTGGATCATGGAAAAATAACTCCTTCTCCAACCTCTAGTTCCACACACCAATAAAAGTGGAAGGAACATTACAGATATGGTTCATTTGACAAGCTACAAAGTAGTCTTGCCTTGAAGTTGTAGGTCTGGCTTGATGTAAGTAGCTTGCCTAATTTCTTATCGGGCATGACTGGAAAGGTGAATGGAAGGTTAAGTTGTCAATAAGGGCTTAATAAGCAGTATGCTGGAGTCAGGATATTTGCACAAGCTAAGATAAGCAGGAACACGCTGGTGGACAAGCCCAACCAGAATGTAAAGATCAGGACAGAGCATGTTGCACAGGAATTGGTTCCTGCAAAGTAACCAAGCCAAGCTCAAAACTATATAAAAGGAAGAGGTTTTCTGTGTAAGTTTGGATGGGTGGTACACCCTATCCCCAGCCCCTATGCTTGAGTCTGATCAACTCAGTATAGTTTTGCTGTATGCCAAATAAAGAAACGTCAGTGATGAAATGGGGAGTCAAACTGAGTTTTTGGGATCCCAGACAACTGGATGAAGCTGTTCTCCCACAGCTAGACAAGGTATTCTGGATAGGTCAAGTCAAAAAGGTTTTGGAGGGACTCTTAACAGAAGTTATGATCACTAGAGTTTCCAAGGTGTCGGATTATGTTTTCATATGTGTGAACTGCACTTTTGTTGATGTGGAGTTGGCCAGAAGTGCACCGCTGTGCCATCTTTGACTAATGAAATTTACACCATGTCCCCTAGCTTTGTGGTATAATTTAAATACACATCATCTCAGGGAGAACTTGGTGTAATGGTTGTAAGTAGTTATGGGTTTGCTATAAAGTATCTGCTTTTCTTTTTTCTAATCTTTCCATTATTTGAAAATCTAGCCTGTCATTACTTTGGCTAAATGGTTCTATTTGTTCAGACAGGTTTAAAAAAAGATGTTTAGTTGTGCTGGCAGGTGGATTTGCTGGCAGGTGGATTAAACCATGATTTAAATCACTAGTCAGGAAGACGCAATTTAATCATGGATTTCTACATAAAAGTGCATTCTTGTTGGTTGTTATAACCTTAATACATATTCTTCACAACTCAGATAGATGTAGGTTTCATTTTTAGAAGGTACACACTATACATTTTTAAAGTGATTTATTTTGAAAACTTTTCAGATTAGTTTTACAGCTATATCAGAAAATGAATGAAGGTTTGGTTATTTCATTTACCAAAGATAATTGAAGAAGATATTTATGAAGTCATTGGGAGGTGAACTATCTCCAATTCAACAGGTTAATCAATATTTGGAGTATTTTCTTGCCATGCTGTATTAGGAGAAGAACATCATCAGAGAGACATTTAAACTGATTTAACTAAAACAACAATGTTATGTATTCTGGATTTTTCTTTTCAACAGCAAACATATAATATTTTAACAAAACAAGCATATGAATTTTTGAATTTACTTAAACATTCAAGTTTTTTAAAATCAGGTTTGTTTTTTTGGCCCCAAGCGGCCAAAAAAAAAAAAAAGCCGCGATCACGATCTGCAGCAGCAATTCGGCGGGAGGTCCTTTGCTCCCAGTGGGAGTGAGGGACCATCCGCCGAATTGCCACTGAATACCTGGACGTGCCGCCCCTCTCTGGAGCGGCCCGCCCCAAGCACCTGCTTGCCAGACTGGTGCCTGGAGCCGGCCCTGAATGAAGGCTACAATCAGAAAGACATCAAGACTTCTGGAATATTCTGCTCAAACAGTTTCACTTTTGTTTCTACTGCTTGTCCCTCTCTTCTCACATTTATCCCCAGACTTCTCCTTGTCCAGATCTATTCCACCCCCAACAATCTTCTATTTATTGAACTTTTTGAAACTTTGAACTTTTAGAGAGAAGTAAGGGATTGACTCTGTGTACACAAATTTGCAGGGGGACAACAGGGTTGAGGTCTGTTATTTCTCACCTCTATATATTATTTATTTAAAAACATTTTTGCTGTTAACAAGCATATCTGTGGAGACACAAATCCACAGTTTGAGAACTGCAACACTAAGCATCTCTGATGGTATCCTCTAGACCAGTGGTTCCCAAACTTGTTCTGCCGCTTGTGCAAGGGAAGCCCCTTGCGGGCCGGGCTGGTTTGTTTACCTGCCGCCTCCACAGGTTTGGCCGATCACGGTTCCCAGTGGCCGCGGTTCGCTGCTCCAGGCCAATGGGAGCTGCTGGAAGCGGCATGGGCTGAGGGATGTGCTGGCTGCTGCTTCCAGCAGATCCCATTGGCCTGGAGCAGGGAACCGGGGCCACTGGGAGCCGCAATCAGCCAAACCTGCGTAAACAAACCGCCCCGGCCCACCAGGGGCTTTCCCTGCACAAGCGGCAGAACAAGTCTGGGAACCACTGCTCTAGACTGATCATTGAGTCCCATTGGGTAGATAGAAAGATTAAACCTAAATAATACAGAAGCCCCTGGAACCCCATAAGCTTGGGTCCCTAATCCATGAACTATTGGAACGCATTTACAAAACTTTTCTTAAACATTAGGGGGAGGGATAGCTCAGTGGTTTGAGCATTAGTCTGCTAAACCCAGGGTTGTGAGCTCAATCCTTGAGGGGGCCACTTAGGGATCTGGGGCAAAATCAGTACTTGGTCCTGCTAGTGAAGGCAGGGGGCTGGACTCAATTGACCTTTCAAGGTCCTTTCCAGTTCTAGGAGATAGGATATCTCCAATATATTGTCTCATACTATAGAATTAATAATCCCTATTCCATGATGAGATATTTTTTAGCTGTAATGTATCTTAATTAAAACTACCTTTAGATAGGTTTTTTTCCTCAAAAAGCATTTTATCAAAAAATCCAATTTAAATAAAAAAGATTTTTTTTAAATCATTGATTTTTATCCACCCTGCAAGGTGCTTTGGTTCTCATACAGCTGTACTAGTCCTATTACCTGAAGTGCTTATGTCACTAATGTAGTTTGGCAAGGTCTTAAGTTTCTAAACTACAGACATTTGAAATTAAAAAGCTAAATAGGGGACTGGTAGGGGAAGTGGATTGGGCAAACGTATTAAGGGATCTAAAGGCAGAAGAAGCCTGGGATTACTTTAAGTTAAAGATGCATGAGCTGTCAGAGGCCTGTATCCCCAAAAAGGGAAAAAGATTACTAAGCAAGAGATTTAGACCGAGCTGGATGAGCGACCGACTGAAAGGGGCGATTAGGAAAAAACAGAAAGCGTACAAAGAGTGGAAGAGGGGAGGGATCAGTAAGGAAACTTACCTTAGTGAAGTCAGAGAATGTAGAGATAGAGTGAGAAAGGCCAAAGGCCATGTAGAGTTGGACTTAGCAAGGGGAATTAAAAGCAGTAGCAAGAGGTTTTACAGCCATATAAATAGGAAGAAAGCAAAGGAAGAAGAAGTGGGACCGCTGAAGACTATAGCCGGAGAGGAGATTAAAGATAATCTAGGCATGGCGCAATATCTCAATGAATATTTTGCATCGGTGTTTAATGAGGCCAATGAAGGTATTAGGGATACTAGCACCGTTACAGAGGGGCATACAGGATGGGGGATTACCGCATCCGAGGTAGAAACAAAACTAGAACGCCTTAATGTGACTAAGTCGGGTGGACCAGACGATCTTCATCCGAGAATATTGAAGGAATTGGCGCGGGAAATAGCAGGCCCATTAGCGATTATATTTAATGTATCTGTAAACTCGGGGGTGGTCCCGTTAGACTGGAAAATAGCCAATGTGGTTCCTATTTTCAAGAAAGGGGAAAAAAAGTGACCCGGGTAACTATAGGCCTGTTAGTTTAACATCAGTAGTGTGCAAGGTGCTGGAGAAGATTCTGAAAGAGAAACTAGTTGAGGACCTTGAGGATAATGGCAAATGCGATAAATTACAGCATGGTTTTACGAAGGGCAGATCGTGCCAAACTAATCTGATCTCCTTCTTTGAGAAAGTAACGGACTTATTAGATAAGGGAAAAGCGGTGGACCTAATATACCTGGATTTCAGTAAAGCGTTTGATACAGTACCCCATGAGGAATTATTGGTTAAAATGAAAAACATGGGGATCGAAATGAAAATCCAGAGGTGGATAAGGAATTGGTTAATGGGGAGAATGCAGAGGGTCGTATTAAAGGGTGAATTGTCGGGCTGGAGGGAGGTTACTAGTGGAGTGCCTCAAGGTTCAGTTTTGGGACCCATTTTATTTAATCTATTTATAACTGACCTCGGGACCGATTGCAAGAGTGGGCTGATAAAGTTTGCGGATGATACGAAGGTGGGAGGAGTTGCAAACTCGGAGGAGGACAGGGATATTCTGCAGGGAGACTTGAATGAGCTTGTGAATTGGAGTATCAGAAATAGGATGAAATTTAATAGTGAAAAGTGTAAGGTGATGCACTTGGGGATGAATAATAACAATTTTAGTTACAAGATGGGGACGCATTGGTTAGAAGTAACGGAAGAGGAGAAGGACCTAGGGGTCCTTGTGGACCGCAGGATGACTATGAGTCGACAATGTGACGTGGCGGTGAAAAAAGCCAATGCGGTCTTGGGGTGTATTAGGCGAAGTATATCTAGTAGGGATAGGGAGGTCCTGCTTCCGTTGTATAAGGCGCTGGTGAGACCTCATTTGGAGTACTGTGTGCAGTTCTGGTCTCCCATGTTTAAAAAAGATGAACTCAAACTGGAACGGGTGCAGAGAAGGGCGACTAAGATGATCAGAGGAATGGAAAACCTGTCGTATGAAAAGAGACTAGAGGAGCTTGGGTTGTTTAGTCTGACAAAGCGAAGGCTGAGGGGGGATATGATTGCTATCTTCAAATATATCAGAGGGGTTAATACAAGGGAGGGAGAGGAATTATTCCAGCTTAGTACTAATGTGAACACGAGAACGAATGGATATAAACTGGCCGTGGGGAAGTTCAGGCTTGAAATTAGACGAAGGTTTCTGACCGTCAGAGGGGTGAAATATTGGAACGGCCTTCCGAGGGAAACGGTGGGGGCGACGGACCTGTCTGGTTTTAAGATTAAGTTGGATAAGTTTATGGAGGGAATGGTTTAATGGTAAAACATAGTAGCCAAGGAAGACCAAGCAATGGTACATGAATAGCATAATGGCCAACAAGGGTCAGGCTAGAGACTCTTGCCTATATGCTCGGGGTATTACTGATCGCCATATTTGGGGTCAGGAAGGAATTTTCCTCCAGGGTAGATTGGCTGAGCCTCTGGAGGTTTTTCGCCTTCCTCCGCAGCATGGGGCAGGGATCACTAGCAGGAGGGTCTCAGCCGATTGAAGTCACTAAAACACAGGATTGGGGACTTCAACGGCAGAGTCCAGGGAAGGGTCTTGCGGCCTGCATCATGCAGGGGGTCAGACCAGATGATCATAATGGTCCCTTCTGACCTTAAAGTCTATGAGTCTATGATTTCCACTATCCATTCCTTTTGAATGAGTGTCTGTGTGTGTAATCCAATGGTGAATATGTTACTGGTCCCCTGCTTTGGCAATCCACAGTGAAGGAGTTTTTACAGCTGCCAGTTAAAAAGCCTTGGCTCTTTAGCTCAAGAAGATGCAGCTCATGCTTTTAGTTCTGGGGGCTCCTGGTGTGCCAACCTATGAGAGAAGTCATTACATGTGCATATATAATAACTTTAGCCAGTGTTCTTTACACCTGAGAACAAGACTTAAATTTAGAGCTTGGATCCCTGATACTTTGCTTTCTACCTTAGTTCTCTTTTCTGCACATAACCCTGCCCCCGTGCTTGTAATTTTTTAGCCCTTTTCAACTTTGCCATTTGCTTTGATAACTTTAAAAGTTGCCTATAGCTTATGACAGCATCTCATGTTCAGCTGTTAAACATTTATTTTGAAAAACTAAACTCCTTCTATGATCTGCTGTATGGCTCCTTACTTCCAGTAATTGCTCCAGGGGAAAGAAGTCATGTTTGGCCAGCTTTGGGATTACTTGTCATGGTTTTTACAGAATCTTGTCATTCTATTTGGATTTTTAATCATTATGGAACATGTGACAATGATAGACAATAACTTCCATTTCAAATCACTTGCTATACCCAGCTCTAATTCAGAATCTCGATGTCACATTTTGAAGCTGCTCAAAGTGTCTGACACTTATTCTGGAGTTTCATACAATAGTCTCACAGTGCTGTTGATTCTACAGCAGTGAACTTCATCTGTTTTTTTTTTTTTTTTTTGAAAAAAATCTAACACATTGTTATCTGCTCCCTTCAAAGCTTTAAAAGCTGAGAGATTTTTTCCAAGTAAGACATTTACTTTCACCCCCTGTGTGATATATCACACAGCCATGATATATATCACCAGAACAGTAACATTTAGAAGAATGAAATACTGTATGTGTTAAAACTCAGAATGCAGTAAGAAATTTTAAGGATTCAGTTTGCAATAACACAGATGTTCACTGTTAGAGACCTAGAGCATTGACTGGAACATTGTACAAAACAAAACAGGAGATGGGGAAATATGCAGTTGCCACTGTAAACAATTTCGAACAAATTTTTTTTTATTAAAATTGTGTTATCCAACTTTTTCTCTCTTTTTTTTTTTTTTACTTAATTGCTCTTGTTCCACTGTCTGATTTCAAGTTACAAATTCTGTAACAGAGTTACTCATTTCCCCTCCCCCCCCGCTTTAAATTTGATCAGGCTTCAGTTTAAATCAATGGTTTCAGAGTAGCAGCCGTGTTAGTCTGTATCCGCAAAAAGAAGAACAGGAGTACTTGTGGCACCTTAGAGACTAACAAATTTATTAGAGCATAAGCTTTCGTGGACTACAGCCCACTTCTTCGGATGCATATAGAATGGAACATATATTGAGGAGATATATATACACACATACAGAGAGCATAAACAGGTGGGAGTTGTCTTACCAACTCTGAGAGGCCAATTAATTAAGAGAAAAAAAACTTTTGAAGTGATAATGAAGATAGCCCAGTACAGACAGTTTGATAAGAAGTGTGAGCATACTTACAAGGGGAGATAGAATCAATGTTTGTAATGGCTCAGCCATTCCCAGTCCTTATTCAAACCAGAGTTGATTGTGTCTAGTTTGCATATCAATTCTAGCTCAGCAGTCTCTCGTTGGAGCCTGTTTTTGAAGTTTTTCTGTTGTAATATAGCCACCCGCAGGTCTGTCACTGAATGACCAGACAGGTTAAAGTGTTCTCCCACTGGTTTTTAAGTATTTTGATTCCTGATGTCAGATTTGTGTCCATTAATTCTTTTGCATAGAGACTATCCGGTTTGGCCAATGTACATGGCAGAGGGGCATTGCTGGCACATGATGGCATATATCACATTGGTAGATGTGCAGGTGAACGAGCCCCTGATGGTATGGCTGATGTGATTAGGTCCTATGATGATGTTACTTGAATAGATATGTGGACAGAGTTGGCATCGGGGTTTGTTACAGGGATAGGTTCCTGGGTTAGTGGTTTTGTTCAGTGATGTGTGGTTGCTGGTGAGTATTTGCTTTAGGTTGGGGGGTTGTCTGTAAGCGAGGACAGGTCTGTCTCCCAAGATCTGTGAGAGTAAAGGATCATCTTTCAGGATAGGTTGTAGATCTCTGATGATGCGCTGGAGAGGTTTTAGTTGGGGGCTGAAGGTGACAGCTAGTGGTGTTCTGTTATTTTCTTTGTTGGGCCTGTCTTGTAGGAGGTGACTTCTGGGTACTCGTTTAAATCAATCTCTCTATTAAAGATCAGGATTAAGCCTAATTTGAGGAGCAGATTACACTGCTCTACAGCCAAAATGCTTCTGAAATAAATGTAGTCAAACTTTACTAATTCTGGGTCACTGAGAATGAAAATGATGCTTAAAATTGTTGATTGGCTCTAGTTTTCAAGATATACTATTGGGTCAGTATATACGACCCTTGACTTGGGAATGGCGGAGGATAAGTGAGTTATAAAGGGAAGGGATCCCAATTTAAACCAGAAATGACTAAAATACATCTTTGACTGGATCTATGAATAAATTTATGACTGGGTTTGGACAGTACTTGCTTTTTAGGCAAAACAATAAATGATGCAATCTGAAGCTGGTATTGCGTCATACATGATATGAATTGCATCATGTTATTCCTAGAAGTCATGGATGATGCAATCATAACGAAGCTTACATCACTCTGCTGAACAAATTGCTCTATATCAGCTCTAGAAATCATACAGTGTCGTGCTCTCTTATTTGTCAGTGTTTGATTTTGCAAAGGGACACATTTCTGTTTAGCCAAAGTGAGCAGAGATGCCTCATACTTGTGTGAACAGTGCAGATAACTTCTGCTATGTTTGTAGTGAAGTGATTTTTGCATCACAAAAGCGCAGTATAACCACTATGGTTAAGAAAGCCTATCAGCTTTATTTTGGCTGCAAAATTGGCAATCAGGACAAGAGGTGGGCCCCACACATATGCTGCAACACTTGTGCAACGAATCTTGGCCAGTGGTTGAACAGAAAAAGGAAATCTGTGCCTTTTGCAGCGCCAATGATTTGGAGAGAGCCAACAGATCATACCAACAATTGTTACTTCTGCATGGTGCCTCCAACTGCGAAAGGTGTGTCAAAGAAGAAAAAGTGGACTGTGCATTATCCAAACATTCCATCAGCTATACACCCAGTACCCCACGGAGAAGGACTGCCGGTTCCTGATGCACCAGAATCATTCTCACTTGAGTCAGATGAGGAAGAGGAAGAGGATGAAACTTCTGGTCCTGAACCATCAATGTCACAGGACCCACATTTTCTCCCATCCTCCTCCTCTGAACCACACCTCATAACACAAGGTGAACTGAATGACCTTGTCAGGGATTTGGAACTACTCAAGAGTAAGGCAGAGCTGTTGGGCTCCAGACTACAGCAGTGGAATCTCCTGGCAGGTGATGTTAGGGTTTCCATGTTCCGTGACCGTCAAAAGGATCTTGTCCCATTCTTCTTCATGGAATGTGATCTTGTAGCCTGCAACAACATCGATGGTATGATGGCAGCCGTCAATATCGTTCACGATCCAGATGAGTGGAGACTGTTCATTGATTCATCCAAGATGAGTCTTAAAGCTGTTTTACTGCATAATGGCAATGTTTTGCCATCAATTCCAGTTGGTCATGCAGTCCATATGAAGGAAACCTATGACAACATGAAACAACTGTTGAGGTGCATAAACTATGACCAACATCAGTGGCAGGTTTGTGGCGATTTGAAGGTTGTTGCTCTCTTGCTTGGTCTGCAGACTGGATACACAAAGTACTGCTGTTTTCTCTGTGAATGGGATAGTCGTTGTGACGTTATTGATATACTCTGGGACCATATAGATCATTGTTGCAACCAAGGTCCTGTAGTGGCACCCAGATCTTGTGTAAAGGGGGGTCAAATGGGGTGTCTAAGACAAGGTTATGGTTTGCTGGTTATAATTATGCTGTCTATATGTGTGTATCAATTTTGTAGTTGAAGTTAGGAATATTGGCTCTATACTATCTGCATTTCAAACTTAGGCTATGCTGCTGGGTGACATCCCAGACAACATGGTGTTAGCTCTGCCTAGCCTGCTTGATGGCCCATTAAGGACCATCAGCTATACAATGGACCCATTGAGAAAAGGCAGATACGCCTTGTAACTCAGCAAAGTATGCAGGGACTGGCCCATGTGACTCCAGACTCCATTTTGCTGTAATTTTCCACGGTAAGAACAAAGGTGTTCTTACACCTGGAAAAGACTATATAAGGCTGATGCCTCATCTCCATCTTGTCTTCAATCCTGCTTCATATCTCTGGAGGAACTTTGCTACAAGCTGGAGCTTTGAACAAAGGACTGAGGACCCATCCCAGCGGGGGATGTATTCCAGAGACTTGATTTGAACCTGCAGTTTATTCCATCGCTGCTGCAAGCCTGAACCAAGAACTTTGCCATTACTGTATGTAATTGATTCCATTTAACCAATTCTAACTCTCATCTCTATCTTTTTCCTTTTATGAATAACCTTTAGATTTTAGATTCTAAAGGATTGGCAACAGCGTGATTTGTGGGTAAGATCTGATTTGTATATCGACCTGGATCTGGGGCTTGGTCCTTTGGGATCAGGAGAACCTTTTTCTTTTACTGGGGTATTGGTTTTCATAACCATTTGTCCCCATAACGAGTGGCACTGGTGGTAATACTGGGAAACTGGGGTGTCTAAGGAGATTGCTTGTGAGACTTGCGGTTAGCCAGGGGGTAAGACCGAAGTCCTCCTAGTCTGGCTGGTTTGGTTTGCCTCAGAGGTGGAAAAACCCCAGCCTTGGGCTGCAACTGCCCTGTTTGAGCAATTTGTCCTGAGTTGGCACTCTCAGTTGGGTTCCGCCAGAACCGCATTGTCACAGTCGTGCAAGAGATTCTCACTACATCAAGAAAGATTGGCCACTCCGACAGTCATTGGAGCCTGGGAGGAAAAGTGTTCAGCATCCACCACTTGTTGAATCAAGGAAGATTTTGTTACCACCCTTACACATCAAGCTGGGTCTGATGAAGAACTTTGTCAAGGCTATTGACAAAACACAAGTACCTCCGTGGAAAATTTCCAAGGTTAAGTGAAGCTAAGATAAAGGAAGGTGTCTTTGTTGGTTCTCAGATTCGTGAACTTCTTCGAGATGATGCATTTGACCATGCACTGGGTGGCAAGGAAAAGACGGCAAGGAAAGCCTTCCAGTTAGTGGCAATAAATTTTCTCGGAAACAATGGGGCAGACAACTACCGGTTGTTGGTGAAAAACCTCCTCAAGGCATACAAAAGCCTTGGTTGCAACATGTCACTAAAGATACATTTTTTGCACTCTCATCTAGATTTTTTTCCACCGAACTGCGGAGCAACAAGCATGGCGAGCGATTTCACCAGGACATTGCAACAATGGAGAACGCTATCAGGGCAAATGGAGCCCAGCAATGCTTACAGACTATTGCTGGACAGTGACAAGAGATGCTCCATTTAATGAATACAAGAGACAAGCCAAGAAGCGCCGAGTAGACACTGAATAGGACTAAACTATGTACATAATAGTTTTTTGCCTTTTGTTTCATAATAAATTTTATTTATATAACCCTTTTGCTGATTTTTAAAGTGTTACATAAACAAGACAGGTGAAATATCATGTAAAGCAACCATAAACACATGAAAAGACCTAGCTTTACAATTTATGATTAAAACTCTACTATCTACACAATATACATAGACATAAAATGTAAAATCTTAAATATCTTAGAAACAGTAGCCAATTAGTTGTTTTAATTGTCATATTTGAATTCAGCACATCAAAATACATAATAAATAGCACATTTTATCTCTGAAGCAGACGACTTCTCAAAAATTGTAGACCAGTGTTATCCTACATCTGCCTACTGTGAGGTTCTTACACCATCCTCTGAGACAGTGTGTTCGGAACACAGTTGAAAACAGGATATTGGACTAAATAGACCTTGGGTCTGATCTAGTATCAGAATTACTGTACTCCCACTGAGACATAAATACAGTGTCTGATACCTGTGAAGACGTCAAGGGATTGCAACATCAGAGATATTGTACCTCCTCACCCCCTCTACTTTTCTTCATCTCCCTTCCATCCCTTCTTTTCTTGTTTCCCCACCTTTCTTCCCTCTCCCCACTTCTTTCTTCTTGATAAGATGCAGCAGTCACTAGAAAGCAATATACCCATGCACACTTGGATAGGTTCAATAGAGTCTCCCCGCCAGCAGAAGACATTTGGGAGGATAGTCAGACACATGAAAATCTAGTGTGTGTATTATCTGATGGATTGTTTTAATAGGTTATTATTCTGTATGTTGTTTTAATAATAAGGGCTGAACTTAACCCTTCCCCCCAGAAATTTAGCTCAAAGGTACGTACCCAATTAACCAACAATCTACCAACAGACAGGGAAGTTCTAGTTTTATTTTAGTATTGGTGAAGTGTGTCTGTTTTAGAGTAGAGGAAGTTGAACTTACCCACAGAAGAGGTACATCATTGGTAAGCGGTAGCAGTGGAACCATCCTGGCTAACATGACCATGTGATCAAATAATCACATGGAGGAAGGTAATTCAATTTCTATGCTAAATCAGGTTTTACCCCTTTATTAAGACTACCTACAAGGGTGCTCACTGAGATAATTTGTGTGTGGACACCTGCCCACCAGTAGCTAAACGGAGACGATCAAACTCAATTCATATAGGCCACTGAGCAATGACTTTTTTGAACAGTAAATTATAGACCATGACTGTAATTGGAGAACTAGCATAGAAATCCCTTAGTGTTCCGTTATCAGTGCCCTGAGCCACCTCCTCACTCCCACATGTCAGAGCTTTGTTGTAAGTCACTCTGCAGAGATGATTTAGTTTCACATGAATGCACCTGGGGTAGGTAGTCATTTATGGATATTAAGACCTTGTTGCAGTGGGGGTTTATCAAAAAGATGAGGAATTCAAAAGGTCAGGAGGAATCATTCATCTGAGGCTCAGAAAGTGGCTTCAAAACTGTTTCAGATTCAAAATTAATACGATATATAGTTCTCTTCCAAGGTGTCATTCTTCCCATCAAGAACTTTGATTGAAAAAGCTATTCATTTTTAAATGAATTCTTAATTACTGTACTCTGAGTCTAGTGTTGCTCATCATTTTATAATCATCCTAGGATTGTGACTAGGAATTACTGTTTATTTTATCCCAACATTCAGAATCCTCCCCAAAATGCCTGTATATTACCATGCTTTATTACATTATGAAGCAAGTGTTTCTCCCTATACTCTGAGGCAGAAGACAAAGTCTCATTCTGTTTTGAAGATACAAACACAAATTGGTCATGGTGGCAGTTTTAGATTCCCTCCACATATAGGGTCATAATATGCTTTTTCACTGGTGCAAAATTGTACTAATGCCATCTGCAAGAGAGAATTTTGCTTGACACCAGTGTAACAGAATAATGTTTTGCCTAAAGACTTTATTAAGCTAATGGGTTGCATCAGATTTTGCCATAAGGATTCATTTGCTGTAGTCCTCTAAAAACTACAGATGGTATTAAAAACTGACTGCACTTTGCACAGGAGCCAGCATCAGAAATGTAGCCTCCAACATCGATGCTATACAGAGCCCGTTTATTGTAGGGCAGGCACAGCAAACATTTGGTCCACCTGACATAGTTAAATCCTGTAGAACATATTTACAGGAAAGCTTAGATTCTGCAGATCTGAAAGGCTCCTAGACCTCCCACCTGCACAGATAATGTTCCAAATATGAACCAAGGGGAACTAATGCATTTCTGTTTTCCTGCAAATGCAGACAACCTGAAAGAAATGACTAAGAGGTTGACCTTCCCTACCCTCATTACAGCAGTAATTCTAAAGCCCAATGTGGACATTAATGAAAATATTAGCTATTTAATTCCTGACCATTTTAGTGTCTGAAATGCATGGAAGTGAAGCCCACAGGTAATGGGAGTTGTTGTAGGGTAGGAAGTGTAGAAGGAAGAACAAATGAAAGAATGACAAGAAAGAGGGAAGGAAACAAAAGAAGATTTAACAGGAAGAGAGAGTAGAGAAGTAGCTGGATCATTAAGTGAGCTCATTTGCACTCTGCAGGATGCTGAAGGGTTCAGAACACGTGATAAATACTTAGTTGCTAAACAGAAGCCAGATTCTACCCCGATCTTTGTGCAGGCCTCTCATTGACATTAAAGAAACTTCTGCTGTGAATTTGAAAGTAGTACGTAATCCTAAATTTATACTCTAGCTAGTCCATAGCCCAGAAATAAAGATAGAATTAAGTCCTTGCATACAATGAATTGGGCACTTCTAAAGGTATGTTTCTCAGTGCTTAAGCCAGAATCAGAAGACAGTGTCCACCAATCCTTGCATCTCCACAATAGCAGGAGCTCCCAAAAGTCAAGCTAACTAGTTGATAGCGTGGTACATAATTGAAGGCTTTGTGTCTGCATTATATGAGTGCAGGGACCATTACAGGAGTACACAGGGACCATAATTCTGTTTCAGAATGCACTGGGTGCAGCCTCTTTTTTGAATTACTCCACAGTGTTGATCAGTGTTCTTGAGGGGATATCTGCAGACACCAGAAAACCAAATAAATAGCCTAAGAGCTGATCCTTGCTCCACAGGAAGGTGAAGAAATCCCAAGGTCACTGCCACTATGCTGTCAAAGTGATCCTTTCTAGCCCTAGGCATTGATAAGAAGTTAGGGCAGAGAATTTGGGAGAACATTCACTGCAGCGTGCACAAGCTCACTGTTTCTCCATAGATTGGGGCAGGCAAACTTTTTGGCCTGAGGGCCACATTGGGTTTTGGAAATTGTATGGAGGACCAGTTAGGGCAGGCTGTGCCTCCCTAAACAGCCAGATGTGGCCCAGCCCCACCCCCTGCTTCTCACCCCCTGACAGCCTCTCCCCCCCCAACTCCTTCCCCATCCAACCCCCCCTGTTCCCTGATGGCCCCCCCCAGGATCCCTGTCCCATGCACCCCCCCACTCCCTGTCCCCTGAGCCCCCAGAACCCCCACCTCTGACTGCCCCCACCCCCCCATCCAACCCTCCCTCTCCTTCCTGACTGCCCCCCTAGGACCCCTGCCCCCATTCAACCTCTGTTCCTTGCCCTCTGACCACCTCAACCCCTATCCACAACCCCACCCCCTGACCACCATCCCAAACTCACCTGTCTCTTACCGCGCTGCCTGGATCACCAGCCACGCCACCGCGCAGCACAGAGCACTGAGTCAGGCCAGGCTCTGCAGCTGCGCTGCCCCAGGAGCTCACAGCCCAGAGCATTGTGCCAGCGGCAGGGGGAGCTAAGGCTGTGGGGGGAGGAGGAAGAGCAAGGGAGGGGTCAGGGGCAAGCCTCTTGGGCCAGGAGCTCCGGGGCCAGGCAGGAGGGTCCCACAGGCTGTAGTTTGCCCACCTCTGCCATAGTTACTACAGAAGGAGGCACTTGAAAGTTGCCTTAGACTAGAGTTTTGCAGTCAAAATAAGCTTGTACATTTGAACAAGAACCCTCATAGTTAAATAGCTAACACCACCACCCTCACATGCTGTTCTCCAGTTTTATTTCCCCCACCCCATATTGATCCCAGTATGGTAGATTATGCCAGTACCTTTTAAGGCAGAAAGTTCTAGAATTATTCTGTGGGAAAAGAGCCCTCATGCATATTAAGACACACAAAAGGTTTAGATTAGTTACCTTTCCTGTTTCTTCCTAATTCAAACAATGTTGGCTAGCAAAACTGCCTTTAAAAATGCCTATTCTTTACAAAGTCATCTCCCCATACAAATCCTACACTGTTTGTCCAACTGTAGATTAATGGTGCCTGGGTTACAGAGAATAAATTCTAGCTTTTTGTGATCCTGCATAAGGAAAGTTATTCTCATTCTCCAAAACATGGAACTACTAGGTTATTACTTTCATATCAAAATTCTGATACAGAAGGTTAAGAAAATAGAAGACATTATAAAGGGGCACTTATCTCAAGAACTTTTAAGCAGCTGAGTGCATACCACAATCCTTGTCTTGGCCCTGGTGTGTCTGTAGACTGCCAGCCAACATTGGTAGGTCTTTCGTGGCTTAGCACTTCAGCCAAGTCAAAGTCCAAATTCCTTCTAGGATATTACAGTGACCAAAAAAGAACATTATTTGTCCTCAGTAGGGTCTTCAGGTCAGGCTCTGGGCCCCTTAAATTCAGCCCTTTGTGAGCCTCTTCATACTAGCCCTATCTCAAGGCCAACACCCTCATGCTCTTCTCTCTGCAATCCCCGCTGCATAAATTCAGCCAGCCAGCCATCAACTCTGTCTAGACTATTTTGGCCAGCAAGATAGAGCATTCAGCACTAACCTGCTCCCAAATAGAAACTACACTGCTAAGCCCCGGCAGCTCCTTTTATCTACCAGGGCCCTGATTGGCTGTTGCTAGCCCCTCTAGCCCTTAGAGGACCAGGTCTCTGTGGTTTCCAAAACAGGCTGCTCCAGAGTTTGCTAGCTCCTCTAGACAAGTTTGCAATACCCACCTTTGCTGCTCTTGTCTTCTTGGCCGGTTGCTTCTTGGTGAGGCATGTAGTAGGACAGTGAGTGGGGCCCCCAGGGGGAGCTTCAGTGGTCAAATACACCCATGGCCGGCTCTAACTTTTTCGCCGCCCCAGGCAAAAAAGAAGAGCGCCGCACTGCCTGAAGCCCCCGCCCCCCTCCGAGCGCCGCGCCGCCCGAAGCCCCTGCCCCCCCCCGAGCGCTACGCCACCAAATCAAAAAAAATTTTTTTAAATTAAAAAATCGAGCGCCGCCCTGCCCCAAGGTGCCGCCCCAAGCGCGTGCTTGGTCAGCTGGTGCCTGGAGCCGGCCCCATAACAGACATGTTTGGAGCAACATCTTGTTCTGAATCATATAACCATTAGATCAAATTAGAAGCAGAGTTTAGTTATTTTGTTAAATGCCACAGAAGTTGCACTGGGTAGAGAGTTTTTGAAATGGTCTTCAGTGTCAGATAGTGAGACAAAGTTGTTCCACTTTGTTTTTAGCTGCCTTCTTTGAAACTGAAAGATGTGTGTTTTCTAGCAGGAGCTTCCTATGGAACATCCATGAAAGTGAAAGGGATATCTGGAGACATCAGGGTAATCTAGCTGTACTGGACTCTTCTTTTCCTTCTAGGTCACATAGCTCCTAAGTAACTAACCCATTCACAGTATATGGTCATAAGCAAATAGGTTTTGATGTTAACATGGCATTGCTTTGTTCAGTTCAACCTTGTTACTCTGAATGTTATTTAACTGCTGACTCAACAAGACAACAGTGTGCTGGTTTGTATTTTACTGGTCCTCTTTGCAACCAGCAAGACTGCAAGCTTCAATTAACAGCAAAACAAATAAAAAGCTTTGATACCAGGAGAAGCAAAGAAATGCACAGGAAGACTTTAAAGACTACATTTCAAAGTCAGTCAACTAAACAAACATCAAAATTTGCATGCACAGCCATTGCTTGAGCAAAACCTTCATCTGTGTATGCAAATGGACACTTGTATCCATACATGCTTTTTTTGTGCATATAGGTTCTTGTTTGAATCTGCACATATTGTACAATTCGTGGTACTAGATATCAGGAAAATTTGACCCTAGAGCTACAGATTGAGGTGTTATTTTCTACAAATTAATCACACAAATAAGATACGAGTCTTTTTGCAAGTAAATGCTGTATTATTTAAAAATTAGGAGTTTAGGATTTTGGTGATTATTGAAGGTTAAGATGTTTGAATGAAAATTTGCTTTCAACATCCATTTTGATAGGCTACAGTAGGCTACAGGCCTGCAGTAGTTAGAAAAATTGGCAATTTCTCTAGTTCTAGGGCTATTGTTAGGCATTCCACATGGGATGTTCCCCCCCACACACACACTCACACCCGAAGAGTGGAGGGAGTATGGTCTAGTGGATATAAGTGGGGACTGGGAGTCGGTATTCCCAAATTCTACTAACATTTGTGACATTCACTTAGTATGCCTCCAATTCTTGACTATGCTAATGGTCACTTTAATTCAGCAGGATTCCAAGCAGAGCAAGCATATGTGTGGAAGGCAGAAGCAGGCCTTTTGTGACCTTGGACAAAATCATGTAACCACTGTCTCATTTCAGACCTCTGTGAGTACTGTCCAGTGTCACTATGAGAGTTAGTATGTGTAATTGTTTAGCTTTCTGATGTTATATAAGAGGTTTTGTGCAATACTCAGTTGTGCTCCAATCTACTGTGATGTTACATCCTGAACTATAGGGATATGTTGCCAGCATATAATTAAGAACTGTGTGTGGCCCTTGAGGGTAGGGGAAATGGTATCAAAGGTGGACAAGAAAGGTCTTGTGGATTTAGATGAGGTTAGAAATGCTGGAGGGATAGGAGCCCCATCAGGTGACCTTTTTATGCCAAACTACTCCTAAAAGCACAAAACAATCAGATTTAGCTGCTTTAGGGACAGAAAGTTGACAGAAATATTGAGTGTTGCATGGTCTTCTAACTCAGCTTAGGTGCATTCACTTGTCACTTAGAACTGTAGTGTAATTTGTGCCACTTTACACCACCACAGGGAATGTACTTCTCAATTATAAAAACAGAAGAGTTTGGGTTCTGTGAACTGGTGAATCGGAATGTTCCCAGAGCGCTGTATGGAGGGGTGCTGTAGCAAAGCATGCAGATGTTGCAAGGGCATAAAACTAAGTACATCTGGATAAACATGCTAAGATTTACATGTGTCTGGTTGGATTATTGAACCATTTCCCAGCATTCTCATAAGCTTATTTATTGTGAAACAGTGTGATTTGTGATCGGATGCACATCACTTGCCTAGGAAGAAAAAATGTTCAAAGATGTTCTTGATGAGCTGTTGATCACAGGGTCAGAGAAGGCAACATTTTTAACAGGGCTGGACCAATGGACTAAGATACTGACAGACTATTAGAAAGAAGCTAAGTACTATTGATTTATCCAGATTCAAAACTCTGCTTTCATATCAGAAACCATTAAATCTTATAAAGCAACTTCACCTGAAGAGCATGATTGGCTATTGTGCATTTTGAAAGGCTAGATGAATCTTCTCTTGGTTCAGCTGAACCACTTTAGTACTAGCTGGCAGCTTGCACAAGCTAGCTCTCTCAGAGCACTCCGTCTGTTATTTTTTGAATTTTTTATGCTGAATGAATAAGTCAAGATATGAAACTGTTATAAAAGGGCCATACTCTAAGCTGACTGTTCACTAGACCTTTTTGGTTTATTTGATGAAATAAAAGGAAAGGAAAAAAAAAACAGACAAGCCCCTCATTGTGCTTTATTTAATGTTTTTTAATAGGGACACAAGGGAAGTTTTTTAAACACATTGTTAACCAACATTTCTCATTTGTTCATTTTGACCTATTTCATAGGATTTCATGCAATGGGACTCATGCCCTTGGATGCACATTTCCGACTTCCAAAGCTATTAAAAAATCCTGTCTATAAAGCACCAAACTCTTCTAATTTACTTTTTCCTCACCCTTGCAGCCTGGTGAAACTGTTCAAGATTTGTCTGGGGCCAAACCCTACATATTTTACTCAGCTACTATGTCAAGCAAAACCCCTGGGGTGAAAATCTGTCCCTAACTGAAGCACATAGAGTTTTGTCATTGACTTACTTCACCTTTGAAGTATGGACTTTAAGATTGAGCTCCTGGTGAAATTTTATTGATTTTCTCTGAAGTGGGAAGTTTCCCTCCCCCCCCTCAAAAAAACAATTTTTCACCAGCAAACCTAGAGGTATTCTATTGCAACTCATATTGTAACATTGAGGACATCCACTAAAGTCAAAAACAAAACTATCAACCCCAGTGGGTAGAAGATCAGGCTCCAAGCATAGACTGCTCACTTGGCAAGGTCATACCACATCCTTGAAAAGCAGGCAGCTTATTGCTGTGCTGCCTGATGTGAAGTGGAAAGGCATTAGAAAGTATTTTAGAGCCAGGATGAAATGACTTGTATTAGCTTTGATGAAATTGCAGTGGCAAACTAACTTGAGATGAACTGCCCCTCAAACTCTGAAATATGTTGGGCATTCAAAGGAGTTATTTTCTATGTCTGAGTTTTATAGTATTGACAAGATTTCCCCTCCCCATCCCTATTTTAAATGGGCATAAAAAGCTACAGAAGACATTAGGAAGAATGATGTTCTTTGGCCTTTGCTTCCATTTGATGCATACTGTAAGTGGCAGGTTAGGAAGGTGCACTAGTGTGTTACGTGGTGGTGCAGAAGCATGTGAGGGAGAATGTTTTTTGTAGCGCAGTGTATTTTTAGCATACCGTCTGTTTTTCAAGTGTAAAGGGTACATCGCCAAGCCTATGAAAAGTTAATGATTCTCCAATAAATCTGATTTTATCTGACAGTACATGCTACTTTTTGGAAATGCACACAAGGTAGGGAGAATACAATTTAAACATTATTTGGCTGAGGATGGAGTCCTTTTTTTAAATTAAGTAAGTAGGGTGAAATCAGAATCCTTTAGGTTTAAAAAGTGTGCGAACAGCCCAGTGTCCTATTCTAGGCCACAAATTATTGAGAAGTGACACACAGGTAGAGAAAGACTTGAGATACCAAATGTAAGTACAGCAACACTTCTATACCTGCCATCCAAACAACTACTGCTAGAAGGTGTAAAACATGGTTTGAGAAAGTAGTTTGTTCCTATGATAATACCCTATATTGAAACCCTCCAGGTAAAGAGTTAACCAATTTAATAAGCAGAGATGAAACAAAACACTATTCAAGATACTGGATTTTTAAGAATGTTTCTTCTTGGCAAGTGTATCTGTTAGGGGTTATATCCTGCCATCAGTCCATACACTGAATTCCCAGGTGGAAAAAAAAAATAAGCGTTTTTTTTTGGGGGGGGAGGTAGGAGGGGAGGGAAAATGACAACCAACCTCACCCTCCAGTGGTCAGAGATGACTCATATATGCAGAACTTAACATTTTTGTACTTAACTGGGAACAGGAGCAATAAGTGAGGGCTAGCTAGTATTTGTACTGGGTTCTCTTTTCTCTTCATTTTTCATGGGTATTTTAATGTTTCAGGGAATTAAGAAACAGTGAAAGACAGGTGCTTGGATACTACAAGGTTGAGCACAGTATACTTTTAGAATAAAATAAACATAAAATTAGCTCTACATCTCTCATATTTAGTGTATTATTTTTGCTTAAAATAGTAAGTTCATTATAAAAAATTAAGATTTCCAGTGTGGCCATCACATTTGCTTAAACACTTACGGAAGGCTTTGCTGCTACTTTGTATGCCAGTTAACTGCAGATCAAGGCCTGATTTTGTAAGTTCGCTGAGTGAAGAATGCCGAATGACTTCACTGGGAGTGGATAATGAGGGGACGAGCAGAATTGGGTCCAGACACTATTGTCACCAGAAGTGTAAGTTTTTCATAGCCATCAAATATAGTTATAACCTAGTAATGGAAGGCTGGTCCCTTTGAAAACCAGTTCCCTTACAAGTTTTGAAGTGGGTAAGCTTGCAATATCACCTGCTTTACTAGTTATTTGATACTTAGCACACAAGCCAGAGTAATGTTCAGATTTTGGGCTCATTTTTCACTGATCCATTACTAAAATCTGTACAAGAGTGTCCAGCGAGGTGCTGTTTTTGCCTGTTCAGGGACTAACCAGTTCTCCACCATTAAAATAATGAAGCAGAGGGGTCAAGTGTAAAGATCTTTCTGGTGAGCATTGTTATTAACATGCAGAAAAGAATTAACATCTTGGTCCAGATCCTGGTGTGCGAGCACGTTCCACCACATTGTTGTCAGACTCTGGATTATAAACTGGCATAGTCAACCCCTGGAGGATTGCCCCAGCATTTAAAAAAAAGAGTCCTCCAGTGGTCTACATCGCTTCCCCTAGCTATTATCATAGGGTGTGGCCAGAGGAAAGAAGACATGGTTGGAGGATCCCCGGGTGCTGTAATGGTCCCTTGGCTCACTGGTAGTTGATGTAATTTAAGGTAGCCTTCAGCTTGCTTTAAGGTACACAGGGGGAAGTGAGTCAGCAGTACAGCTCAGCAAAGTACAAAATTTCCATCCTGTGAGAAACTCTGACATGTCGACATTTTTCATCACAAATTGTGATGACAACTTGAAATTTCAAAATTTGTCATTGTAGCGATGTGAGATTCACCGGTGTTGTGCCTCCTGCTGGTCATCCAGGAATTAGCTCTTTCACAGCATACAGAGCACCCTCTGCAGGCCAGTGTCTCGCTTGCCGCTGGCCCCATGTCCCTCCCAGACCCTAGTGCCCTTTACCTCCAGGTTCTGCCCCAGCAGTACCACCACTCTGTGGGTCTCCCCTCCCAGGGGAACCCCCAACCCTTTAAATCCACCTTGCCTCAGTGGCTACTGCCAGTCATCATCTAGCCACTGGGGCAGACTGCAGTCTATAATGGCCACTCATCATCAGCAAGGGGTTCGGACCAGCTGTCTCTGTCTAAGCCCAGGCTGCAGCCTCTGCAACCTCAGTACCTGTTTTGGCCTTTTAGCAAGGCCTGCAGCCTGGGTATTTACCAGGCTGGAACTCCCCAGCATCTCTTGCCTTGCCTTGCCTTGCCCAGCCCCAGCCCCAGCCCCAGCCCCAGCCCCAGCCCCAGCCCCAGCCCCAGCCCCAGCCCCATTCCATTCCATTCCATTCCATTCCATTCCATTCCATTCCATTCCCTGAGCTCCCAGGCAATCAGGTCCTTCTCCCTCCAAGGCTCAAAAGAGACTCTTTCAGCTCCTGGCTCACAGCCCTTTTATAGGGCCAGCTGTGGCCTGATTGGGGCATGTCCCCAGCTGTGGCTGCTTCCCCAAACAGCCTAGCCTGGCTGTTTTTAACCCTTTCTCCAGGAGTGGGGCAGCCACCCCACTACAGTCATGCAATTCCAAAGTTTCAATTTGACATTTTTGATCAAGACAAAATACTGACAGTCCCAAAAATCAAAACATTCTATTTCAGCTGGTTGAACTGATCTGAAACTCTTGTTTCGAGTAGGTTAATCTGCATTCTCCCAAGTGACACATTCCAGAATGACATCTCCCATAAGGCATCCCACTGTCCCTATTCTCCCCGTTTGGACTACAGCTTGGCCAAAGGAAAAAGCTACATTGAATTATGGGAGATGTAGTCCTCCAGGGCAGTCCAGGAGAGAATGGGGACCTGAATTACCCATAAGGCAACACACCACAAGGGAAAAGCAGTTTAATGTTTTGTTGAACTGATTTGAAAAACAAAACATTGCAGGTCAGTTCAAAAGACAATCATCCCATTTGGGTCAAAACAACCAAAAATGAAATATTTTAATTCTGTTTCCTGATGAAGAAACTATATTTTCCATCAAAAATTCACAAACAGCTCTATGTGGCACACAACCAGCCCAGCATCAAGGAAGTGCAAAGGACACCTTTGCACAATCCTTCCTGAGCTGTATGCATGGCCTAGAGTCTGCTCCTTCCCTCGGGCTGAAACTCAGCTATAACAGGACTTCCAATAGTTATAGTCCAACAGAAACATACATAATTTGGCTTCATTCAGCCAAGATCAAGTAAAAGGGCAAGAGTATATAACTTCCTTTAGCTAAGCCCTAGATTAAAAGCAACAGGAGTTTCTAATAACCAATCACTCCCCAAATTCAGCCTCAGTACAGTTTTCCCAGACAATGATGAGATAGTTTCCGCATCTCTTCCCCAGCAACTACAGTCAGGACTTTGGATGCAGGAGCCTCCAATTTCCTACCATGTAGGAGGAAGAGAGATTCTCCTTCTGTTCTCTGAGACAGATAACATAGGACACCTCCTTTTTTTATTTCCTCTAGCTTTAACAGATGTCACAGGACTCTTCCTTCATGACTGGCAGCTCTGGTAAATGGAAAGGGAGCCAAAAAAGAGAGGAGGAGGCAGGAACAGGCGGTAGCCGGGAGACAGAAGGATCAGTAAAAAAGCAGTGGATGAAGCGACGGCATTTGGGAAAGCAGACATGTAGCAGCAATGGGGAGAGTATGGCACAGAAGAGGTGAAAATGCAGGTTGGGAAAGAGAAAGTGGGAGGGAAATAGTAGAGAGCATAGTGGAGAGAGGAGGAATAGGGAGTGGGAAGGATGTAGCAATGAATAGGTGTTAAGAGGAAGGAGACCTAGCACGGAGGCACCAGTAGATGGGTATGGGCAGGGAGTAAGGAGGTGAGGTGTATCATGTTGCAGAGCTAGCTGCATTTCTGACTCCTGTCTAGCCTTCAGGTGCCAGTCCTTGTGTCTTTACTTCTCCTGGGGCAGAATCACATGATTCTCTTATTCTTAGACTGCGTGCTTGGATACAGTATCTTGTGTACTGACTGTGCTTACCCCAGCAGGTCCAACTGCATTTGGTACCTGCGGCTCTTCCCTTCAGCAGTGACATACAGCCTTTTTAAAATCAAAGTATTGTTTAATCTTAACAGTAGGAACAAAGCATAAGAGAAAAAGGATTTTAAAACAACAAAGGGACTACACATATCTGACTTACCTCAGCTCTTCCACCTTGTGATGGGAGCCTAGGAAGGCCTAGCTTCCTAGGGGGACATGATAACAGTCTTCAAGTACGTAAAAGATTGTTATAAAGAATAGGGTGATAAACTGTTCTCCTTATCCACTGAGGACAGGACAAGAACTAATGGGCTTAAATTGCAGCAAGGGAGATTTAGATTAGACGTTAGGGAAACTTCTGAACTGTAAGTGTAGCTAAGCGCTGGAACAAATGACCTAGGGAGGTTGTGGGCTCTCTGTCACTGGAGGGTTTTAAGAGCAGGTTGGACAAACACCTGACAGAGGTGGTCTAGATAATACTTAGTCCTAATTTACTGTAAGGGACTGAATATGTTCTACATTTCTGTGATTCTTCAGACCCACCAGTGAGACTCTCTCTGTGTGTGAGAACAGCTTCCCTTCTTTCTAGGAAAGGCCACAACTGCCTCCCCTCCCTAGAAAGATACTTTCCATTCAGACAAAAGTCCTTTGTCTTCTCAGTTTCCCAGGGTTAGTTCTCCCCCTGGACAAACTGGTCCAGTGAGCTCAGCAGGAGGCTGGAGGTAGATCATCATCCTTATCATCTTGTTGGTGGGTAGATGGATGCCTAGTTGAAGCCATTGTACTTTTCCCTGACTATGTGCAGTCAGCCTCTTCTTGAATTAAACCTATAAAACTCCTTACAACAATCAGACAAATATATAATACTCATAAAACATACACAGCAGTCCCATTTCTGTCCCATGCTGCCTGGAACCAGGTGGGGATGAGGGAAAGGGGCAGGAACAGTGTAGGAGAACAACCACTGGCTATTGGTAGGGAGGAGGATGGCTAGGGCCTGGAAAGAAAGTGGCAGCTGAGTATTTGCAGTGCATCCTACTTCAGCAGTAGAGATCTAGAAAGTAAAACACATAGTGTGGAGAACGATTAAAATGGTCTATAATCTGGTTCCATTTATAACCCTTTCCCTTCCAGATCATTTTAACATAAACCCAGTACTCGGATGAAGAATCTGTTCCTAGCAACCTATCCATTGGATAGCATGTGGAAGGCATCATAGGAAGCACTGAAACATAAATCTTTTCTTGACAGAACTGTTAAAAGCAATGCAGGTTTTAACTGTGGACGCTCTTCTAGGGTAATTTTTCTTCATTGGAGAGACCTTGGCATTCAATAGCAGGAAAACATTGCACATAAATAAGCTCAGAAGGTGTCCTACTTGTCAGAGCTTCCTGAGTAATGGTCTTAAAAAGAAAATATGTTCAGGAGTGTTCAGATACAGAGGACATGTGCTTACCTATAACTTTTGGACTCTCTCTCAGACAATTGTCTGCTTCTCTCTAATCTCGGGACCCCATTGTTTTGCCCAGTTTACTCTGTTGCGTGTCTAGTTTAGCCCTTTCCTGGGATAGACTAAAAATACTTCCCTTTGCTGTTTCTTCCCTTCTCTTCCAGTACTCACTTGTCCAGCTAGCCACATCGGGCCTGATTCAAAGCCCCTGAATTTAATGGAGTCTTTCCAATGAGCATTATATCAGGCCTTTTATCTCCTATCTCCTGCTCAGAGACCCAATGCTGCAACACTTATACATAAATTTAACTTGATAAATTTATGAACAGGAGTATATGACATGGGTGCCTGTGGTAGTAGGGGACTGGACTTAATGACCCAGAGATACCTTCCAGTACTATGTTCTTATGTTCTTAATTAATCCCTTTAGTTCTTTCCCCACTTTTAATCATCTATATAAAAAAGACTCAAAACAAATTATGCTGAGATAATATATTCCATCATTTTGCTATTTCCACCCCTTTCAAATGGTTTATATTCCCACATGTGGGTTATGTGAAGTTAGAGGAAAAGGTTAGTGAATCTAACTTCTCCTAGGGCATGTCATTAGGCCCCATACCTATCCCTTGATTACCCATGAATTTAACATTTTTTTAAATTATTCTTATTCTTGATTTTCCTTATTTGTAAGTTTCACAATGAACTCCACAAAATACCATGTAGCCAAAAATACACTGACAAAAGATTCTATCATATAAATCAATCATAAAAACTAGTCCAAAATGATTTTCAATCAAGTAAAACAGGATGCTGCATGTTCCAAGCTTATTTTTCCATGTGAGAAGCAATGGAGTATCCACTGTTGTTCACTAGATTGGTTTCACAGGGACCTTACTCCAGTTTCTTAAGTAGGATGCACGTTTATAACAATTCACATCAGGTTAACCATTTATTTTGTTCTTTAAAATTTTACTCCCTCTCATTTCCGGTTTGTTTTCTGCTGCAGGGGCCCACAAGCCATGTGGGCTAAGGCTGGGGCAGCAGTTCTCAATCCGCGGCCTAGGGACTGCCCGTGGCCCAATTAGTACACAGTTGTGGCCCAGCTGTGTGCTAAAGGCTGCCGGGCCACTCGGGGTTCGGGTTCCTGGCTGCTTGGCCACTCAGCATGGTGGGAGTCTGGAGCTGCCCACTGGCCCTGTGGGATATTGGATTAGATCTGATGCAGTGTTACAATTCCTGTTTCCCATATGCATGAGTAGAAGTCCATGTAGATTGCTTCTGCTTATACAGATTATGAATTCCTTCCCAGCAGATTGCCAGGTTCTGTAGGGTTGGGAGGAACTGCCTACTGCAAACCTTGCAACCTCTTAAGCCCTCCTGTTGAAGAGGGTATGCTGTGGGCAGGGCCGGCTCCAGGCACCAGCTTAACAAGCAGGTGCTTGGGGCGGCCACTCCGGAGGGGGGCGGCACATCCAGATATTCGGTGACAATTCGGCAGAGGGTCCCTCACTCCAGCTCGGAGTGAAGGACCTCCCGCCGAATTGCCGCCGCAGATTGCGATCGCGGCTTGGGGGGGGGGGGGGGGGGGGGGGCAGGGGAGAGGAGCTGCTTGGGGCGGCAAAAACCCTGGAGCCGGCCCTGGCTGTGGGAAACTCAGCAGGGTGGAGCTCAGGTTTCTCAGGGCAGAAAGGATTTGGCCCTGAGCTATTTAACTTTCAGATGCAGCTACAACCATAAATCCTGCTTTTTCCAAGCATTTGCGATAATATTCAGTAGCATGTTTAAGCAGTTTTAGATAAGAATGGGTGAACTGGTGTGAGCTAATTCATGCTGCAGGTATTGCCAATGCAACTAGGCATGAGTAATGCATAGTTATTGCCTGTAGAGTATTTTATTGTGACAACAAAATATTCCCCTTTGTAAAATATTAATGTTCATTAAAGGCAAACCTCAGCCACTTCTCTCCACAGACAAGTAGGGTTCTGCCCTCAGGAAAACCAGTGTAGTTCTACTGCAGGAGGGCAGCATTTCAAGGACCCCAGAATGCTGTAGCGCTGAGTTCCCCAACATGCAGAGGGTCTTGGAGAATAACAGATAGGCAGAGGGACCATGTTCAAATCCACTGGCCATTTTCTTTTTCTCCTCTCCCTGCCCTGCGGTGCCCCACCCCAGCAGAGGAGAAGCATGATGGCTGTGCATGTTATTCCAACCCTGTAACCTCCCACCTGAGCAGGACACCCTTGCACAATCCGGGGTGGTAGGGAATTGTATTCCTACGTGATACAACTAAGAGGTTCCCAGCAGTTACTGTAATCAGTCCAGTGCATTGTTCTGAACATCTTAAGTTCAGGACAATGATTTTTGAGTATTATAGTCATGGCTCAGAATTCTTTTATCAGTCAGTGAAATTCCATATTCATTTTTCCTGCCCATTTAATGGTCTTGGTTATATATGTAGTTTGTAGATAGCAGAGGTCACAGAAATGATTATCTTATAGCACTGAGGATATTTCTTAAATATGTAGCTACTGCTGGACCAACAAGAAGAATTCACTATATATCACAGATCCTTATACTCTTACGACTATTCTAACCAGTACATACAATTATTGAAGATCTGGGGTGGAAAGATGAAAGTGAATCATAAAAAACTTTTGAGAGTTTGTAACATGAAATAAATTTAACTTGCAAATCTGTGTGTAGGCTTTCTGAAAACACTTAACATGCACTTTGCTACATTTAGCACTGAACTATTAATCCTGATGTTTCCACTTACTGTTGACATAGTGTTATTTGCACATAATCTCACCTTTGAAATGCTACTTGTCAAGCAAGCCAAAGTTTATAGATTGCTGGTCTTGCTCTGAGCAGGTTACAAGTTCACAGCCATTTGCAAACAGTAGTTCTTTAATGAGAGATTCCAACATTTTTGTTGATGCATAGGAACAAGACAAGGGAGGGATAGCTCAGTGGTTTGAGCATTGGTCTACTAAACCCCGATTGAGAGTTCAATCCTTGAGGGGCCCATTTACGGATCTGGGGCAAAAATCTGTCTGGGGATTGGTCCTGCTTTGGACAGTGCGTTGGACTAGATGACCTCCTGAGGTCCCTTCCAACCTTGACATTCTACAGGGGGGACTTCAATCCTTGAGGGGCCACTTAGGGATCTGGGGCAAAATCAGTACTTGGTCCTGCTAGTGAAGGCAGGGGGCTGGACTCAATGACCTTTTGAGGTCCCATCTACTTCTAGGAGATGGGATATCTCCATTAATTTTTTTTTCCTTTTTTTTTTATTTTTTCCCCCCAAGCAGAAGCTAATCTTTGCTGCTAGAGAAATGTAACAAATTGTTTCACCTACCACCACTGTAAAGAAAAGCCTAAATAATTAATTGATTTTGCATAGCTGTTTAATACTATTTGCAATAGAATACCAAGGACAAATACTAGGTCTCCTTGAATAGAAGGATCTAATATGAAGTTGTTGGATAATACTGATGAATGAGAATGGGCAGAATTTTTCAAAGTTAGAGGAAAGGATAAGAATCTTGAGGCACTAGAGAAGGGGAAACCAGTAGAAGTATTGAAAAGGGGAGTTTGGGAACACAATCAAAACAAGAGGCAGGGAAGGTGATCTCGGAGGCTGTGTTTTGTGGGGGGTGAGATGGTAGTCAAGAAGACTCATTGCTGTGACCACTTAAACCAAGATGGAGAGAGTTTGTGCACAACAGAGCTGCAGCTGCAGTGCTAAGACCATTGCCTATCATGCAGCCCACTATCACCTCATTGTTTCCTTGTGCTCCCCTATCTTTCTGTCTACCCAGTACTTGACTTATACTTAGATTGCAATCTCTTTGGGGAAGTGACTTTTTGTTCAGGTTCACCTAACAATCTCCAGGACTCGGCCTCTTAGGTTATACTGCAATACAACTATAATAATAGTACTGATCAACTTGTAAGGGCATCCATGCATTTAAACTTGCCTCACCCTCTTAGACTAGGACAACTTTAACCTAACCTGAGACACTGAAAGTGTTTTCATTTTGCTCCCGAACTTCTGCAGTTGAGGTCCTAGCTAGCTCCCATTAAAACCAATGGCAAAACTCCCCTGACTACGGTGGTGCTAGATCAAGTCCTTGCTGAGCAGAAAAAAATCATCCCAGCAGTGCTATACCTAGATAAAAAACATGGGGAGAAGCGAGGTGTCCATGACATAAAGCAGCAGGTTGAGAATAAGTCTTGCCACTATTTTGCCCACAATTGTCAGTAAAGAGATGCTTCTGTTATGGAAAAGAAATAATCAGTGTGGTTGCACCAGGGTAACAGAATGGAATTTGAATCCCGTGTCTGGTAGAGCCACTTCAAAATGGAACTAATCATTTTATCCAACTGCAGAGATTTATGACCAGATACATATAAATGGATTCTAAACCGCCTTCTGTGCATTATCTGCAATTACAATTTCTATTTACAGGGCACCTATTAAGAAGCTTACAGGCACTCAGTGCAGCTAAGGAAGTTTGTTCCAAAGAGACAATTCAGAATCCTGTAGTATTTACTTGTAGAGGATGAAACCGACTGGAGGATATTTTGGAATAGTTTGGTATCTAACAAGTTAGTTCTTCCTGTGTTTCTCATGACCCCTTTGCTCAAAAGAAACACACAGCCCAGGGCCTCTTTCTGTAATGCAGTGGTACCGATCTAAATGGAAAAGGGAAATGTAATCCCACATGGTAGCAATGGTGAATGTTGACAGCATACCAAGGCACTGAAACAGTTAAGCAAGGCAATGATCTATTTGTAGTCAGAGCAGGCTTCTGGAGAGCAGTGGTGCTTGGAAGTAACTTCGGCATCCAAGTCATGTGTTGTCATCCAAAGGCTGGACAGGAAAGTTTATTTTAATGAAAAATGTGATTAGCCTATAATGGGAATGTGATGGAAAAGCAAGGTACCACACATGACATTTCTTTTCTAAAGAGCAGAGGAGATTTATAGATGTGGCTGTGTTTTAAGCATTCCAGTCAGAATCTACCCAGAAATAAAGGATAACACAAGCAACTCATTCATCAATGAGCAAATCGCAATGAAGAAATATAGTTTGCGGTACCAGGACATTTCATCAATACTTATTCTTCCCTGCTTCAAGAGTATGACCCAAAACCTGTAACCCTTGGTGCTACACAGCAAATGTATTGTACTCATTTGAATTCACTGGTGCAATGAGCAAGTAAACAGTGACTTGAATTCACTGGTAATATGATGCTGAATCAACTAGAGAACAGGTAGGCAATCACTAGCACCCAGCACCCATTAAAGAAAAATGTGGGCACCAAAATCTTACTTAACACCCTCCCCCCCCCCCGCAACTTACAAACTGTTTTTTTTTAAAGCTAGTATGGACTCAATGAAAATAAAAAAATCGAGCAAAAATGTGCAGTTATTCATAATGAAGACAGAGTTCGAAAAGGATGCCCCTGGTTACAATGATTTGGGATACTGAACTTCAAAACATTTGACCCATAATATTTGCTCTTTTGGCAGTCTTAAAAGAAAAGCCTCCTGCCAGATTTGCCAAATCTCTCTTATTTAAATTGAGGTCTATTATCTCAAGCAATTTTGGATGATCACAGATGCCTCAGTATCCCACAGGGAAAGGGGTGGTCACTCAGTCAGACAAGATCCAGACTATTTAGGACTTCGCAGATCAAAACGAATATTTTAAAATCAGAACTCAATTGTTAGCCAATACACCGAGCATAGGTCTCTTCATTCTACCATTCTTAAAAAGCACAGGCAATTGCATTCTGCACTGCCTGCAATTTTCAACTAGTTTGAAAGTGGAGATTGTACAGAAAAATGATATGACCTAGAAAGTGTTAACAGCTCAGAGAGATGTGAATTTATATCTTATTTACTTTTTACATGTTTATTAACAACCCTCTAAAAACTTAAAACTGAATCTTTTCAAGTCAATTTTTTTCTTCTGCATTATGTAAATGGTGCTTGCTAGCTAACATCCATCATTATGGCAACCTCTCACGCTCTAGCTCTAGAAGACTTTCATGAACACTTTCTTCCACTCCTTGAAGAAATAAGATTGTATTTAAACTGTTAAGTCCTCAAAGGTGGAGATGTTGCTGCTCCAAAAGTATTTGATGGAAGGCCAAAGGCAGCATTCCATCACACGCTGGAGGTAACTCTTGGGGTTCTTTTGACCCTAAGCAAACCACCAGCTGTCCACCCTATCAGCCCACATTCACACTGGCAGAAATTAATAAAAATTTTGCTACCATCTGTTTTGCCTCTTTGGTAAGCCAGTCCTGCCACCACCAGTTGAAGCCTTGATTAAAAATATAACAGGAAACCCCATAACTACTCGTGTGATCCTCCCCAACTGAGAACAGCACAAGCTGATGCCACCCAGTAGCCCTCACTCTTCAGTTCACCAGCATTTGAAAGCATTATTATGGTATTTAGGAGACCCAAGAAATCACATTTTATGGATTATATATAATTTGTGGGCCTACAAAGATGACACAGCTTTATTAGTACTGGTTGCAGTTTGCTCAGCCGTACTTGCTTAGGCTAATCATAGATTTGTCAAGAAAAACACATCACACCAGTATAGCTAGAGCTATTGCTTGGCAGAATAGTGAAGAGAACAAATGTGCTTTAGTCAAACAAGTTACTGGGCTCAAAATGGGTAGACTGAAATTTAATGGGCTGTAATATACAGAAGGCCAGAGTAGATGATCTAGTGATTTTTTTCTGGGCTTAAATGCTATGAAATCTATGAAGAGTTTAGGGGAAAGATGGAAAAGTGTCAGTATAGTATCTTCCTTACCCAGAATGGGGGGTTTGGATAAATATGCATGTTTATTATCCATAGTCTTAAACAAAAAAAGGAGGTTGTCCCAAGCACTGCTCTATCCTTCAGTGCATTTGTTGATTTTAATAAACTTTCCTTTGCTGAGCAGATCCCCAGTTCTGGAGCAAAAAGGGTGGGGAATGTCTGTCCTTCCCTTTGCACTGGTAGGGACACAGAGCCAGTATACCATGGTGTTTTTTGGTTGCTGTGGCTTGGAAAGCATTTATAATTTAACTTGGTCATTCATTTCTACTTTTAATGGATCAATTTAGAAGCTTAACTGATGAATAATATACCTGGGGGAAAATATAAGTCAGATGCTGCTCATATGCCAGGTGCGTAACTTTGGAACACTGGTATTCCACAGCAGTTTCTCTGTATTGGAACAGAAGGTTGAGTCAATGAGCCAAACAACCCTAGACTCCTAGCATGAAGGATGGAATGAAAGGGGAGTTCTGCCTCCAAATCTGAAACCTGGATTTGTCCCTCTGTTCTATTTGTAATATTAGCAATTGTGAAAGAATGGTTTATGTTCACTGAAACTGCTCAGCTGATTTAAATACAAAGAAAGTTTCTTGTAAGATTTCATAAATTGATTTCAAATGAAACCACTGATTTCACTATATCAAAACAAAATTTAATATCAAAATATTTTCCCCTATGATGTACAACAATAAATATATTTACAATATTTGCCTAATTAAGGTAAATTGAGAAGATTTTATACAGGTTAAAGTACATTTATTTATACTTTTATCAGATTTTTCTTGCCAAGTACATGTCAACCTGTAACTTGAACTAGCACTTAGAAGATAAATTATACAAGACTAACAACTGTCCACCATAATATTTGAAACGCTGAACTTGACAGACTATAGATGCCTTTGCATGTCGATAATACTTCTCTTTCATCAATGGTAGAAGTGTGCTCTCTGTAGTAGATACTGGAGAAATTCCCCAGATTCCACTTTGTATTCCTAATCTCCATTTTGTATTCCTAGCTTCCTTCTTGAATAAGCAGGAGTCACTTCACTACTGAGAAGCTGTAGGTCACATACCGTTGGATGCTTTAGGTCACATGACCAGTGCTGCAAGTAGAATGAGGTATGGCCACAAGTATTTCTGGGCTGAGCATGCCCAGTAGAATGTAGGTTACTAAATGTTGCATCTGAAGAAGTGGGTTTTTTACCCATAAATGCTTATGCCCAAATAAATCTGTTAGTTTTTAAGGTGCCACCAGACTCCTCATTGTTTTTGTGGTTACTAAATGAGGTATGGCCACAAAATAATGGAGAACTGGAGCATGAGAAGTAAGGTCAGACGAGGTAATCCTGGCTCTGAGATAAAACAACACAAGTGAGTATGTGCAGAATGAGACAATTCTTGGCAATGAGCACCTGCAGTATAAGGGTAGGGAGAGGACAAACAGCTCCAGCCTGGATGGTTTGGAGCAGCTTTGTCCAATAGCCAAGAATGAGGTAATGTTTTGAGCATGCTCAATAAACAGGAATGAGACAATGTTTAGATTGCGAGAATTCTCAATAGAGGTCTGACAGTATAAAAAGCAGACAACCAGTAGACAAAGATTGGAAGTCAGGAGCTAGTGAGAAGAACTACTAGAAAGAAGTGAAAAGCTGAAAGATCAACCAGAGCTGACTGACTGACCAGAGCAGCAACAGCAGCAGACAAACAGCTGGAATCAATGGATAGTGTAAGCTTGCTAGGTTTTAATTATAGTATAGAGGAGGACAGTTTTTGTATGTGCATGTTTGAGATGTGCGTGTGTGTTAATTGTAATTTTCCTATGTAAAACCTAGAGTACAATTTAAGAACTGTTGTTAGCAATCTGTTACAGACTGACCATCGGTAGCAGAACGCACCGCTTAGAATCGTTTACGGTGTTTGCTATTGCAGTTTGAGTGCTCTTTAACTTGCAACAAGGGATTTGTGTCTAATTCATGTTTTTAGATTACACTGTAGTAGAGATGATTAGTTATATTAAATAAAAAGATACTTTGATTTGGAAAAAATACTGCCTGTGTCAAGCACTTTATCAGAAGGTTATACCCATGTCCTCCAAGCGGTTTCCTTAATTATCCTGGAGACCCATACCTCGAAAAGGACAGATTAAGGGGGCGATGGGCACTCCAAAGCCTATTTTTGGGGTAACATAGCTATGATGCTATGGGTTTTTTTACCTCACATTGTTATCCTTTGGTTTTTGAAGTGCTGAGAACATATGCAAGTATGTTTTGTTATTCTTGAGCGATCAGCCATTATACCTTCCTACTTAAATCCCCCCTACAAACTCTCCACCATCACATCACCTACAAGACTTATTAAAAGAACAAAACAGAAATAAAGATGTGCTCCTGCCTAAACTGAATACCATGTGATACTACCATAAATTTTTCATGTTTCTGCTCCTTTTGTTATTATCCTCAGTTGTACGGTCATGTCTATAATAAAAAAATTAAGATATATGGGGCAGGGAGCTGTCTTTCTTACTCTGTTAAGTGCCTAGCATGCTTCTGAACACTACAAAACTATTTAGATAAGCCAGCATCCTAAATGTCATGTGCTAGTCTAGGTTGTGCATTATTTACTTCAAATTCTTCTGATCTTGATGTGGTCATGTATCAACCCTGCTCCCTGTATATTTTTCATTTTCCTAAATGTTGCTCACTGTGAAGTTTATTCCCGAGATCAGCAAATCTTGTTCTTGAGGGAATCAATAGGGCGTTATACATACATAAAATTCACCTGAGTATATTCTCCCAGAGAGCACTGCATCTTATATAAATTGCATATTATAGGATTTTTCCGTGTTTTACTTCCCTAATTACTCAGTTAAAAATAAAATAAAAAAATGGGCATTATGGTTAAACATCTCCCCATATTTCCATATGTAATCATAACTAACTGTAGCCAGAGATTTATTTGCCAAATTCCCGAGGAGGAAACCACACATGGATTTTGAATCTATGGACTGCAAAACATAATCTTCTAATACATTTAGGAAACTGTAACTCACACAAAATATGTAGAGGAAGAGAAAAATAGACACAGCGTACGATCTAATATCAAAGATACCTATCCTTCCTTTCCATAGTATGCTGTATTTTAAAACTGTCCTCCAATATAAAAATTAGCAAACAAAACTATATTTAGTGACAATTAAGGATGTAACAGGACACATTCCAGCCAACCAAAACATGAGCAAGGAAATAAAAAGTTAAAAAGATAGTCCTTTCAAACTTCATATTGCCTCCAAAGCTATTGATAATGCACTCCAATGTTCCATGAGGCTTTCACTTCCATCTCCAGCAGATACCCAAAAGCAAGACGTACACACCTTCTAATATAAACTCTTAACAGTGACCTCCTATGCTTTTACATAAACAGATCAGCACATCTGATCATTATATATTCCACACATTTATGAAGTTATTCTGCCTTAACACTCCTAGGGTCACTGTTAAGATTTTGTATTAGGGTGGAAGTCTAATGAAGCTGGGGTATGCATTACTTTTCGGTATCTGTGGGAGATGGAAGAAAAAGTTTTACGGAGTGCTAAAGTGCATTATCAACAGTGTATGTGTCTTTCTCAAATACAGCCTATGTATGTATTCTGGAATCAGCATATGAGGAGCAACAATGTAGCCAACGGGCATGGCCCAGAGTATTTTAGATTTCTTGCAGAGGGGAACAAAGAAAAGAGACAATTCAGCAGGGAGGGGAAAATCAGCAGGAGGGAAGAATTTTAAACTCTTAAATCTTTCTGTATCACATCAACCCGACACAGCCGGTTGAACACTCTGAGTTCTTTGTTGGTTGATATGGTAATATTACTGTTATTGGTAATATTGCTTGGAATGCACGAGGGGGTATTGGGGGCTGGCTCTGGGAGGAGGCTCAGGGCTGGGGGTGCAGGAGGGGGTGAAGGGTGCAAGCTCTGGGAGGGAGTTTGGGTGCAGAAGGGGACTCCAGGCAGAGTGTTCAGGTGCAGGAGGGGGTATGAGGTGCTGTCTCCAGGAGGGAGTATGGGGGGCTGGCTTTAGAGCTTGGGGAGCAGGAGGGGGTATTGGGCGCTGGCTCTGGGAGGGGGCTCAAGGCTGGGGCTTGGGTGCCAGAGAGGGTATTGGGGGTTGGCTCTGGGAGGGGTCTCTGGGCTGGGGCAGGGGCTTGGGGTGCAGGAGGGGGTATTACCATTACCAAGTTGTCACTCTGAGTTTGTGACAATCTAAAACAGCTATGAGAGGCTGCAAATTCTGTTCTCATATTCTCTGGAATAATTCCAGTTATACTGACAGTTAATGAAATTACTGTGCACATACTTGAGTATCTGAGAATGGAATTTAGCCTTAAAAAGTTTAGTTACTACAAAAGGCTCATATCTTAGCATCAATCTTTGCACATCAGTAGAAGCTCTACTGCAGCTCAAGGTAGCAGCTCAAGGTAGCATATAGTCCTAATATTATAGGCTAGGCCCATGGATCATAAAAATATACTTTGGCCCTCTTCACAGAATAGACCTGCCACCATTGATTCAACAAGGACAAAGTTTACTTCAGTTAAATACAGTCAGGACCATTCTGAATGATCCTTTTCTGGGGCTAGCATTATTAGTCCTTTAAACTCGAACTGAAAAAAACCTCAGATATTTGTGCTGTTACAAAAGTCTAAGTTATCCATGCATTCTGTACAACTGCACATTGCAAGTCTCATCATACAGTAAAAGCCTCAGGATTGTTTTTTTTTTCTTTTCCTTTTGCTTAGTGCATTTATTCCCCCTGCCAATCTTCAGGGATTGTTTACCAGTTTGTAAATAATTTGGCTCTGAAGCTATGTTTGAATGATGGTTTAAAATATTTTCTACTTCTTCACCCTGCACTTCGTATAGGAACATACCTAGCATTTGCTTGACCACTCATTTTGGGCCAGATTCTGGCATCCTTACTCAGGCTGAATCCACAGGCAGGCCCACTGACTTCAATGGCACCATTTGTGGGGTAAAGTGCTACTCATATGAAGAAGGGTGTGTTAGAGTCTGGCCCTGCATGTCCTGAACATGAATTTTCACCAAATGGGGCCAACTGATAAAGTTTAACCAAGAAATTAAATGCAAAAAAATTACACAAATTAATCTTTTGTTGAAATGTAATGGAAAAGAACAATTGACCTATTTAGCACATACACCAGTTGTTCCAACTGAGGAGTCTAAAAATAATCACCCTACAAAAGAAAGGATGCAAGAGCCAGTATCAATTCACTTTAAAGTCAGTTGTGAAATATTGATGATTAGACAATGTCAGAACTTTGGACATGAATTTTCCTCACAAAGGACAATGGACATCTCAGTAGTTCCTTGAGGACACAGCTTTGCCAGGTGGACTCCATGGAGGAGGGGTTTCATCCTCAAGGATAACCTGGAGCTTCTTTTGTTTTTTCTCAATCTGGTCTCTCCTCTCTTTCTTTTCCTAAAATTAGAGGCAGTTGTGTCAGAGAAGTACTGTATCAAAGAAAATTAAATTATTACTATTTTACAAAAGATATTAGTTGAAAGTCCATGATGTTTCATGGGTGCAATTCATAAAATGTAAAAAAAAGATGAAAATGGCTGAGAACTTAAACACTGGATCGTAACAGACTACAAATCCCAGCGATGATTGAACCTGGAGATATTTTAAACAAAAAGTGCTCTCTTCACCCTGACTCAGACTGTCTACACTTCATAGTGACACAAAGTCTGAGTGACAATCCTGGAATTGTATTATACAGAAGATATAGAGGTAATGTTAATGTGCAATAGGGAGCTGTGCTTGGAAGCTCTTCCTAGCATCCCTTATAGAAATATAGCTGCACAGCATGAGCAGTGCAACATCCATGCTACCGACTTACATTTCTCCCAGGTTCAGGTGGATGCTTGGAGCTGAGCTATGCTGTGCATTACCCAAACGCAGAGCACAACATACAAGGCATAGCAAGCTAATTTCTGTATTTATCTTCAATTGACTATTCGCATCTTAATGCCTCAAATATAGGACTCTTGAATTCCAATATTAAATACGGTTTTCAATAAAAAAGGATGGCGTTTGATGTCTATACCTTTCAGTGCTTTCTAAATTACTCGGGCACTGTGCTGTAACAAAACAGGTTTTTAACAGTTTAGCTATAACAAATCTCTGTCGTTTTAATGTCATGCTAACAGTGTCATAAGATTCTAATTACTTTTTTTATAGTTTCAAACACAGCATTGGGAAATTAGAACAATGATGTTGAGCAGCATGTTTGCAAAAATAATTTCACGTTATGTGAAATTTTTAGTTTGTTCCTTTGAAAAATATTTATAATTTATTCTTCAGAGAACCGTGGTTTTCAACAGAAATTTCAAAATGGGCAGTCAATGAATTCCCAAACTCTGACTCCTTCTAAAATGCTTTTTGAATTAGGGATGGGCAGTCTGGTTTGGCCAGATTCACATCTAATTATTCCACTGAAATCAATGGAGAGATGCAAGGAATATCTTGGGCCCAACTGATAATATAAGCTTTGAGGTTCCAGACTAGTTGACTTAACTTTTGCCTCTACCAGCTGCTGCTGCTCTCTTCTCCCCACTCCAACGCAAACCTTCATTTGACTGACAAAGCCTAAGCTTTTTGATCTTCAGTCAAGCTGCAAGTTACTTCTTTAGGATTTTCTAAGGGAACACTGTAGTGGTTTGAGGAGCAAAGAGTTTGTACTCTCAAGGCAAAATTTTATATTCTTGTTGAAATACTGAGCTGCATATGAGTTTAGGATGGGAACATACTCTAAAATGGAATAAATATATGATTAGTGCACACTGTTTGGAATATATTCACACATACTGCAGATGTATTTCAGAATTAACTTAATTGCAGTCACTCTGGAATCTGTACTGAGTACAGAAATAAATTTTAGGACTGGTATTTGATATCTAATGATAAAAAAAAAAAAAAAGGATTTATCGTAGGGTTACCATACATCCGGATTTTCCCGGACATGTCCGGCTTTTTGGGCCTCAAATCCCCATCCAGGAGGAAATCCCAAAAAGCCGGACATGTCTGGGAAAATAGGGAGGCCGGGACTGGCGGTGCTCGGCCGGGGGCCGGAGCTGGCACCCCAGGGCCCAAGCCGAGCCGGGCGGGAGACGCCGGGCCGGAGCCTCTTGGCTTGGGCCGGCCAGCTGCCGGAGGGAGCTGCTCGGCCGGGGGGGGCTGGACTGGGCCGTGCCGTGCCCCACCCCAACCCCAGCTCCAGCTTACCTGCTGCCTCCCTGTTTCAGGCTTCCCGCGAACATTTGATTCGCGGGAAGCAGGGGAGGGGGAGGAGCAGGGGGGTGGAGCGTTCAGGGGAGGGGGCAGAGTTGGGGCCCCGTGAAGTGTCCTCATTTTTTTAAAATTAAAATATGGTAACCCTAATTTATCGTATCACTGGTGGCCAGTACTTAACAAATAATATCTTACTAAGGAATTGCACCTTGCTATATGTAACACGGTATTACTGAGTACATGCTGCATAGTATGTTTGTTTAAGGAAAAACCCAATTGCACAGCATATACTCCAGGATGAGCATTAAAGCTAGTCTCGGCAGCTTAATTAAGCATTTCTTGAGGTTTCAGTTCCTAACCTTAATTTGCAATTAATGACTTTTTTTTTTTTTTTTTTTTTTTTTTTTTACAGTTTGAGTGTTTTTGTTTGGCTGGTTTTTAAAGAGAGAATTTGATAAGCAAGTCCTGCCAAGAGAGCCCTTCTGCTATCATCTCTCCCACCCCTCGAACATGGCTAGCTGCACAAGTAATCCTCACCACTACTCACAACCCCATGAGAAATAACTTACCAAAAACCTTCCTCCTCCCCAAATAATAAACAAGAGTGTTGTGTACACACAGGTGTTGTGGGAAGCATAATCAGAATTATGGAAGAGATACAGTAAGAAACAAAACAGCAGCAGCAGCAGCCAGTCATACATTAAATAATGTTTGTTTCAGGGACCCTGTTTCGGGGTAGGTTTAAACTGCAGCTGTGAGCGAGACTCCGAGCCTGGCAGACAGACTTGCGTTAGCAGGGCTCGAGCTAGCATGCTAAAAATAGCAGCAGAAATACTGCATGTCCAGAGGAGACTTGGCCTAGCCACACAAGCTCCAGCCCCGGGGGCTAACTGGACTTGAGAACCTGTGCTGCTGGCTGAGGCTCAATGTTCACACTGCTGTT